>NC_133545.1:5757575-6060606 GCF_048773025.1 Camelus bactrianus
CGTGCAGTTGTTGCAGGCCTCCTGGTGCTGGCTCCCCGGGGCCCAGGTGCGGCCCTGGGCGTCTGTGCACTCGCAGTGACCCTTTCGCACACAGCCGCCGTCCTGCTCCAGGAAGCCTGCAGGGAGGAGGCCCTCCAGAGCTGAGGCCAGTGCCCTGGGGCCCCCCCTGCCTTCCCGCTGAGCCATCCTGCCATGCCTGAAGGGTCTGGGCAGCACCTACCCTCCGAGCAGCGGCAGCCCAGCTGGCAGGCCTGGCCGTCCTGACACACGATCCCCTCCTGGAGGTCTGAGCAGCGGCGGGGGCAGCGGTTGGCGCAGCTGACCACCTCCATGCCTGCTGGACAGCCCTCCTCTGGGCAGATGGGGAGGACCAGAGTCAAGCGGGCCCTAAGCCCTGGGGCTCAGAAACCCTCCCCCTGCCTGATCAGGGGCCACCCTTGCTGCATGTTGGTGCCCATGGAAACACGGGGCCCTGGGGAGACCCTGGGATTGGGACATTCTGAGTGAGAGTCAGTCCTCTCACCCGAGTTCCCAGCACCAACCTGCACCCAATAATGTTTGTTGAGCTGAGCTGAATTTAGGCACCTAAAAACAACATTTTCACCGATGTGGCTCCTTTGTGTTCGTCTTGAGATGGATGGAAGACAATGTCAGAGTGTAAGGGTGTCCTAACAGAGGTGGTGGGCCTTACAGTAAGCAGGGCCCACGGGGTCAATGAGCTTGGACGGATCAATCACAGAAGGAGCTGAAGCCTTGGGGGCTTACCGCCTGCCTGGCTCAGGCCACACCCCAGGCACCAGGTATGCTCATGATGTCACCCTCAAACCCCCTGAAAATCTTGAAGGGGTGGTTCCAGGAACTGAGGGTGGGGCAAAGCAGAGAAAATGAGGTCTAATCCCGGGGTACGGGCCAGTAGCAGCTCATTCCTGGCCACTGGGAGGCCTTGCCCGATGCCCAGATCCCACCATCCACCCGCAAGGCTGGACAATGAGGTAACAGCCTGTCCCCCGTCTACGTCACACAGTGATGTGGGGGATGAAACTGGGGGTGGGGAAGCTTTGCAGAGTGCACAGGCAGGAGGGGCCCACTGTCCTCACTGCCATACCACAGGGCATGGGATTGCAGAGCCGAGCATGGTGCCTCTCCCCGACACAGGGGGCACCCCCGTTCTTGGGTGGGGGGCTCGAGCAGCTGCGGCTCCTCAGCGATCGCCCTCCTCCACAGCTCCGGTCACACCAGGACCAGGGGCTCCAGCGTGACCAGCCTCCGGGCACTGTGCGGGAAAGAGAAGAGCCACACGAGGGGCCTGGCTCAGACAGGGGCTCCCACATGTCCCGGGAGCCTGGGGCCGAGTCCTGCGCTAGAGGTGAAAGGGGCACAGGGGCCACAGATGCCAAGGGAGGGCATACCCTGGTCCTCACCAGCCCACCTCACCTGGGCAAGCACGCAGGTTGCAGAAGCGGTGCTCCTGGTAGGCGGTAAGGATGTCGGGGCACCAGTGGCCGCCGGGCCCTGGGGGGTGGTATGCCCGCAGGCGGCGCTGCTGGCCCACCCCGCAGCTGCGGGAGCAAGGTTCCCACGGGGCCCAGGGGGTCCAGGAGCAGTTCCCAGCCACGCAGCCAGGGCACAGGGGCAGCTCTGCAGGACAGGACGAAGCTGAGCTGGAGCCAGCCCCTCCTTCCCCAGTGACTTAAGTGCTGGCCTCCTCTGCCAGGGCCAACTAGGACCCCATCCAGAACTTTTGGTTCCCTTTTCAGATCAGATATCTACCGTTGTGTGGCTTTGGCAGCTGGGCCTCAGTTTATCCCTCTCTCATAGGGGACAGTAGTCCCAGGATCCCAGGACAGCTAAGGGATTTGGATGGGACCTTGTGGGGATGTCTGCTACACACGAGTGAGGATTTGCTGGAAGCTGACAAGGCTCCCTGATAGCTCTTGGGGTTGACAAAGAGGACCCAGGGGCCAGAGTCAGGCACAGATCCATGATCAGAAGTCAGGGTGAGAACTCGGTATTCACTTGAGGGGTATCAGATGTAGGGGTTGGGGGTTGGAATGAGTTGTCTCAGGGTGGATGTTGGGGTTAGAGCGGATTGTTGGGAGCCAGAGGTAGAGACTGGAAGGCGCACCTGTGCAAGAGGGCAGGTTGCAGGGGCGCTCCTGGGAAGTGAGCCCCCTGGTGCAGTTCGCCAGGCAGAGGCGGGTGCGGCTGCGCCAAGCAGGGTGAGCAGGGTCTGTGCAGCTGCCGGAGCAGGGGGACCACGGGGACCACAGGCCCCAGCCGCCTTGGGGGGAGAGGAATCTCCTGATGAGTCAGTCCCACAGCACGGCTGGGGAGGGAGGAGTCCCGTGCTTGCTCTTCCCAAATGGAGGGATGCAGGGAACCCGGGGCCAGAGCCCGAGGAATCGGGGATACCTGGAAGGCCTGTCACTGGCTCCACCGTGGACCCTGCAGCTCCTGTGCCAAAAGAAAACCCTGCTCAGAAGTGTTTCCCAGGCTGCAGTCCACCAGGACCAAGCCCAAGGCTGGTGGCCAAGTTCCAAACCTGTCTCTGTCTGGTTCAGACAGACACTCCAGGCCCCAACCAAGCACAGCACTTGCTCACGGTGCCAAGGCCTTTGCTCAAGCCATTCCTGCTACCTGGCATCCTTCCCCTCCAATGCTTGTCAAAATCCTCTCCATCCTTCAAACCCCCTCAAATGCTGCATCCTCCAGGAAGCCCTCCTAAACTGTCCCTCTGGGAGAATTCTCAACTTCCTCCAAATTCCCCAGCACATGCGCCCTCCTATAGGGCTCACCACGTGCTGAAATGGGTTCTCTGAGCCCCTCGATTCCAGGGTCAGAGTCCTCACTTTCCCACCCCACCAACACACACATAGTACAGTGTGTTTGACAAGAGCTCCAGAAATTTGATCGAATGGGCCTGAACAGAAGAGAAACAGAGAGTTAGAAGGTGAGAGGAAGAGAGACCAGAGCTGGCAGCACGGATGGACAGAGACAGGAAAGGACAAAGGGCCAGCTGAAGTGGGTTGGGCCAGCCAGACTCTGCCCGGCCCCCTCCCTCCTCCCTCACCTGGGCAGTCCGGGCTGGGGCAGTACTCGAGGTCCTGGTGGGGCCCGTGGCAGCCCTGGCCACCGGGAGTGAGCGTGGGGTGCGCACACTGGCGGTGGCGGGTGCGGGTGCCCAGCCCGCCACAGGAGCGGGAGCATGGGCCCCAGGGGCCCCAGGGACCCCAGGGACCAAAGCCACCATCAGCCTGGGAGCAGTTCCCGACGAAACAGGACAGCTTCCCATGCACACAGGAGCTGGGGAGAAAGTGTGGGAACGAGGGGCCTGGCAGGACAGACCCAGGGAGAAAGGAGTGTGGCAAATATTTTAGCCCCAAGGGGCGAGGAGATGAAGCCAGGGTTGGTCCACATCAAGCGGGGGGTGGGGGTGAGGGGGAAGGTGGGGCAGGCAGCACAGGGCCCCCCTGTCCTTTCATCCTCTAACCCCCTCCCTCCACCTCAAATCTCCCGCACCCTCATCGTCCCCCTCACCAGTTGCTGCAGCCTGTATGGAGGCTCTGACCTGAGCCCAACTCATCTCCAGGCCCAAGGAGCTGACCACCCTCTCCCAGAATGGGTGGGTGGGCCCCAGGGTCAGTGCTGGCAGCTCCCAGCTCCTGTAGCAGCGCGGCTGTCAGCACACAGGGGCACTCCTGGGGGTGGGAGCAGAGGAGAAAGTGCAGGGGCTCAGGCTGGAGCCACCCGCTGGGGCCAGCCCTCTGCACCTGTGCACATCCTCAGAAGGGGCAGTGAGGAAGGGTGTGAGAGGGAGAAGGGGCAGAGAAGAAAGGGGGTGGGGGAAGGCCCTGGGGGAGGGCTCTGCACCCCAGGAGAGCACGTCCAGGAGCAAGTGGGGCGTTCACCTGAGTCAGGGGTGTGAATGTGAGACGTGCGAGGGTGAGATGGCGAGGAGGCTCTCCCGTGCGGAGCACTTAGCTGGGACCCGGCAGGGTCAACAGAGGCCCTTACAGGATGGGACATGGAGGGAGTGACGAGGAGGAAGGGCCTCAGGCAGGAATCGGAACACCTGAGTTTGTGTCTAGCTTTGCAGGTAACTGTCTCCTGACGTGGTGTGTCCCTTCCCCTCGCTGGGGTCAGTGTCACCAGCTCTAAGTCAGGAGACTTAGAGGCTGTCCAGAGGCCATCGGGTCTGCAAAGGGGAGAGTTGATGGCGGGGGGAGGGGAGAGGAGGGCCCTGGGCTCCTGGCAGAATGAGGTCTAACCTGGACACAGGCCAAGCGGTGCTGGAAGGTGCCCTCAGGGCAGTGACAGCCTTCCTCGCAGCCCTCGGAGAAGCAGCCCACCTGCCGAGTGACGTGGGTGCAGGAGAAGGGGCACTCCTCGCCGGGCCAGCACTCCCGGTACAGACGCCCGGCCGGGCAGCCTGCCTCTGAGGCAACAGTCACGTCTGAGGGCCCAGCTCCGGCCCACGCCGCCCTCGCTGCCTACTTCTGTGCCCGCCCCACGACCCGCCTCTCCTTACCCCAATACCCATCCCCCCACGGCCCCCAAGTCGCTCTGCCAATGCCCTCCCTGGGCCGTATCCCTCAGGGCCCATGTCACACCCACCCCTACAGTCTCTCTCACCCCGACACAGCCCGAATCTGCCCACTCCCTCCTCCACCTGCCTGTCACTGGCCTGGGTAAGGGGCAGCATGGGGAGACGGAGTGGGAGAGTTCAAACGGCACCTGTGAGTCAGGGTCAAAGGCCAAGATGGGCCTCAAACCTAAGTCAGAGCGTCCGGGGCAGAGCCTGCTCTGGGGCTCACCTCGGCAGACCTGGGTGTGGCAGGTGCGGCTCTGGCGGGCAGGCCCGGGGCAGGGGGGCCGGGCACAGCGCCGGGAGCGCAGCTGCTCCCCTCCCCCACAGGAGACGCTGCAGTCCTCCCAGGGGCCCCAGGAGCTCCACGCCCCGGGGCCTGGGCAGTCGGGCACCTCCTGGCACTGCAGGATGCCCGCCACACAGGTGCTGGGGACAAGGAAGCGGGCTTTAGGAGACAGGGCCCTGCCCACTCACCTGAGGGCCTATTGCCTGGCTGGCAGCCCACCCCCTCCCAGGCCCCCTTGGCTCACCAGTTGTCACATGGCCCCGTCACCACCTCCCCGGGTTCCAGGCTCTCCCAGGAGCTGAGCCTAGACCCTGCTGACCGGCTCTGGTTCTCAGGGATCCCTGAGGGCACAGGAGTCGAGGAGGGCCCTTCAGAGAGCTCGGTCCCTCTTCTGAGTCTACAGCCTCCTCCCTCCCTCCTATCAGACTCCACCCCATGACGATCCGGATTCTGGACATAGTAGATGGAAGCCCCAAGATGGACTAGCCCAGGGATGTAGGAGGATGAGGAGGGACCGAGGCCTAGAGCATTGGAAAGGCCAGGACTTGCCTACTCCAGTGCTGCAGCCCCAGATTGGCCCCCACAGGCAGAGCGGCAGGGGCCAGGCAGGCGGATGCTGCCGTGCTCCGGGGGCCTGTGGGCAAGGGCGAGGAAAGGCACTGACCCATGGCTCCAGGCTGGAACTGGCAGCGGCATTGTGCAGGGGACACACAAAGGCCGTCCTGGGACAGCTGGCCGGGGGGGCACCCACAGCTGGGCTGGCAGCCCATTGAGCCTGGCTGGCACACGACCCCGAGGGACAGGTCCTGGCAGGAGCGGAGACAGGGCCACCCACAGGGGAGAAGGCCCTGGCCACCTACACAGTCTACAGCAGGAGGGAAGTAGAGAGAGTGAGTGCTGAGTGGGGGTCCATCCTGGGGAATCCCGGCAGTTGGGTGACAAGCCCTCCGCCCATCCCCATCACCGGCTCAGACCTCGCACCTTGCCCCAGCTCCATGGGGTGAGTGACCTAAGGGCTGTTCCTCAAAGCAAGTAACATGCATGTATGTTAGGGGAGGTGGTCAAAGGTCGAGACAGCATCTCCCTAGCCTTACCAGGGACCCTCCCAGGCCTCTGCGGAAGCCCTCACCCGTGCATTGAGAGGAATTTCCCTGGCAGGGCCGAGTCTGCCTGTGGCCCCCAGGGCAGGGCCGGCCTCCCTCAGGGGTGGGGGGCCAGCTACACTCTCGACTCCGATGGGACTGCCCCAGGCACACGTCACAGGGAGACCATGGTCCCCATGGGCTCCAGGCTCCATCCACTGTGGCAGGAAAACAGAATCATCTCTCTGTCTGAGGAGGTCCCAGCCTACTGGGATTGGAGCAAACCAGTGGGGGCATCTCACCTGGGCACTCAGGAGGGCTGGCACAGGTCTCCCTCTGATGCTGAGCCCCCGCCTCCCCTGCCTCCCCGGGGCACGGGGCCCCTCCGTGTTGAGGAGCCGGGCAGGTGCAGGCTCTGGCGCGGGTCCTCGTCTGGCCCCGGCAGGGCAGGGAGCACGCTGTCCACTCTGACCACGGGCACCAGCTGCCAGGCACTGTCGGGGAGAAGGGCGGACATCCTTTCCCTGGTCCCAGCCCTCCCTGCACCCCTGGGCTGCTTCTCCTCACCTCCCTCTGAGTGGAGTACATACCTGGGCAAGGCAGCTCTGTGCAGGTCAGCCTCCCCTCCGAGCAGGTGCTGGATGGGGCATGCAGGCACAGGAGGGAGAGAACAGCTCAGTCCTGCCCTCCACACACACCCCTCCTCACCTGCGTCTTCCCCCATTTCCTCCCCCTTTCCCTCTGAGGTCTCAGGGCCCCCTCCTCATTCTCTAGCACCTCCGGATCCTGCTCCCTGTCCCACTCAAGGCCCTCTCAGGTGTCCTACGGGGAAATGGTCACAGGTCATCTGCTGCTGATGGGGGCCAGACTGCAGGAGAAACAGCACACGGCCACCCCTCCCCCAGCACTGCGCACGCCCAGCCCTCCGAAGTCTCCCAGAGCACAGACCCCCAGAGCCGGCTGCAGTTTCCCCACCTATTAGACAGGGGTCAGGGGGCCTGCCGAATCCTCTCAGGGCTTGTGGGAGTGCAACGTGCGTCAGCTGAGACCAGGAGAGCTCAGGTCCAGGAGACATGAAGTCCTGTCCTCACCCCTGCACCTGCACCTGCACCTGCATCCTGCCCACCTGGTGTGCTCTCACCCCTGCACCTGCATTCTGCCCACCTGGTGTGCCCTCACCCCTGCCCCTGCACCTGCATCCTGCCCACCTGGTGTGCCCTCACCCCTGCACCTGCATCCTGCCCACCTGGTGTGCCCTCACCCCTGCACCTGCATCCTGCCCACCTGCCCGCCTCACCAGTAGTTGCAGCCGTCGGGCCTCGCCAGCTGAGCACCCGGACGGTGCCGCTCCCCAGTGAGCAGGTCCAGGCAGGTGCAGTGGCTGGGCTGCACGCAGACGGCGCCATCGGCACTCAGCACCTGGCCCGGGGGGCAGTAACAGCCGGGCTGGCAGTGCCAAACGCAGTGCTGAGGGACAGCAAGGGAGGGCTCTGGTCATCCCGAAAACTGGACAGATGGAAGGGGGCGGGGTGGGGGTGCCCAGGTGGGAAGAAGAAGTGAAGCAGGAGGCTGCGGGGGCCGAGGGGAGAAGGGGACACTCCAGTCCGCAGCTGCTGTGTTCCGTATATAGTATATAGTTTATGCCGCGTTTCCACAGGAATTTCCCCTCCCGGGGAGGAGCAGGGAGAGAGGAGAGCCTGAGACGGGCTTCCCTGGGTGGGGTGTCCTCCAAACGTGAACCCCATGTAGCGCTGGGTGGGGACCCAGGCATCTCCCAGATCTACTAGAATGTGGGGAGCAGGGAACCGGAAAGCTGGGAAGGAGCTGGGGCTCCCTGGGGGAAGCCAGGACCAGGCACCACTCCTCGTCCTCCTGCCTCAGTGTGGGAGCCTCTTGCCCTCCTTGGACAAGCCCCAGTGGGGCCTCAAGGCACTGTCCGTTCTCCCCAGCTCTTCTCTCAGCACCTTTGATTCGGGGCTGCTTCTTCACCATAGCGCAGGCGCCATGGGACCGCGACACCATCTGCCTGCCTGTGTCCCTCTCCATGGTCCTGGGCCGGCGCTCGGTGAATAGCCCCACACCCCAGCACACACACGCACGCACGAGTGCACAGAGTCAAGGTCTGTGCATGGACACGCCCTGAGGTTTAAGATGATACAGTGGGATGACTGCCCCTTCCTATGTGTTTTTGCTGTTTTTGTAATAAAATGTTTAAAATGAGAAACTGTTTGCTGCAAAGAAGACAAGGGCTGCTGGGTGAGGCTCACTCTCTGCTTCTCTGGAACAAGGGGGAGCCAGCCTGGTGGGCGCTGACCCCCTAAACTGTGGGGCGGCCCCATGTCAGAGGCACCACACCCCAAAGCCACACCCTGCCGTCAGGCAAATTGACCCTCAGGAGCCCAGACTTACCACAAGGTCATCACAGGAGCGAGGACAGGGAGGGCCACAGGTGCTGTATTCGGCCCCTTGGATGGCAGTGCAGTTGGTCACTGGCGTGGTGGGGAGGACAGGATGGGCTGAGAGCTGTGCGGTCACCTACCCTGGCCTATCTCCCCGTAATGCTCCCTGGAGCTCTCCCACCTCCGCTCCTTGACCCCTACCCCCATCCCTGGCAGGTACCTGGGCAGGGCAGAGCCTGGCAGGCCGCCCCCTGGGCCTGAGGCCCCTCGCAGTAATCCCCCAGGCCCTGGGGTGGGGGCTGGTCACAGGCCCGGGTCCGGCTCCGCAGGCCTCCCCCACAGCTCCGGCTACAGCTAGACCAGGGCCCCCAAGGGCCCCAGTCCCCAGCTCCTGGGAGGCAGCAGAGGAAGGAGTGGTGAGGGCCTTGGCTGGGGCCAGGGCAGCCGGTGCTAGGTGGTGGGGCTCCACAGGGCGTGAGGGACTCACGGTCACACCCCGGCAGGAGGCAGGGCTCCTCCTCTGCCTCAGGGCCTGGGCAAAGAGGTGGCGCCGAGGCCGGTGGGGGCAGCAGTGCCCCACTGGATGGTGCCACACTGGGGGGCCTGGTGCAGAAGCGGTGTCGGTGGCGTCGGGCAGGGCCACAGGAGGCCGAGCACTCGCTCCATGGGGTCCAGGGTGACCACGTGGGCTGACCTGGGGGTGGACAGGAGGGAGAGGCAGAGAGAGGACAGAGCAAGCAGAGGCTGGAGGCGCCCAAAGGGCTGGGGGCAAAGTGCGGGCCACAGGCAAGAGCGCCCCTCCTCCCTGTGCCCACCTCTCCCCAGGGCTTCCCTCCCCAGCCCCAGCGCGGGCCTCTGCAGGGAGGCCCCCTTCTCACCCTCCTCACAGGGCCAGGAGGTGCAGTTGGTAATGAGCCCAGAGACACAGGAGCTGGAGAAGGGGCAGCAGAGGGTCGGGTGCTGTTATAGGCTGAATGGGTCCCCTCCGAATCACATGTTGGAGTCCTAACACGTGACTGTGACTGCAGAACGTGACTTCATTTGGAGAGAGGATCTTTACAAGAGTGATCTAGTTAAAATGAGGTCATTAGGGTGACCTTAATCTGACACGACCAGTGTCCTTGTACAGAGGAAGACGACATGAAGACACAGGGAGGACACAGCCACGTGAAGCTGGACTGGGGGGCTGCAAGCGGGGAAGGCCGAGGGTTGCCCACGAACTCTGGCAGAGGCAGGCCTGGAACAGACGCTCCCTCACAGCCCTCAGGAGGAACCAGCCCTGCCAACACTGGGGTCTTAGATTTCTGGTCTCCAGAACTGTGAAAGGATAAACTCTGGGTTCAAGCCACCCTGCCTGCGGTGTAGCTGCAGCTGCCCCAGCAGCCCGAGCTGCGTGGGAAGAGGGAGCTGCGTGGGGAGGGCGTGGGTGAGGGGCGCCAGCAGGCTTGGCCCCAGAGAGCTGGCCGCTGGGCCTGTGGGAAGGGGTGTCTCTGTGGCCCTTCGAAGGCCAACAGCCTCTGGCACTGAGGAGAGACAGAGGCATTCTCAGTGTCACGGGGCCATTGCAGGGGGAGGGAGCTCACCAGTTCTCACAGGAATGAAGCACAGCACTGCCCGGGGGGTGGAGGCGCCCCCCGTGGGCACAGGGGCAGTCCTGGGTGGGCACACACACATTGTTCTGGAACCAAAAACCCTCCATCACTTTCCAGTTTCCTGCCTGGTCTGTCCCCCAAGTCAGAGCTCAGCAACCACTTCCACAGGCGTTCCCCCTCCAATGCCGCGGATGCGTCCTCCGAACATTGCATCTCTGCCCGCTCCCCAAAGCCAGGCGAAAGCACCATCAGGTGCAGGGCCACGGAGAGGGGCATGGACCCCCGACTTCTAGGAGGAAAGACCAATCTCCAACTGCAGGACACAGGACTGAACTGTCAAATCCATGGAAACAACTAACAAAATACGAAAAGTGTGATTCATACAAAACTATGTAAAAATAAACAAAACGAAACCAACAAAACTATGTCTGGGCGTTTGGACAGAAGTTGCTAGTGTTTCAAATTGAAAAACATAGCCATCCAGCAGCACACGATTCAAAGTCAGATGTCCTGAAGTGCCCTGGGAAGCACTTAACCGTCCCACAGGCTCTGATGACTAGGGACACTGTTACCCCAATTTTACAAGTGGAGAAACCGAAGCACAAGCTACTCAGCCCAAGGTCACAGAGCTGCTAGTCTAACAGCCTGACTCCCCACTGGAGTCTGTCCCTTAACCAGGGCCCATGGTTCAGCAGCGTCTCTATAAGCCCACCCCACTGCCCCACGGGCTTTTGTCCAAACTCCACCACCCCCACTGCATTTGCCAGACCTGGTCCCCACCACCTTCCAACTGGAATGGCTGCCTCCCTGCTCTCCATCCACATCCTCCAATCTCTGGTGGTCACGTTGGGGAACCACCTCCTCCAGGAAGCCCACCATCACAGACCCCGCCCCCCCTCAATCTGTATCACGTGCTCTGCAATGTGCAGAGCTCACATCCTGAGTATCACACGGGTCTGTCTTCATTGCCAGGGCTCTGGGTCTGCCTTCCCCAGACTGGCGGCTCCTGGAGGGCAGAGCCTGCTCTTCCCCACAGAGTAGCCCAGCCCAGGACTGAGCTTGCAGGAGGTGCTAGGGTGATAACATAAGAGGAGAGAGCACTCAAGCAGGCACAAATCATAAAGACCTTCTAAACGAATCACCATTTTACAAACAGGAAAACAGAGGCCAAGACCGGAATGCCACTCGCCCATGGTCACCTGCCGGTTGCTGGCTGAGCAGAGCCATGCCCCCTGAGTTCAGTGCTCCATCTTCAACTCTGCAGGGTTGCCCTGTCTCCAGCTCCACACTCTTGGCTCTGCCTCTGCCCAGTCCCCAACGAGGTCAGGCAGGGAGAACACTCACCAGCAGAAGTGTCCCAGACGGGCAGTAGCAGCCAGGGTGGCAGGGCTGGTCAGTCCCTCTCGGGGTGCTAAGCTCTGCACAGGAGGCAGGGCCCTGGGCACAGTCCAGCCACTGCTTGCCTGGGGGACACACACCAGGCACTGGCCCTGGGGACACAGAGATTAACAGCTCAGTCCAGACACACTCAGCTCTCCCCCGGACTCCCACCCTGGGAGAGATATCGGCTCTGGGTGTGGCCAGGGAGGTCAGGGGCTGCACAGGAGCTCAGGGAGAGGGGTCCCTGGGGTGACAGGGAGGGGGTGATGGAGCCCTGGGTGGTGTGGGGATGAGAAGTGAGGGCGGGGCGTGGAGGAGAAAATGGATGCCCTCACCTGCACAGGGCTGCAGGCCACAGGTGGAGAAGTCCACGGGGCTGTTCCGGCCACTCCCTCGGGTGCGATTCCGGTAGCCACCGCCACAGGGCACAGAGCACAGAGACCAGGGGCCCCACTCCTCCCCAGGACCTGTGGGTGACACCCAGGCCCTGTCTCCCACACCCAGACACCCAGTCACTCTTCCTCCTGGACCCCAGACACCTACGGCATCACATCGCACCTCCTCGGGAGGACCTGGAACAGGGCTGACCCCAGGGAGGACCCGTCTTAGGGCTCTCTGGGGACCACAGCTTCATGGCATCCCCCGGGGAAGGCCCTTGCACCTCTCCTGGGTCTGGATGGGAGTGACGAGGAGTGTTCCTGGCTCCTCTCTGGAGGGTTTGAGGACCTCGGTCCCAACTCTCACCTCGACACGGCCTCAGACTGCAGAATTCAGCCTCCATGCTGGGGCCCTGGCACGCAGCGCCCCCGAAGGCAGCAGGGGGCGCAGTGCCCGCCCGGAAGCGCCGCCGAACACCCACGTTGCAGCTGCGGCTGCAGAGACTCCACGGGGTCCATGGGCTCCAGCCGCAGGCCACTGCCAGGGCGGGCGCCAGGAGAGAGGCACAGGATGTGTGAAACCAGGTCAGGTCATCCCTGGGGCACCCCGACACCACCAGGCTTGATTACTGAAGGGGCCAGCATCCCCTCTGGCCTCTGAGAACCCACCACTGCCGACTCCTGGGCCCTGAGCGTGGGGGTACCTGGGCAGGGCTCCGAGGTGCACACCATCTCACCAGAGGTACAGGTGCTGCAGAGAGAGGGCCCAGTGAGGCCAGGACCAGCCCCTGCCCCTTGGAGCACTGGGTACCTGTCCCCAGGGAGAAGCGGCCAGGACCACCGTGTCCACCACACAGAAGGGAAACCCGAGGGTCTGGGAAGCAAAGCAAGTTGCCTTGTGTCCCATATGAAGTTCAAGAGTAACCAAGGGTTCTCCTCCAGTCCGTTCCTCACAATTCCACCCGCCGTGGGCTCCCTGACACCCCCAGGCACTGCACTGCCCTTTGCCCTGTGGTTTTTATCAAGGAGTTGCCTTTTTATATTTTTTATTCCATTTGTATGTATTCAACACTGTGTAGAAATAACTCTGAGTGACTCTTCAGGGCCAGATACGGTGTATTCTGAAGGAGCTGACACTAGCTGGGTATTTTAAACCTTCTCCTCCCTTTTGCTTTTCTCCAATATTTTAAAGCCCATTTGTCAAATACGTGGGTGTCCCAGAAAAAGAATCTAAGGGAAAAAGCAAAAGAAAAAGAGGTGAGGGGAGAGGAAGAATGAAGGAGGGAATTGAGGGAGGGCCAGGGAACAGAAAATAAAAAGGAAAAAGAAAATGAACTGAAAGGAAACATAATGAAAGGGGGAAAAAAAAAGGAACGGGGTTAGTGCGCTCTCTGGCGGTCAGGTCTGGTTTCAGCTTTGAGTGTTGGATGCTTCAAGGTTTCTGAGCAGATTTCAAGTGAATTTCTCTCAGGAAGAGAAACAGAAGTAACTGGAAGGTCAACATAGAAGCCTCCCACCAGGTTCTAGTTCCATCATAAATCGCCTCACCCAGCTGAGCCTCAGTCTCCCCATGACTCTTTTGACAAAGAGTCCTTACAGTCGCCCACCCCTCCAGGCTGGGCAGAACCTTGTCCACTTCAACATTCTCAGGGCCCGGGCCCCGCACCACGGAGGCATGACGAACCTCCCGGTGCATGAGAGGCCACGCCTGCCCACCTCTGGAGCTCCTCGCCTATGCTCCCCCCGGCTTCCCAATGCTGGTGCCTACCAGTTGTTGCAGGAGTCCAGCTGGGTCACTGCTCCTGGTGCATAGAGCTGCCCATGCAGCTGGCAGGGGCACTGACTGAGGGGCAGGCAGCTGGTGTTGTGCAGGAAGAGGCCAGGGGGGCAGGAGCAGCCAGGGGTGCAGAAGCCGGTGCACTCCACCCCAGGGCCCTGTGCCAGACACAGCTGAGGGCACGGGCCCCCCTCCTGGTGGCACTGCTCTGCTGAGCGGAACACCATGTCCCCTGGGCACTGGGCTGGACAGGAAGACAGAGCCAGTCTCAGCAGGGACAGGCGGGAAGGGCAGGGAGATGGAGGGGTGGGAGGGAACCTGCATGCAGGTGACAGGGTGGCAGCTGGGAGGTCATCAGCACTGAGAAGCCAGAGGAAGCCCCCTCCCTCAGGGCACAACTGGTGCCCAGTCCCCAGCGGGTGGCAGCTGGAGGAGACACAGGGAATCCAGAAAACTCTCTCTTAGTTCAAGGCATGGAGGCAGAGGTCAGTCAGTGCCATGCTAAGGTAAGCAGGAAAAGGTTAACCCCCAAGTGTTGGCTGGACGTGGCCAGTGGGAGAATGTGCGGGGACTTGGCACCTGTGCAGGGCTGTGTGTTGCAGTCCCTGGTCTGGCTGTGGGGTCCTTGGCACCCAGGGTCCCCAGGAGCCGAGGCAGAACAGCTGCGCCCACGTGTCTGGATGCCTCCATCACAGGGGGCTGAGCAGGAGGACCAGGCGGCCCATGGAGCCCAGAGGCTCGGCACTGTCCAGGAGAGCCAACCGTCAGGGACACAGCAAAGCCAGCCAGGCTGAGTGTGGGAGGGATCAGGGTCTTAACTGTAGCTTCAGCCCCACTGACATCCACACCTCCAGGGCTGCCCCGACACTCCTTCAGGCCAGGCCCACCCTGTTAATCTCAGGCTGGCCACCCTGACCCAGGTATTGAGAGCCTCGGCATCCACTCCTCACCCCACCCCGGGGCCCAGGCCACAGCAGGGGCGGAGGGGACCGTACCTGGGCACACGGGGAGGCTGCAGGGCTCCTCCTGGGTGGACTCCCCTGGGCAGGATGTGTCCCTGGGGCTGGGGCAGAGCCGGGAACGGCTGCGCCAGCCCGGGCCCCCTCCAGGGACCAGGCAGCTTTGGGAGCAGGCAGACCAGGGTTCCCAGGGCGTCCAGCCCAGGGCCTCTGCAGGGAAAAGGGCAGGACACTGCACAGGGACCCTGCAGAGCTGGGGAGGCTCAGGGGACCTGGGGCAGGGCTGAGAGGCTCTGGGGTGAGGGAAGGGCTCACAAGGACAGGCGCGGACTCTGCCCCTCGAGGACCCCCACTGTTGGCCCCGGTCTCACTGTCAGAGTGGAACCTCCCGCTGAACCTGGCTCCTCGACATGTGGCCCGGCTGGCGTCTCCACATGTCCACTACCCATATGCATATTTTCTCCCAGATCAAAACTTCCAGAACCTTCTAAACAATTGTCCTTCATTCAGCTTCGATGCAGAAACCCTGAGTCCCCTCAGACACGTGGCTGTCATTCTCCACCAGCCCCCCCCACTTCTCCTGCTGCCAGAGCCTGACCCAGGCCCCCTGGACCCACACCTGCACCCCAAATCTCCTTCTCCCCCTGCCCTGTTGCCCTGGGGCCCCCAGCAGTGGAAAGAGGGCAACAGTCCTGGCCTCCAAGAGGCCAGCGGGGCCAGCCTCATGCCCACGACCAGCTCTCAGACTCCCTGCACCCCCCACACCAGCCTGCCCCTGGGCCCCGGCCTTCACCTCCTCCCCGCCAAAGTGCCACCGATCAAGGTCAGCTCCAGGGCTGCCTTTTGGATGGGGCGGCTTCCCTGACCCCCAGGCAGAGTGTCCCTCAGGCTGGGTCCCTCCGTGTTCTGAGGGCCGGGATCTGGAGGCTGGAGACGGGCCCCAGGAGAGACGGTGGGTTCCTACATCCCTACGCCTGACGTTCGTACCTGCCCTGCACTCCGAGTGGCAGGTCTGCAGCTCCTGCCTTTCACCTTCACAAGGGGCACCCCCGAAAGCGGCCGGAGGGTTGGAGGGAGACCTGAGGATAGAGGCAGCCTGGGACCTGCCCTTCCCTCCCTGCCCCTCGCCCCTGCCTTCTGCCTCCTCCAACCACCACCCTCCCCCCTGCAGGCCCCTGGGCTCTCGCCCCTCCACACCCCTTCCCTTCCTTCTCCCGTTTCCCTTTCTCTCCCTTGCCGGCTCTGTCCTGCACACCTGAACCTGGCCCTCATGCCAGAGCCACAGGAGCGGTCGCAGGGACCCCAGGAGGACCAGGCTGACCAGCCGCAGGGCACGGGGCAGCCGCCTGGTTCACACAGAAGAGCCCCCTTCTCACACACGCTGCAGAGGGGAAAGGGGCCGAGGAGGTCAGGACTGGGGAGTGGAGGGGGCCGTGCCCTGACCCAGGCCCTCCCCACCCGGCAGACGCCCTCACCATCGGCTGCAGTTGTCCAGGGTGAAGGGCACCCCCGGCTGCTGCAGCTCTTCACCCACGAGGCAGGGGCACTCGGAGAGGGGCAGGCAGCGGGCGTCCTGGAGGACGAGCCCAGGAGGGCAGCGGCATCCTGGAGTAGGGGGAGGGCACTCAGTCCCAAGTGTGGGGGGCAGCGAGGAGGGGAGGTGGAGACTGAGGGCTGGTGGGCCTGTGGGGATGCCCCACATTCCCCTGAGGGCTCTGCCTGCGGCACCCCTGCTGGCTGGGTCTGCCTCACCCTCCAGACAGTGTCCGCTGCAGCTTCTGTTGGCCTCGGGATCCAGGCAGGAGGGTGGGCACGGGGGCACCAGCCCCTTCTGGCACAGCTCAGCACTAACATGCACGCGGCCCAGCCCACAGTCTGGTGGGAGATGGGCACCAGGTAGGGTGGGCACCAGGAGGCACAGTGACCCTCCTAATGGCCCCACCCCCATGGGGCTCCCCCCTCAGATGCCCCTGCCCCAGCCCAGCCCTCCTTACCTGTACCACCTGCGCAGGGCTGCAAGCCGCAAGGTGCCCTCTCTTGGGAGGCCCCAGGGCAGGGCGCACCACCATTCTTGGGCGGAGGGTCCACACAGCTCCTCCGGCGACTCCGATGGCCACCCCCACAAGAGACGCTACAGGGACCCCAGGCCTCCCACACAGCCCACGCCCCAGCCACTGCAGGAGAAGGAGGAACGGAGGGGGACCAGGTGAGCCCAAGGAGGGGCCGACCGTGCTTGAGAGAGCAGGGCTGAGGGGCAGAGAGGAGCCTCGGCAGCAGCCAGCGGGGTGGCTTAGAGCAGCGCCCTGGGGACTCCATAGCTTCCCCTCCTGTCCTAGTAAATCTCCCCTAGGTGGGGGTGACTTGAGGAAAGGTCTCTAGGGATAAAGGCTCTGGTCCCTGGAAAGGGTCTGGGACGGCAGGAATCCCAGGGCAGGGCGCCCCCTGGTGGCAGCAGATAGAAGCGGCATTAGAAGGCCAGATGTGGGGCTGAAGAAACCAACTCCAGGTGGGAAACCGTGGACGGAAGGCAGTGGCAGGTGGGGGCCACCCCCTTGGATCCACAGGGCCTTGGGCTCGGAGCCCGGGACCAGTGGCACAGCGTGTTTATACCCTCACTCTGAGGCGGGGCTGGCCGCTGCTCCAGCCCCACACTCAGGCAGGAAGAGGGCAGGACGGGGACGTGGGGGTCGGGGGGAGCAGGCTTCAGACAAGTCCCCTGGAGGCGCGAGGCTGTGACATCAGAAGGGGGCTGTCCTACTAGAGTCCCGGAGCTTGGATAGAGGTCCCAAAGGAGAGCAAGGGCATTTTCCAGTGAGGGTGTCGCGCCTGGGAGGCTGGGAGACCTGGGAGGGGGTGCCTGTTACCTGGACAGGCCTGCACAAAGCAGGGCTGGCTGCGGAGCCGGTCAGGCGGGCAGCTGCCCCCGGGCAGGGGAGGCCGCAGCAGCTCCCGGCGCTGGAAGGCGAGGCCGAGGCCACAGGTATGGCTGCAGCCGCTCCAGCCAGACCAGGGTGCCAGCCCACAGTCCACTGCAGGGACGGGTGGGCCGGGCTCAGAGGTGGCTCACGTGGGAGCCGGCGCTCGGGGTGCCCCCGCCCCGTACCAGCACATACCACAGCCATCCTCATCGGAGCCGTCCTGGCAGTCGTGCTGCAGGTCACAGCGCTGCTCGGCCGGCAGGCACTCGCCACTGCCGCAGCTAAGCTGGCTCGGGGAGCAGAGCGCTCTGGAGGCCGGCAGCCCAGGCAGGGCCGTGGTGGGCACCGCGAAGGGCGCAGTGCTCGCTGCCCGTGCTGGGGGCAGGAGTCGGGGGAAGGGAGCCACTCAAGTGATTCTGGCTGGATGATTAACTGAGCCCCTTTAGTCTCAGGCCAAGCTGACCATGGCTCCGGCCTCCCTGCCCTGCTTGATGCCACCCACACCCAGTGCAGGCTTCCCTCTGCTATGTGTGGATGAGATCAAGGGGTCTTTGGTCTACACACGGTCTCACATAGTCTCTCTGCAAACAGCTCTTGGAGTGTCCAGAGGCCAGAGGATCTAGAAGAACAGTTCACTCCCCCAAGTATCCCTTCCTGAAGGGGTACCCCAGGGGTGCCCCTTCCTGTGACTGGCTAACACTTGACCTCTCTTCTCTTGATTGGAAACTAGGCTTTGAGCATCGCGATCTACTTTTGATGGATGGATGGATGATGGGTAGATGGGCAGAGGGGGTGGATGGATGCTGGATGGATAATGGATGGATGGATTAATGGATAGAGAGATGAGCATCCTCAAAGGTCAGAGAGGTTTTATAAAATAGGTTGGGGCCCAAGACCTATTCCCCCCACCCTCCATCATCCCCAAAGACACACACATTCCTGGTGGTTTTTATGCACTCGGTGTCTTTCCACTCCCTGCTGCCTCAAGCCGCTCTTCTCATAGATGCTAGAAATGGGGGACAGGGCCTTCCCCAAACCTAAAGCCCACTTGCCATTACCACTTATGTGACACCAGACCCTGCAGGGTGCCCTGCAGAGCCCCAGGCTCACCGCAGAGCCTCTCATCGGAGCCATCCAGACAGTCCTCTTTCCCATCACACAGCTGCTCCTGCTCCATGCAGCCCAGCACCTCGCAGGGGACCTGGCCTGGGCTGCACCGCACGGGTGGGAAGGGCCCCAGGGTGATGTTCTGTCCTGTGGGCACCACCGCAGCCAGCTGATGGTCACCAGCGCCCCCGTCCTCCTTCCTTCAGTCACCTCCCAGCAGCCCCCAACATCCCTCCTGATGTGTGGTGTGCTTCCTGCCTCTCTTGGGATAATAGGAAAAGTAGTGAACTCTGTTCAGGAGACTTGGGTCCTACGCCTGGTCCTACCAAGTCCCTGACCTCCAGGCAACCTCCCAGGGACTCTGTCCCCCTGTAAGGAAGTTGTCGGGGCACACAGGCAGAAGGCCATGGAATCTTACCAGCAGGGGCCACAGGCGTCGTTGGGTGTTGGGGGAGCACTGTCACGGCTGCCATCTCTGGTCTCAGGGCCTTGGCCTCAGGCTGGGACGTGGGGGTGGCGATCACGGTCTCCACGGATTCCCCAGGACTTGGGCGAGGTGTGGACACAGGACTCAGTGGCCCCTTCCCTGCAGGTGCAGGAGGGAGAGGGGTGAGCCCCATCAGCTCCCCTTCCCTGAAATAAGGTCAGTATGGAACCTCAGGAGGGCTTCCCAGGCTTTGGGGTGGTGCAGGGTGAAGACAGCCTACACCCCACCTTCCAAGGGGCTTCAGATCAAAAAGGAAATGGGACCCAGTCGTCTCAGGAGCACAAGAAGGGTTTTAACTGAAAGTGGAAAAAACGCTTAGTTTTGAGTGAGATTTGTACTCTACTCTCACGAAGACACACACGGCACCTTCCAAGTGAAACTCACCAAAAACTAAACCATTAAGGGAGAAAAAGAACAGAGGACATTTAAACAGCAGCAGAAGGAGGGAGCACTACCAGAGATGCAGGAGAAGCCTATTGCTACAGCTGCACAGAGAAATCGGTTGTGAGCTTCCTGGCAACCACAGTGAAAAGGGGGTTGAGCTTCTCATTTTCTGACGAGAGACTCATATTGAAAAGACAGTCTTTTCTCTAGAATCAGCCTTAGAACGACATTAGGATTCGTCAAGTGAGTCTGCATGTTACAAACTGCTTGATACAAGTTGCTTCATCTGCTTTTCACAAAAGACACAGAAACCCAGGCTAACCAGGCTCCTGAGTACTCGTGGGAAGGGACCATACGGGTCGTCTATAAGCACTCTTAGTCTCACAGAGGGGAAACCGTGGCTGGGCAGGTGGTGGACAGGCCCAACACGTCCCAAGGGAGAAGGCCAGACCCAGGACACATGTGGCTGCCCTGACAGCCCTTGCCGGCCGCCTCTCTCTGAAGACAGCTCTCCTGGGGCTTATGTGTGGGTGAAGGACCAGGCAGGAGGGGGCAGCTGGCACACAGCCACAGGGAGCCCCTTTCCTCGTCCTATTTAGGGACATGCTAACTCGGTGACTTTGGCTTCCCTGTGCCAATTTAGAGACATTTGCTGCCAGGAAGCACTTCATAAAGGGGTGCTTGGTTCTGTGAATGGGTGAGAGAGGGAGTGCAGGTGGGGCCAGGCAGCATCCCACAGCCCAGGGGAGCCCCCTCCTGGCCAGGGGTCTGGGGGAGGCAAGTTGACCCTGCTCAGTCAGTGGACGAGGAGAGTCGGAAGACTGAACTCTGGAGATGTAACAGCCCCTTGCTCTGAAAGACCAGGAGGGCTGGGGGTCTGGGAACGAGGCCTGGAGTTTGGGCACGTACCTGTAGAGGGCGTGGGCAACCCCAGCCCGGGACGCCAGCGCTCAGCCTCGGGCTCTGCCAGACCCTGCAGAGGGAGAGGGCTCAGCTGTGCAGCCGGGACCCTGAGGGCAGCTCCGCCTGGGGTCCAGGCATCGCCCTCTCACTCCCTCTCGTTCCCGCAGTGCAGGGCAGAGCTGGGGTGAGAAGCCTGACTCCTCTGCAGCACCCTGGGACTCAGCACCCTGGGTGCCGGGGGCTCAGGGGCTGTTCTCACTGCTCCCCAAGGGGATCCACTTTGGCTCTTGTACCCCAAACCCCTGTGGCCTCCCTCGCCCAACACCCACCCCTGTGCCTAAGTGTGTGGTCACCCTCCCCTCTGGGTTCCTGACCAGGCTGTTCTCCGGTGGGGGAGTGCCCACCCCTCATCTCTGTGTTACAGATGCTCCTTCTCCCCCGTCCTTCAAGTCTCATCCAGGAAGCCTCTGGGGACCCCAGGCTTAGGGTGGCTCTGAGCACTGGGGCCTGATCTGCAGCCAAAACCTCTCTTCTGGGGGTGCAGGCCCCTCCTGTCTCCCAAATACCCCCAGGCCAGGCATCTGCCTTGTGCTTCCCCGCACCTCTGGCCATCCCTTTGGCCCCCAGCCCCAGCCCAGCACCAGGCTGGTCCCCAGGAGGCTCAGGGCTGAAGGCCTGATGGAGAAAGCAGCCCCACACACAGGGAGGCAGCGCTGGCCCGTCACATGGAGAGAGGGAGGAGGACCACGGGGAGCAGGGGCCCCGCACCCCTCCTGCTGGGCCCGCTTTTCCCCACTCACCTCCCTGGGCTGGGGGGGCAGCTGTGCAGGCTGGGTGGAGGAGGGGACCAGGGTCCTGGCTGTGGACTGGACTCTGAGAAGAAAAATAACCCGGGGGCTCCAGGGGCTCTCGCAGCTGCAGAGCCCCCAGCCCAGCAGGGGCTCAGTGTGCTCTTGGGTGGGCCTGAGGCAGGGCTGGGACGGGGTTCTTAAGAGGCCACTGCCTGCAGGGATGCCCTCCATAGTGGTTTTAAAACTTAGAATCCCCTGGAAGCTTTGTAAACCAGAAAGCTGGGCCCCACCCCCAGAGCGTCTGCCTCTGTCTGGGCTGGGGCCTGAGAATCTGCACTGTCACCAAGTTCCAGGTGATGCTCATACTCCTGGCCCAGGGAACACACTTTGAGAACCACTCATCTCCAGACTCTAGGAAAACGGCATAGAATCCTAGCATCCTATGGTGGAAAGGGGCCTCTGAAGGCGCCCAGCTGCAGCAACTCAGCACACAGGGCCCCGGGGCACTCTAGGGGTGAAGGCGGTACACGGCGCCTCCCTCAAGGCCAAGCTGGGCCTCAGGGCACCCCATACCTGCCAGTGCCAGGCTGGGGCACACAGCCCTCCTCGTCGGAGCCATCCTCGCAGTCTTCCACCCCATCACATGGGGCCCCCTTTGGGGTACACTCACCACTGGCACAGCGGTGCCCAACCCCTGGACACGGGGGCGCTGCCAGTGGGAATACATGTGGGAGTTATGGCTGAGGGCTCCTGCCTGCCCCTCCTTCCCGCCCCCGCCCCTCCGTTCCCCAGCCCAGCCTGTACCTGACTCGCAGCCCAGCAGCACCACCCTCAGGGGGACGCTGTGGTTGGTATCACGAAGAGGGGCAGCACCATGATGGACCTCTGGGGGCCACACCCGGATGTGCTGAGCTTGCACCATCTGGCCAAACGTCCACACTGTGGGAGCCATTTCATCCCAGTTTCCAGGGAAAAGCTGTGGGCACAGGGTTGGGGGGAGAGCTGCTCACGGAGACTCGAGCCAGCCTTCTGCTCAGGCTGCCACCTGACCCTGCCCAGTGCCCCGCCTGCCCATCCCCCAGCCTTTCCAGAGCGCATGCTCTCCTGGCATAAGCCATCTGGCTGAGGGGCTCTGGTCCCAGTTCCCCAAGGGCAGGGTGCCCACTGATGTGTCCCCAGGGCCAGGCCAGTGTCCAGACACAGCAGGGGCTCCCCAAGTATTTATTTTTGGAGGGGAAGGTCATTAGGTTTATTTATTTATTTTTTAGAGGAGGTACTGGGGATTGAACCCCTGCATGCTAGCGTGCGCTCTACCACTTGAGCTATACCCCACCTCCCCCACTCCCTCAGTATTTAAGAGTAAACACCTGGTGTGGACTGATTGCCCCTGCTCCAGGAAGCTGGTCTCCCTGGGGAGGAAGCAAATTCCACCAGCGCAGGGCTGTGCCCAGGCTGCTCCCCACAGGCACCGAGGTCCTCAGTGAACTTGACGTCACCCCAACCCCCTCCCTACATAACAGAGCGCACACCCGCCCTGCCCAGCATCTGAGCCACTTCTGTTGCTTCTGATGCCACTTGGACAGTGGTCCCTCTGCTCCACAGAGCACTGTCCCTGCTACTAACAGGTGTTGGATAAGCCTCTAATGCAAGGAATGTCCATCAGGGAACTAGCAGCCCCCTTAGGGACAAAGACTATGAGCCTCACAAAATGGCATGATGGCTCATGGCCCAGGGAATCCAGGTGGGCGATACCTTGGGTGGGGGCTGAGTTCCAGGCAGGAGGTCACGATAGTTGTGCCAGTGTAGACCATCACTGCTGAACTGGAGCAGGTCTGAGGACCCAGGCCCCTGCACTACGATGCCTGGGGGAGAGGCAGGGGTCAGAACTGAAGGAGGGAGTACCACCCCAGCCCACCACCACCGCCCCCTCCTCCAGGCCCTGCCCCCACCCCACTGACCAGTGAGGTTCCGGGGCTGCAGCAGGTCCAGCTGCAGGTAGGGGGGCCGGGTATGCTGTTGAGTGTAAGCGTCGTCTACAGGGCCCTGGATCCACTGGCCGGGCCCCCCGCTGGGAGGCCTTGGCGGGGCAGCCCAGGCAGGGTGATCCGGCTGCGGCGGTGAAGCATGCAGGCTCCCCTCGGGGAGTCGGGTCAGTTCCAGGGGAGAATAGCAGGGGTCTGGGTGCAGAAGAGAGGGGGCTGGAGTGGGGGGAGGGCAGAGGGTGGCAGGAGCCTGCTAAGGGCATAGTTAGGAAGCCACAAGGGGAGCTGGGGGTTTGAAAGGCCCACGCTAGAGAGTTCACACAATTGACCTTGCGGGGTCAACAGGGATGGAAGGCCAGTCCAGGGACGACAGGGCTGGAGAGGAAACTTAGGCTGGGGTGACTTCCAGATCTTTAGGATAACCACCTTCCCGGTGGAAGGCAAGAGGTCTATCCCAAGCATATGGTTTCCCCTCCCTGGTTGGACAACCCCTGGGCAGTAACCCCCCTCCGCCCGCCAACAGCACGTGGCCCTTACCTCCAGGGGGAGGTAGAATGTAGGTGATCAGAGGGAGTCCGATCTGGGGACTGAGGGCTGGAGCGGGGGCAGGAGTGGCCGTGGGGTGGACCGTCTTGTTCTCTCCTGTGTGAAGTGACTCGGGCTCCCACCAGCCCCTGGCCCAGCACACAGACCTCTCTCTGCTTCTTGGAGCACCTTTTTTTCTCCCGTGATTCCTAGGAGCTCTGGGCACAGCCCCCTCCCCACCAAGCTGAGAAAGGCCCATCCTCCTTCCCCTGGTGTGAGTTGGGAGTTTTCACTTCCACTGAATATTTCGAGAACATAGAATAAAACTGCCAGTCCAAGGCCACTTCAGGGCCAGGACCAAGCAGCTGCAGTTCCCAATCCCGGGCTGCTGTCACTAATAGGGCACCTTGGTGGGCACTAGGAAAGGGCACCTCTGATGCAAGCGGCCCTCCAGCCTAGACGGTCTACACTTGCCACCACATAACTCGTGCAGTGAACCACCTGCACAACCGTGTGTGCTGGCCTCTCCTAACCTTAGCAACCTGTCAGTGCCCTTTCAGGATATGGAGTTTGGACCCAAAAGTGTATCCATTTTTGAGCCTTTCTAATTTCCTGTTTTATTTATAACTGAGTTTTCAAGCAAAGATGCTCTTGAAAAATCCAGCTTTGTTTTGTTTGCTCTTAGAGGAACAGGGAAGGAAGCAGATCCAGCCCAGAAGAATGAAAGAGAAGAAAGTGCCCTCAAAGGTGACCTCGTGGGGGAGGCAAAAACCCGAAAAGGACAGAGGAGGCGGGCAGAGATTGAGGCCCAGCCTTAGGAGAGCAGAGACAAGCCCCCCACACCGCCCTCTACCCTTCCTTCCCGGCATCCAGGACCTGAGGCTGGGGTAGCCAATGCCCCCTGACTCGGTGCTGCCACCTCTGGCTCTGAGTCCTCCCCACCCTCCTCCTCTTGGAGCTACCCCGCCAGCCCCAGACCCACTCACCAGGCAGGACACAGCCACAACAGGGCTCTCCCATCCCCTCCATCAGAACCCAGTCCTGCGGGCACAAAAGTCAGGCTAGACACGCTGAACTGGCCACCTGTCTGCCTCTGACCCACTCCACCAGCCACCCACAATCCTGGCCTCTACACACCGAGTCCTGCTGCCCTGCCCCCAGGCGCCCACGCCCCCTCACCTGGGGGCAGCTGCCCAGTGGGCAGTAGGGGGAGCATCGTGCCGTGCCGTTGTGCAGACACTGGCAGACCCTGCAGGGGCCCCCGCGCCAGCGCTCCCCCGCACTGTGGACCCGGCCATGCTGCTCACAGCCCTCACACGGCGCTGTCTGGCACCTGGGGATGGAGGTCCGCCCCTCGCCTAGTGAGTGGGCTCACCTAGGCGACCAACCCATCCCAGTTTCCCTGGAGTGAGGGGTTCCCCAGGACTTGGGACTTTCAGCGATAAAACCTGCAAAGTCTTGGGCCAACGGGGACACTTGGTTACCCTGTCACCCTGACTCCACCCCTGAACCCGAGAAACTGCAAGTGGCCCAAAAGAGGGATGTGGAATCAATTTGTGCCAGGACCCCTGGCCAGTGGAGCAGGTCCCACACAGGGCTGGGCAGGCAGATATGGCTACTCCTCCTACGAGCTGCACCCCAGGTACCTCTAGAGGCACAGGGTACAAACCAGAGGACCCACACCCACCCCTGGATTTGTGGGCTCCCTACATCCTCCTTTTGGACCTACAGGACACAGAACTGATGCAGGAGAAGGCCAGGGGTCCCCAACGATGTTCTGGGAGTGAGTCCTGCTGTTTAGACTAACAGGGGCACAGAGTGGGGAGTCCTCATTTGGGGTCCGTGGTGCTCATGGAAGCACCTTGAATAAGGGCATACAGCCGGCTTCCCGAGTGGGAGCTGGAGGGGAGGTCAAAGGTCCCTGTAGGTCCCTGGATGTTAGTGGGGAGGGACAGTTGGTGCACGTACCTGCGGGCCTTGCGGTGGATGCCCCGGCATTGGCGACCTCTGCCAGAGAGGCGGGGGTTATTGGGGCTCCGGAAGGACCACTGGATGCTCTGGCTCCCACAGGGGCCCAGGCACTCAGCCCAGGGGGACCAGGAGGACCAGCCACAGTTCACTGAGAGAGGGCCAAGAGTCAGGGGTGGAGGAGGGGTGGGTGCCCAGCTGGGAGGTCTGGGAGGAGACCAGAGACCCCCTCAGGAAAGGCCCAGGGCAAGGCCTCACCTGCACAGTCTGGATGGGGCCGGCAGCGCCGGGGCTGCCCATCTTGGCAGATACAGAGCTGGCAGTCGGCCTTGATGCGCTGTCCAGGCCAGTAGCGCGTGCCGTCCACCAGGCAGGGGCACTGCCGGGGCCACACACACTGCCCCTCGTGGTTCAGCACCTGGCCTGTGGGGCACCAGCAGCCTAGGGAAGGCCCAGGGTGAGGCTTCTCTGCAGAAAGCCAGGCCGCAGCACTCAGGCCCGCCATACCCCACGTCCAGAGCCCCCTTACCCGGGCTGCTGCAGGGCAGGTCACGGGGGCACACGGCCTGACCAGAAATGTCATCGCAAGTCAAAGGGCAGGGGGCACAAGGATGGAACACCAGTTCCCCGGAGCAAGTGACATTGGGGCAGCCATCCTGAGAGCAGGGCCCTGAAAGAAAGTCCAACTGGAGGTCCTGGAGGGTGGGTCCCCTGCAGGCAGCCCCTCCATGCTCCCTCCACCATGTCCTCCTCCCTTCCACTCACTGGTCTGGTGAGTGCCGTGAGGGTCCCTGGGCAGTATGGCGCAGGCCCGGCCCCCGTTCTGGGGTGGGTGGCACCGCCGCTGCCGGGTCGTGGTGCCCCTGCATGGCTCCGAGCATGGGGACCAGGGAGACCAGGAGGTCCATTCACCATCCACTGTGAGGAGGAAGGGCCAGGCAGGCGGTGCTGGGGACCATGAGACTGGGCTGGGACCCAGTGCCTCCCTCTCCCCTGCTCTCTCCAGGCTCCACCCACCCCACTGGCCCTCCTGGGTGCCCCAGGCCCCTCACCTGGGCAGGCGGCAGGGAAGCAGGCCTGAGTCTGGTGCTCGGGGCCAGGGCAGTGCTGCAGCACCGGGAGACTGGGAGGGGAGCAGTGGCGGCTCCTGCCCTGAACCCCAGGCCCACACGTCTGGCTGCATGGCTCCCATGGGCTCCAAGGGCCCCAGGTTCCACAGCCCTGCTCTTCCGGGGAGGGCCCTGCCTCCCCCGCCAATTCACAGTGGGGCTGCCCGTCGCACACCTGGGGACGGGGTGAGGTCAGGGTTCCTTTCACTTTTCGGGCACAATGGCTCTGCGTCCAGAACCCCCCACCCCCGCTCCCCACCCTCACCAGCTGGAAATCGATGCAGAGGCCATCTGGGCAGGTGTATTCTGGGCAGGGAGCTCCTGTCCTGTTGGGGCCTCCTGGGGCTGGCAGCCCCTCTGAGGGGAAGAGGAGAGAAAACAACTAGGTGGGAGGGACTGCCATCTTCCGGGCCCCTGCCAGCCTTGGCCTCCATCGGGGGAATGATGTGCCCACCACAGCCCAGCTCATCCTCGCCCTGGGGACAGTCGGAGATCCCGTTGCAGAGCCGCTCAGGGTTCAGGCACAGCTGGGGAGCCAAACCACAAGGGAAGGGGCTGCCGCATGTGGGCAGCTGGGTGGAGCCCGCAGAAGTGGGCAGAGTGTCCTGCTGGGCTCCTGCCCCTCCTGCCCCTCCCGCCCCCTCCCTGCAGAGGAGAGCAGCGCAGCCAAAGGCATGGGGGGAGCAGGAGAGGAGGCAGAGCCCAGAGGGACCCAGTCTGTCTCCAAGACCCCTCTGGGAGGGGTCCCCGAGGGGCAGGCCACTGGGGCCTGTGGACATCCTCCCTACCCTCCACCCCGTTTGGCCAGGACTCGAAGGGCTGACTTCACCCAGGTCTGGTGGGGTGAAGCTGGGGGGGGGGGGCTCCAAACAGCCACTCCCCCCATCCCCAAACCGCAGAGTCGCTCACTGCCCATCCTCCTAGCCCTCCTACCCAAATGTGGGCAAAGACAAAAGCCCTTTCTTCTCTCCCCAGGGCTGGGTGGGCGGGCAAAAGTTTTCAAAAAGAGTTTCATGGAAAAGATCCAAGGAGCACAAAACTCGCTCAGACTCGGATGCCCCCAGACCTAAGTCACTCCAGCCGGCGCGCCAGCCAGAGCCGCCGGGGTGAAGGCCCGCCGGGTCGGGGTGGGAAGAGAGGGAACCCGGCTCTCACCGCAGGCGCCGGGGTCCTCGTCCGAGCCGTCGGGGCAGTGCGGAACGCCGTCGCACAGCTGCGCGGGGGCCACGCAGTGCGGGCCGCGGGCGCAGGGCGCGAGGTGCGGCGCGCAGGGCCAGCCGCAGCCGCGCTCGTCGCTGCCGTCGGCGCAGTCCTCCTCGCGGTCGCAGCGCCAGCCCCGCGGGGCGCACTCGCCGCTGCCGCACGCGAAGTCCAAGGGGCCGCAGGGCGGCGCTGCGGGGGCACCCACGCTAGAGCCCCGGTGGGGCGGACTGGGTGGCCGGGCCCTTCCACCGCCCCCGAGTCCGCCCCTCTCCCAGACCCTTCCCGCCCCCTTCCCGAGCCCTGCTCTCTCCCCACCTTCCGCCCCTCCCCAAGTCCAGCTCGCTCCCGCGTTCGGCTGCCCTGTTGGTTTTCCAGAAGCTTTCCCCTCATCCAAGAATTCCTATTAGACGCCTCTCAGTTTAGAGGGGGACTTGAACTTCAGGGAATAAGGCTGGGGCTTTTTCAGTCTCCCTAAAATGTTCTTCACTTCCTTTATTTCGGTGTCTCCACGAGGCTGGGTCTATGCTCTGGTCCTTCCCGCCACCACCCCCAGCACCTGCCCCAAGGCTTCCCTCTGAGACGCTGTCCCCTCCCTCCCAGGCCTCCAGACACCAGCTTTCTTGCCCCTTTTCGTCCAGGAGACTCACCAGGGGTGGCACTGGCCAGGGAAGTCGGTAGAGTCTCCTGGGACACAGAAAGGCCGGGCAAGGTACCAGCAGGGGGAGTGGGCAGAGAGGGGAGGGGGCAGTGCCCAGGCCCCTCGTCCGCTCCATCAGGGCAGTCCCAGACTCCATCACACAGCTGGATGGCCCCCACGCAGGTACCGTCGACACAGGACACCTCCAGAGGGGTACAGTTCACTTGCCCTGGAGCCAGAGAAAGGCACTGCTGCTGGGGCACCGCCCCTCATCCTCACTGTGCAGGGTGCCCTCACTCACACACCCGCAGGCATCTGCCTCTCAGCAGGAACCTGAATTGGTGAAGGAGGGGAGGCCAGCAGAGAAGGGGTGCCTGGTGGGCTGGAGTCCAGGGCGGGGAACACCTACCCAGACAGGACTCCTCATCGGCAGCATCTGGACAATCGGGGTGCCCATCACAGAGCAGGGCGGGGGTAAGGCAGTGCCCATTAGCACAGGCCAGCGAGCCCTGGGGGCAGGGGCAGCCCTGCTCATCCGTCCCGTCTTCACAGTCGTCCTGCCCATCGCAGCGCAGGGCCAGGGGCAGGCAGTGGCCAGAGCCACAAGACATCTGTCCCTCCGTGCAGCCTGGGGTGGCACAGCCTGGTGTGGGGAGAGCAGGTGGGCTCAGGACGCTGACAAAGATTCCCAGAGAAGCCCCCGTCCCCAGAAAGACCAGAACACCCTTGACTTGCTGGCAAGGGGAACAGCAGTTTAGGAAACCGCCCTCAGACATGGGCTTCAGTTACATGTATGAGGACTGACCCACCACTCAGCCATGGCCGCACGCCGGCCAGGACACTCACCCTCCTCATCTGAGCCGTCGCCACAGTCATCCTGGTTGTCACAAAGCCACCCCGAGGGCACACAGTGCCCGCTCTCCTGGCACGGGGCCTCTCCGTCCGCACAGCCAGGCACCAGCGCCTCGCAGTGGGCACCATCATCCCCACAGAGCCACTGACTTTCCTGGCAGGTGCTGAGGACACAGGGTTCTGAGGTCAGCCGCAACACCGGGCTCAGCCAGCCCAGGGCGCCGGGCTTTTTCCGAGTCCCCACTCACCAGTTCCCACAGTCCTTCTGCAGCACAGTCCCTGGTGGGAAGAAGCTGTCCCCCAACTCACAGGGGCAGGAAGCCGGCTCCAAGCAGACTCCACCTGAGATCACAGAAGGCAGGGCTCTGGCAAAAGCCCTGCCACACTGGCCTTGTGTCCCCTTCCCCATCCCAGTGCCCCATCCCTCTGCCCACTCTGAACCTACGCACCGTGCAGCAGAGTCCCCTCAGGGCAGAAACATCCCTCCACACAGGCAATGGCCTGGCAGTGCCACCCAGGCTCAGAACTGTGGTCGTGGCAGGAGGGGGGACACGTGGGCCCACAGGCCTCGTACACCTGGCCCCCTTCACACTGCAGAGCTGGGTGGAGAGATGAGAGGCTTGAGTCACTGAGATGAAGGGCACCAGGAAGCAACTGTAGCAAGTGAGCCAGCCCAAGGTAACACCCATGGAGGGCCCGGGGCAGGGGTGGGAGGTTGTAGACGCTTGCTGAGCCCCTCCTAAGGCTATCTGCAACATGCAAGTCACACAGGGCAGCAACGCCAGGGTGTTTGGTTCATCTAGGACAGTGGCACACGGTAAGCACTCCATACATATCTGCCCTTGAATGGATGAATGGCTGGCTCTTGGGCCAGGGGAAGTATCCTCGAAGGAGCCAAGCGAGTGGCAGGATTGGGTATCAAGGACCAAGGGCAGGGCACACTTACGGCAGAGTTCCTGGCTGCGCCAGCGCACGTGAACTCCATGCCGGGCACACTCATCTGCGTAGGTGGCGATGGCCGAGCAGAGACACTCACAGTCACCCCCTGAATCACAGCTGCAGGAGGGAGCATTCAGCCCCAGCACCCCCTCCACCCCCACGCACCCACGCCCACCCCTGTCCCCAGGCCTGCCCCTCTCACCCGCAGGTGTCATACACACACCACTCGTAGTGCCGCTGTGGGGGCACCTCCGCATGGCACCGGGCAAAGAGTGGCTGCAGCATCACCCCGCAGCGGGCACGGGCCCAGCCAGCCCGGTGGGCGTTCACCTGCAGGCAGAGCACCATGGACCAGCCAGACCCCTCCGCAGCACCCAGCCTCCCAGGTTTCTGCAGCTGCCTCCTCCTCCCTTCCCCCTTTCCTCCCCGTCCTCACGGTGCAGGGGTGCAGCAGGTCCCCTGGCTCCGGGCAGAGAGGATTGAGGCGCCAGGAGTGGGCAGCCAGTTCAGCTGTGGGCTCCAGGACTCCCTGGCGGCTCCGGAGGTCATTACTGGCATCTCCATCAAAGTCTCCACACAGCCCAGCCACCTGGCCACGGAACTGGGGGGACAGCTGCACCAGGACCCGAGTGCCTGGACAGGGAGGGCAGCAAGGGGCAGAATTGTGGAGAAATGACCCTACAGGACTTCCGTGGCGGGTGAGTGGTGGGGGATGGGAGGTTGGGGGAGAGAAGACCAAGACATCTATTATGTGGGCTTGCAGGACCACCCTGCGGAGGCACCTCCTCCCATTAGGGGCGCTGGCGCCCTCTTTTGGGGAGGATGATTGGCAGTGCTAGAAAAGACCTATGTCTAGGGGCTAAGGGCAAGAAATGGGAGCCCACTTTCCTAACCAAACCCAGGTCAGTGGGTAGGGAAATTCCCCAGCAGGCTGGACTCCAGACTCCAGGACGGACTGTGACAACCGCCAGCCTCAGAAGCCTCAGTGGCTGGCGGCTCCGAGGGCAGCCCTGCTGTGCTGACCAGGTGACTTTCTCCCACGCAAGGGGTGTGGGGGGTTATTTTGATTTCCTTCAATTTCTCAGTAACAGTTACTTCTAAATCGCCAACTGCTTGGGTTCCAGTAGTGAGATGTTAGATTTATTTTTATATTTTCTCTCTAAAACTTGGTATTTTTAAAATGTTTCTTTGCTGAGGAGGTATTACTTTTATAATGAAGAAAAACATAATTATGAAAACATAATGTGGAGACTCCGACCACATGTTCAGAGGAGGAAGAGTTCAAGGGGAGCTTTGGGGCATGGGTCAGAGGGCTAAGGGTGGGGGGCTGACCTCCATCCCAGAGCAGGGTGAGGCCCAGGCGGGTGGTGAGCAGCAGGAAGAGGCCAGCTCGGCGCAGGCTCAGCCCGGGGCCCGTGTAGACCCTGGGGGGCGTTACACTCACCCCATTCACTGTCACTGCCCGGCCTGTGGAGGACGAGAGACATTCAGGCTCAGCCCTGGGGTAAAGGGGCTCCAAGATTCGCATGAGGTCCCCCGGCCTCCCCTCCATCCCTTCCTTTGCTTCTCTAGCTCTCTGACCTGGGGCAAGTCATTAGACATCTCTGGGCCTTAATTTCATGGAGCCTTCCAGAATTATGTTTCTCAATCAAGGAGAAGGGGCACCAGCCCCGCTGCACTGACGGCTAGCAGTGGGGAGACACAGGGGGCCCAGGACCTCTGCTACCCATGTGGAGCTGTGTTGCCACCTACGGTGCCCTGCCCTGGCAATGTCACCCTTCAGTGTCGCAGCCACCTCTGAGCATGTGCACAACGGTGCCCTGCAGTCGCACGGTCAGCGCCTTGGTGCAGGTGAGGCCGCTGGCCCCGCAGGGCAGGTTCTGGGCCGAGACTGTGAACCGACCACTGGCCTCCTGCACCAGCAGATACTCGCAGGCCCCAGGGAAGGTGAGGGCCAGCCCATCAAATGTCACATAGTGAGGGGCACCTGATGCCTGGCACCGTCCATCACACCGCTGGCCCGTGCAGTGCCACTGCTGGCCCTGGCACACGCTGTGGGCAGTGGGAAGAGGGAAACAGAGTCACAAAGACAGGGACTTGGAGCTGTATCTGGGGGTGCCAGCTGATCCAGATTCCAAGCAATTCTAGATAGACCCTCAGCTTGGAGGGATACTGGGGGCTCCCATTGTGCAGGCCAGTCTGGATGTCACACCCCCATCCATCACCCCAGCCCACGCCAGGGGTCACTAAGTCACAGAGCTGGGCATACCAAGTGTTGCAGTCCTCCTGGATTGTGGCATTGGGTGGGTACCACTGCCCACTGTGACGGCAGGGACACAGCTCAGGAGGCACACAGTGCTTGTCCTGGGCAGAGGCCGGGAACAGAGAGGCTCCTTGGAGGACTGCCTGATGCCCACCCCCTCCCAACAGTTTCAGACAGCCGGGAGCAGGGCAGTGTGCTGGTTAGGGCAGGCCCCTCAGTGCCCCACGCAGCCCCCTCCTGGACTTACCAGCAGCACGGTGCCTGGGGGACAGACACATTCTCCCACGCTGCCTGGGGGGCAGGAGCGGTTGGCACCAGCGCTGTCACAGGTGAGGAGGCAGGCACCGGGGGCATAGACAAGCTCACCAGGGCAGAATGCCCGTGGAGGGGCACAGCCATGAGCAGTGCAATTCCAGAGGCCCCTCTCCTGGCAGACACTGCCGGAGGTTGGGAGGGAGGTAAGGGCCAGGTCCAAACGGGGACTCACTTCCAAGCCCCTGATCTGACCTGGGAAAGCCTCAGTATCCCAAGGGTGCAGAGCCCCCAACATTGAGGGAAAACCCAGCTCTGATGCTGGAGACCTGAGCATCTCACTCCCAACCCCGGGTGTTACAAGCACAGGAAGTGGAGCTGCTCCCAGCACCCAGCCATACCTGGGGTAGACACTACCACCCTTTCCTGCCCCAGCTCCAATGAGGCCATTGTCTGGGCTCTAGGGAGGGGCAGAGATATTGAATAACCCCATACCCAGCACGCGATTTCACTGAAGTCTCACCCACACCAAGCCCTGGACCCTGGCGCAGCCTCCATAGGTCTTCACTTGCCTTTACTTCCTAACCCTTGGAAATGCCTCTGGACCACCCTCAACTGGAATTCAGAGATCTAGGTTCTAGTCCTTCACCATTAACAAGCTGCTTGATTCTGCAAGCCGTTTAGCTTATTCGAGCCTCAGTTTCCTCATTTTCAAAGTGGGAACAATTCTTCCACTTCCTACTTAACCAAGTTATTTTAAGAATTCAGTAAGATTAAATGAGGTAATAACATAAAAAGTGCTTTATAGGTCCTAATGTGCTCCACCACAGAGGGGAAGTTATCAGTGATCTGTAATCCCACGTACATACTGTCTGCCTGGAACCCACGGGGCTACGTTCCCCATCCCTTTCCTCTAAGCTTCATCTCCCCAGCCCCAAGCTCTTTGCCTCCCCCTAGAGGTTTCTGCTCTCACCAGCGGTTGCAGTCTTTCAGGGTGGCACTGCCAGGGGCATAGCGTTGGGCCCCATGTTGGCAAGAGCACAAGCTGGGGGGCACACACTGGCCCTCAGGGTCCCATAGCAGTCCCAAGGGGCAGTTACAACCGGCCACACAGCCACCTAGCTCCGCACAGTGTTCCGGCTCCCCGCAGTTCTGACCACACGCTGGGGCACACTCCTGGTACTCCTGGCCACCAGGACACAGGACAGCTGGGCACAGAGATGCATGCAGGTCAGAGGCATAGCCACTGCTGCTCTGCCAACCCCTCTGGACGCCATGCCCCTCATGTCTCTGAAAGGAGGCAAACCCAGCAAACTGCCAAGGTCCTTCTGGGGACCCTCCTCTGCTGTAAAGATCTGGGATCTCACTAAACTGCTCCTAGAAAGTGCTGGGAGAAGGAGCCTGGGGGTGGGGCTTGCCAGCTGAGCAGACTCACGGCAGAGCATCTGGTTTCTCCAGGAAAGCAGGGCACCCTCCTGGGCACAGTGCCGAGCATAGGCAGCGAGCACGGGACACAGGCAGTCCCTGCCGGGGGCACAGCCACACACAGCCGCTAGGCAGCGCAAGTGGAACGGCTCCCTCTCCACCAGCCCGTGGCACTCCTTGGAGGGAGATGAGGAAATGGGTCAGCTCCTCCCCCATGGGTTCCCTATCTTCTCTGGTCCCCACTGCCACATCCCGGTGCTCAGCAGCCCCACCATGGCAGGGAGAAGGGCCCTCCCAGCAGCCTAGGAGGAGGGCAGGACAGGTATTGCATCCTACAGGTGCAAACAGGAGGAGCGCCCCCAACCCAGCTACCTGGAAGTCTGGGCCGTGCAGGATGGCACAAGTAGCCTCTGCAAAAATGTGGCGCTGAGAGTGGGTGCTGCAGGGGGAGAGTGGGGTGCTGTCCTCCAAGGGGCACCTTCCCTTGCCTGCCACCTGGAACTTGCTAGCAAAGGCAGCAATACTGGTCTCCACGTCACCAGCAGCTGTCAGAAAGTCATCCTGCTGGTTCCAGGTGAAGGTGCCGCACAGACCCTGCACCTGGGCCACAGGACATGAAACAGTCAAATCCAGGACCACTGTGGCCTCACCCAGCAACTCACCCAAATCCCCCACACACCTGGTGGGCATAGCGGGGGTCCAGGGTGATGTAGGCTGCAGGATCGAACACTCCCCAGAGGACACGGGCCCCAGGCCAGCGCAGCAGCAGGAAGGTGGAAGAGGCCCGGGAGATGCTGAGGCCCTGGGCACCACTCCAGGGCAAAACCACATCCTGCCCGTCAACCAGTACTGCTCCTGGAATCGGGGGCCAGTGAGGGGGCCACCCCTAAAGGGCTGGGCTGGGCTGATGAGGGGGAGGGAGGGCACATTGCAGGATGGAGCTGTGAGAAGAGGAAGGACCTGGGGTGGGAGGTGGGAGGGCCTGGGTCACCGTTGGCTGCCCACCCTGAGCCAAGGGAACTGGAGTGACCCCCAGGAGGTCACTCATCCCACTTGAGCACCCCCCATCAGACTTTTAGCACCCACTTTGCCTTTGTCTTTGGGGTCAGTATGCTGGAGGAGCTGGGCAGACACAGCCAGGAGCAGACGCAGGGGAAGAGAGATGGAGGGACGGGGCCCCGGTGATCCAGAGCTGGGAGGGACCTGCCTGGCCTGGTTATGCCATAAGGCCTTTCGGATCCCTCAGAACAATATGAACTGTACTCCCCCCAACCCAACCCACCACGGACAGGGCAGAAGATGTCTTGGAAAATTTCCACAGGACTGTATGTCTGTTTCAGAGATGAGAGAGTTCAGGGGAAGTTGAGGCAGTGAGTTTGGTTATGGGAGTCTGGGAGGAGATTTTGGGCTCAGAAATAGGGCAGTGTGGATGGAAGATGCTGGACAGAGTCCAAGTCTGCAAGGAGAGGAGGGGTGACAGGAGGCCACTGGGGCCTGAGCCACACTTTTGAGCGTTGCCAGGAGCAGAAGGCCTGGTAGGTAGGTACTCTGAGAGCTGAGGCTACCTGAGTCTCTGAGCTGGATGCGGGTGTCCCCCAGGGAGACAGAGATGGCATGGAGGCAGCTCCCAGACTCGCAGTCCCCGTGCTCCAGGATGATCAACAGCTGCTTCTTCGCAAAGTCCTGGGGCAGAGTGTGAGAAATGTGGTGGGGGTGGGGCAGACCCCCAAGAACAGGGACTGTTCTGCCCCTTCTCCTGTCCTACTGAACACCTACAGCACACACCTGGAAGCGGCTCCCATCCAGCATGTGTGCTGACCACCTCCCAGCCAGCCAGACTTTGTGAGGTAAGGAACTTAACCCTTGCCAAACGCTGGCATGTGTGAATGTGTGCATGTGGAGGTGTGTGTGTGCATGTTCGGGCAACATGTCTCCTCTCTCTCCTCCCTGTGGGTATGTATGTTCCTGTGTGTGTGTTTGTGTGCGTGCACACGCACGCGCTAAATCTATCAGCACACGTATGAGTGTGTCGTATCTGAGCGCCTGTTTGTGTCTATGTGTGTAAGAAGGTGGCCTGAACTTGGGAAGCCACCTAACTTTATTGGGGGAAGGAGAGCTGGGGAGGAAGCAGAATCCTTATTTCCCCTGGGATTGTTTATCAGGAAGTAGCGTGTGACAAGCCCAGCTGTCCCGTCTGTGAGAAAGGATGGGTTTTGTTTTGTGCCCTGAGCTGGGGTGGCGATGACATTGGGACTTTCACAGGAAGCTAAGGAGGAAGCGAGAACCCAAAGGGAGGCTTGGAGGTCTGCGGCTGCCATCTTTCCTCCAGAATCCGTTCTCTCTCAGCTTTTCCTTGGACGAATGTGTCTGTTTTGTTTATTCATTTAGTGGTTTCCTCACAGTCACCTCTGCCCCCACAGCATCCTTACGAGGGCCCCTGCTCTGGCAAGACGCGCCCCGCTCCCGGAGTTGGTCTTCTGCACACCTGCACCAGGCTGGAGCGGCAACCTGGGCTTCCGCGGAAGGAGAAGCTCCGCCCATCGAAGGTGAGGTAATGCCCGTCCCCGCCCACCGCGCACTCGGCGGGGCACGGCGCCTGCGCGCAGAGCCAGCGGCCGTTCTGGCACACGCTGTGGGTGCAAGGGGTGTGAGGTCGCGCTCTGGATCGGCCCCATGGCGGGGACCGAGCTGGACACGCCCTCCCACCCCGCAACACTCTGGTCCCTCCCTCCCCCGGCTCCCTTCTCCCCGTTAGGGCTGGAGGTCAGCTAATGGAGGTCACCGAGTCGGTTTTTAAGAGGGGCCGTCAATTATGCCACAAGAGGCCACAGGTCACTCGTGAGGGAGGCCCTAGAAGGGAGGCAGGTTGAGGACATAGCATAAAGGAGGGATCAGAGGGGACCAGGTGGCCCCCAACCCCAGCGAAAGGGCCAGCAAGGCCAGCAGACCCACCACGGGTTGCACAGCTGGCGCACGGTGTCGCCGGGGTCATAGCGCCGGCGTCGGTGGTAGCAGGGGCAGCGCGCGGCCGGCACACACAGGGCGCCGTCCCAGAAGAGGCCCGGCGGGCACTCACAGCCGCTCACGCACTGTTCCCCGCAGTACACCTCGCCTCCCTCGCCCACTGCCGAACAGCTGGGCGGGCAGGCCGAGGCGCAGTCCGAGTACAGCTGGCCGCCCGGGCACAGGCGCTCTGCGGGCACAGGGGTGGCTGTGAGGCCCGAGAAGCTTTCTCCTCTAGCCAGACCCCGCGGCCCCTGAAGAGCCGGGAGGCCGGGGCACCCCTCCCCTCCCCCGCTAGAGAGGGCTCTCAGCGGGTGGCGGACCCCTGTGGAAACAGGAGCCACACGAGGGCCTCCATCAGTTCCCAGTTCCACGGGGAGGGGAGGCTAGAAGCTGTGCAGAGAGGGACAGGCAGGAGCCCTACCGCAGAAGCCGGGCTTCCTCCAGCGAACGCGGACGCGCCGCGCCGCACAGTCCTGGGCGTAGCTGGCCAAGGTGGCGCACACGGCCTCCAGCCGCTCCTCTCGCCCACTGCCCGCTGGGGCCCCAGCACAGTAGGCAAAGAGGCAGGCCTCGTGGTACTCAGCTGGGGGGACCTGCGGAGACAGGACAGCCCCTCAGCCAGCCAGCCTTCTCCAATACTCACCAGCGCCTCCTTTCCCTAGCTTCGGAAACACCCTGGTTTATAATCAAAGGGATGAACTCTGAAAGGGACCTTAGAGAGCATATACAGGAGCCATCTCATTTCCCAGAGATAAAATCGAGGACAGAGAGGGGGTGCCTTGACCGATAGCCCTGAGCAATTTAGTGGCAGGACCAGGTGCCCCACTGACACCTCCCCAGCACTCCCCCTTCCCATCCCTGCAGTGTCTGATGCCACCTCCATTCCGACCCATACCTGGGCATGGCATTCCCTGAATGGACCGTCCAGCAGCTGGTGGCACACATCCTGGGCTTCAGCCCGAAGCTGGCCAGGCTCCATGCCTGCCTCTGGGCTCCTCAGGGGGTCCTCACAGCCCTGGGCTGCCTCCACTGCATCTGGACACCCAGGCTGGGAATAGTTGGAGTAAAGCCAAGGGGCCAGGATGAGGGACGTTAACCAGGACATCAGGAAATTGGCTATTGCCCTCATACCTTCTTCAAGGCCCAGCTGTCAGGGCCACAAGCCCAGGCATCCTGGGACTGCAGGAGGCAGCGAAGAGACAAGCCCAGGTGGGTGTGGTGGGGGAGAGGGGAGCCAGAGTAACTCTACCCACAGGCAGGAAGTTAGATAACTAGCTAGTTTACCAAAGCTTGTTAGTGACCAGGTCCGTGAGTGCATCTCCTGGATGGTTACTTCATGTAGGCAGTAGGGTCTGTGGGCAGCACCTCACACTGTGCTCCTCTGGGACCCTGAGCCTGCCCCCTCTCCATCAGTTGATGACAGAGACAGAACAGAGGCTTAGAGGTGTCAGAGAAGCAAGGTGGGCAGGCAGGGAGTGAGGGAACCCAGCACTGTAGTCTCACCTCTGAGTCTGGGAGCCTCCAGGAATTCCCAAAGGTGGCAGCTAACCCAGCCAGTCCCCTCCCCGGCTCCAAGAAGTCATCTGGGGAAGGGCAAGGGCAAGGAAGAAGTGCTGTGTCGGGGGTCCCCTGTCTCCCCTCCTACAGCACCAACCAAGTCTCACTCCACTTACCCTCAGGCCGGTCGTTGTAGACTCCACAGAGGCCTTGAGTCTGTCCCTGGAGCTCATGGTCCACGGAAATAGAGACAGAACTGGACCTGTCCAGCCTCACAACGACCCCCAGGCCCCCCGACAGCACCAGCCAGTCCCCTTGCCACTGCAGGCTCAGCCCTGGGCAAGGAAGACAGAGTCACACTCCCCTCCCTTCCCAGTGTCACACCAGAGTTTAGACTGCCTGGGGAAAGAAGGAAAGGATTTTTCACTATTCTAGAGAGCTCTGCACTTTATGCCCTTCAAAGTGATTGGTTTCCCATCACAGAACCTCTTTGAGAAGTTCGTGAATGCTTTGGACGCTCTCTTGAGGATAAACCATAAAACACAGTGCACCGCACGCGCGCGCACGCATGCGTCCACATGCATGTGCCCATGAAACCCGACCCCTACCTCACTCCAAGGACCCCAAGCAAGACAAAATTCTGATATGAGTGTCCTGTCTAGTAGCACAAAAGACTTTCCTCCCAGCACTCCAGGAGGCAGGCAGGTGGGGAAACTGAGGCTCAGAGAGTTTGACCAGAGGGACTTGCCCCAAGTCACACTGTGAGGAGGTTAGTGGGGGTGGGTTACAGGGGTGGAGGATAAGGTTCATGACCTCCTGGTGCCTCAGTGGACTCCCTCATTTCCAAATGCTGCCTCCCAACAGCAGTAGGGGTAGGGGAGGCTGCAGGCTTCCACTCAACTGCCCAACTTCTGCTGACCTCTGGCTCCCTTCCTGGGGGCAGGCGGACTTTCCCAGAGGAGCAAATGGGGCCCTGGACCATCTCCTGCTGCCCACAGTTCCCTTACCGGGGAGCAGCCAAGACTTGCCCTCAGGTACCAGCTGCCCATTCACAGAGACATTTCCACCCTGGATCAGCACCTCCTCTGGTCCCATCACCACCCGGGCCTTGGGGGAGACACAGAGTGATCAGCGGCTCTCCTCCTCCTGCATCCAGCTCCCTCCCTGGGTTTGTCCCCATCTCCCTCCTCACCAACTGACAGTGCCCATGCGGGGGGCAATGCCCCCTGGGCTCTAGGTAGACAGCCCAGGTGGAATCAGCTGCGCCAGCCAGCAGGTAGGTGCAGCGGCCCAGGAAGTGGTAGTGGCGTCCGTCAAAGGTGCGATAGTGGAAGCCAGACCAGGTGGAGCAGGTGGCCGAGAGACGCTGGCGCTGGCTCAAGAGCTGGGCCACGGCCCCTGCCAGGGGCTGCAGGAGGGCTGGAGAGGGTGTGTTTCCTGGGGGAGATACACCAACCATGAGCTTCTGAATGTGGGAAGGAGGGCGGAGGGTGAGGATGCCAGGCTAGCAGAGAGTGCACGGCCAGTCTGGTGGGGGGGTGGGGGTGGGAGGGGACTCACCTGAGAGGAGAGGGGAGTGGGCATGGGCCCCACAGAGAGGCCCAGAGCTCAACAATTCTAAGTGGGAGCGCCTGTGCGGGTAACAGGTGATGGCCGGAGCTGCACCTGTCCCTCAGGCTGGGTCTGTGGACCCACCTGGGAGTTGTTGGCTGGAGCAGCTGTGGCATGCCTGGGAGTGGCCATCCCGCCAGCTGTGTCCCCAAGGCTGAGCACAGCACTCCTTCAGGCTTCCAGCAGAAGCATTAGCTGAGCCTGCCTGTGGTTGACACAGCCATGTAGCAAAGCAGTGGCCCTCAGGGCTGGCTTCTGCAAGGGCTGTGGTGGGGAGAGAGAGAATGGGGCAAACCCGGACAGTCAGCCTGGACCCGGCAGCTTCCCTCCCCGGGCAGCCTGCCACCTCCAGGAAACCCTGGATCTGGGCTAATCCCAGGTGCTTACCCAGGTTGCAGTGGGGGCCCCCCCAGCCTGGGCAGCATGCCCTCACCGTCCGGTTCCAGGCAGCAGGCTGGGTTTCTGGGGGCCTGGGTCCACCGAGCAGGGGGAAAGGAGAAGATGTTAGTGTTCAGCCCTACCCCTGGGAATGGCCTGGAACATTCAATCTGGTCACCTACTCTGAGTGGCTTTATCGTGCAATTTTCCCTTCTTGGTCTTAATTTCCCCATGTGCAAAGCGAGAGTGGTCTTGGGGTGGCAGACTGAAGTGTAGAGCATTGTGACTTTCCCTGTGCTGCCCACCGAAGTGCCCACTCATCCATCACCCCTACCCCCACCCTCTGCCCTTCTTGAGCTCACCTAGGACCTGCTTCCCAAATGCCCGCTTCTCCAGGTCACCACTCAATCCTCCCTCACTCTTAGGAGGTCACCCCGCTGCTCTCTCCTGCTCAGTAGCCAGTCAAGGCTCCGACCTCACTCACTTGTAGATGGGACAGAGCCCCGCACGGCCACTCCAGGTCAGGTCCAGCTGCCAGCCCTGGCGCTGATAATGGTAGAGACTGGTGCAGGGCACCAGGTCCTCCTGACGGGGGGTTACTTCCTCCTCCCCCAGGATGGTCTCTGTCCGTTCGCACCACCGCCTGCCACAGATGGGGACTAACAGCTAAGGCCACTGTCCCCTCCATCTGAGAGGCCCTATCCTGTGACCCCACTCCCAGCAAAGAGTTAATTAACTGAGGAGGAGGCTGAGATTGGAAGAGAGAAGGGGGATAGGGGAGTCTGGCTGCCTCAGAGGGTGGTCCTGGTCCTGGGGCAGGAGAAGGAGCTCAGTGGGAGGGGCCCCAGGGTGGGCTGCTTACCCATTAGTTAGTGCCCATGCCATCCTAAAGAGGAGGACAGGGAGCAGCATGGTGACGCCCCCAGGTCACCTTTAGGGGACTGTGAGGTTTTGGGGGAGTCAGTGCTGTGGCAGGTGAGCAGAGAGGCCAGTGCTGGCCTCCCCCACCCCACAGTGCTATCCGCTGCAGCCTGGTGTCCCTGTGTCCGAGGCAGCCTGCGACAGCGAGAGCGAGAGCGAGGCCCATGGGGCTGCGGGGGCTTTATCTCAGCCCCGTGCCCTGGAGCACCAGCTGCCTGGAACTGGATTGGACCTGCCTGTACAATCCCCTCAGAGGCCAGTTCTCCCTGGAAACAGCCCCCTTCCTGTGTGTGCGCACGAGTTTGTGTGTGTGTGTGTGTGTGTGTATAAAATGGGAAGGGGTGCACGTGTCCCAAGCCACAGTAAGACACTCTGGGCCTCTGATATTTTCACAAACAGGCCCTACCACCAATTAACGTGGACTCTGGGCAAGTCACACTTTCTTTCTAGACCTCAACTTCCTTACCAGTAAAAACCCCAGGGGCCTCCCAGGGAATCATAGGTGGGACAGGGGCTCCATGAAACTACTTTGAAATTGTGTGTGTGCGTGTTTTTCAGAGGACAGTTCCATAACTTTTATTAGATTTGCAAGGGAGACCATGACCCCACAAAATGGTTGAGTCACAAGGCCACATAATGGATGCAGACTTCCAGCCCTAAAATCCTGACTGTATGATTCTCTCCCCTGTCCCTTTCCTGCCCCTCCCGCCTCCTCTCCCACCAGGCACTCCAGAAACGAGGGTCAGTGAGCAGAAGGAGCTGAGTTCCCAGGTGGTTGGACTGTGTAGGGACAGAGGGATGATGTAACCTTCCCTCTGTGTGCCTCATTTCTCACTGAGGGTGATTGTGTGGCTGGCTGGGTGCACCTTGGTCTCCTTCTGAGTCTCCTACGGTCCTTGGGGCCCAGAACCAGGAAGCCCAAGCAGGGGAGTGAGAGCCAGCATCTGAGAGGAGTGCCTGGGGGAGGAAGTGTTGGGGGCAGGAGACAGAGGGGCCTTGGAGCTAGCTCCCCCAGACCTGGGAGCAAGGCAGCCGGATGGGATAATCTGAGCATCCGGTTGGAAGAGGGCAGCAGTAGGCTCCCCAGGGGAATCCTGGTTACATCCTGGTTACCAGCTCCAAGGACGCCCAGGCTGGAATGTGGCCTGGGCCTCAGATCCCATAACTCTCCAGTCCCTAAACCTGATGTCCCTCCAAGCATCCCACATGGTCACCCCAAGTGTGGGAGGTGGGGAGGCCGCCAGGAACCAGAGCTGTGCCAGGCATTCTCTGGGCCCACCATTGGTCCTGAGCCAAGTGAGGGTGCAGTGAGTCCCTCAGGGAGCTCTCCGATGGGGTCCTCGGAAAGGCCCAGGGTTACACCATGGGCTCTCTGCTGTTCCCAGTCTCACATATGCCCGCCTGGACACTCTCCCTACAGCACCTCACATGCTTACACTCCCACTGGAGAACTTATAAGGCCAGACACAGGTGCTTTCGCCCCACCTGGGCACACAGTGACACGTTCTGCCCCGAGGGCTGCCCTGCAGTCTAGTGAGCAGGCCAAGCACTGAGAGGCTGAAGCAGCCCATCTGGAAGGTAGAAGCACCCTTCGCAGCTGATTCCGAGGACCACCTGTTCCCATGCCTCTCATCCTAAACATCAGCAAATGTTGATGGGCACCTGCTGTGTGACGCGCTTCTCTGTGTCCCCGTGACCCCTCGTGATGGTATGTGGAAGCTAGGGGAGCTTGCCTTGCACTCCAAAGGCCATTCCCACATGTCCCCGCTCTGGATTCCAGCCGCTGCTGAAAAAGCAGCACTTGGATTGGAGAGAAACACAAGTCAGAACCGTCCTTTCCTCTAAAGAGGACAGGAGGGAGGAAGCTGGAACCCAGGGGAGATTGGAGAAAGAAATTAGGGACAGGGAACCTGGAATAACCCGCCCATATTTTAGCTGAAGGAGGACAGGATATGGGGAGCCTTCAGGAATTGAGGTGCCCAAGTGGCAAAGCTGAAGAAAAACATCACAACTCGGAGCAGGGACACCTGAGGGCTGAGGGCATCCCTCCACACCCGACTAACAGAGGTTTCCAGCCCAGTAGGAGGATCCGCCCCCACCACGCCCAGGGAACTCTCCCCTCTCGGCTGCGGGCTTCCCCGACCCGCCCTCGGAGTCTTCACTCGGCCCGACTCCTGCCTCAGTCCCCGACGCCTCCTCTCCAGACCTGCCTTCTTCCAGGTGATCTGGTTCAATCCCCCCATCCCAATTTCTCCTTCGAAGGACACGTTCTTGGCAGGCACTGGGGCCCAGCCTTGTCTCCTTCGGGCTCTCCTTATGGCCCCAAGGGACTTGGCTTCCGCGGCGGGTCTCAAATCAGGGGCGGATGCGGGTCTGGGTGGATCCAGGTGGGTTCGGGATGGAGAGCCGGGGCCGCAATTTCTCAGACCGAACCCACCGACCGACAGTCGGGAGACTTGATCCGCATGCCACCGCGGGAGCGCGGCGCAGACACACTCTTGGCGGGCACTCGCGTTTCAAAGACAGCAGGGCAGACACTGGCTCCCCTCCCCTGAACACGCCCTCTCCCCTTCCCCCCAAGTCCTCACCGCCCCCCAACGCCCCGCGCTCCACCTTTCGCCTGGCTCCTCCCTCGGCTCCTGCCAGCACCCTCCCTCGCAGCCCGAGTGCCCTTCCTCCTTACCTCCTCTCCCTCCCCCACCCCTTCCCCCCCACACACTCCTCTCTTCCCCTCTTCCCTCTCCCCGTTCCTTAGCTCTCACTTTCCATCACCTACTACAGTCCAGTCGTGCCTCCCGACGGTCACCAGCCCGCCTAACCCCGCTGGGCACACTCATCACTCCAGGGCACCCTGACCCAGACCTCCCCTACCGGGTGCCCCGCTGCTCTCCTCCCGCTTCCTTGCTCCCCTCCCCCTCCCGGGTGCCGCTTCCCGGCTCCCGCTTCCTCCGCGTCTTTTCCTTTCCCCTCCCCGCGAAGTTTCGGGGCTGTCAGTCTGTCAGTCTTCGGGCAGTCAGCACCCGAGCTGCAGACAGCGGGCGCCATCGAGAGCGGAGCCCGCTGGGGCGGGAGGCCCGGGCGCCCGGGTCCGGGCAGCAGCGGGGAGACCCGGCCGGCCGTCCGCTGGGTACCGGCCGCAGAGATTCCCAGGGCCGGCGCTCCGCCGCTTCCCCGCCACACCCGCACTTGCAGCCACCGCCCGCGCCGCACAGGTGACAGCCTCGGGGGTGCCGGCGCCTAGAGCAACGGAGGGGGTGGGGTGGGGTTGGAGGGGGAAGAGGGCAGGGGAGGGCCTAGGGCTGGAGGAGGGAGGGGGTGGGACTGCTGAGGGAGGACCTGGCTTTTGGGGTGGGGGCGGGGGTCAGGGCTTCGGGAAGAGCAGGGAGATGGGATCCGGAGGGATGGGAGGGGGCTGGAGAGAGGGGGCCGGGTGGGAGTCGGGTGGGAAACGGTGGGAGGCTCCCGAGGGGTGGGACTGGGGCGTCTTAGGAGAGGTGAGACGGAGTGTGGGAGGAGGCCGAGGGAAAGGGGAGGAAACCGAGGCGCGGGGATCGGGCGTTTGGGAGGGGCGGAGAGAAGGGCGCTGACAGGTGAGAGCCCCGGAGCCGGGAGGGGACGGGACGTGGAGTGAAGTGCTGGCGGAGGGGCTCTCGGGGGACAGACCGAAGCGGGGAGGTGGGCCGGCAGGAAAACTTGGGAGGGGTGAGAAGTCAGCGGGGAGCAGAAATGGGGAAGGAGACACTGAGAGGGAGGGGAGGAGACGCGGAGGTGTGTTGGGAGGCAGAGGTGGGGAGGGGCAGGGCCGGTGAGACGGTCTGGAGTGAGCGGTAAGCCTCAGACCCCGAGACCTGCGGGGCCGGGGGGGTTGGGGGGAGCTCGCGGAGAGGACTGGAAGGGGGAGGGGAAGAGCAGTTGTGGGGAGTGGGGACCGGGAAGGAAGGGAAGCGAGAGCCTGCTGGGGAGGCAGAGGGGGAAGGGAGACGGGGCCTCGGAGGGGAAGGAGAGCTGCAGGAGGGAGGGAGAGAGGGAAGGAAAAATGGTGTGGGGAGAGGGGGAGGAGGCCCGGGGAGAGGGGAGGAGGAGGGAATTGAGGTGAAGAGAGGAAAGGAGAAGGAAGGGAAACCAGAGTGGGGGAGGAGAGGGTGGGGGAGGGGAGAGCCGGGAGGAGGAGGGCGGTGTAGGAGAGGAAGGAAAAGAGGAGGGGGAAAGGAAGGGAGAGGGTGTGCAGCCGTGGAGGGGGAAGGAGCCGGGGGAGAACCAGGAGGGAAGGGATAGGCGGCCCAGAGACTAGGGAGGAGGAGGGGAGCACTGCCACGAAGGTTGCCCCAGCGGAGGGTCCGGGGGGCGGTGGCTGCGGAGGGCAGACCGGAGGGGACGGAGAGGGTAGGCCTGCAGGCTGTGGGCAGGGGGAGGAGCCTGAGGGGCGGGGCAGGGGGCGGAGCTGGGGAGCCAGCCAGCTTCTGTGGGGAGAGAGGGCGGAAGGCAGAGGGAGCGGGAGAAGGGAGGGGGAGCGGGAAGGCTGCCAGAGAGGCGGGGGGGGGGGAGGGGAGTCTACTAGGGGAGGGGCAGCGAACCCGCTGGGGGAGGAGCCTGGAAGGGGGCTCGAGGGCGGGGTATCCAAGCCTGGGAAAGCCCCGTGGGGGAGAGGCGATGGCTTTGAGGTAGGGTTTTGGGGAGAGGAAGCCAGAGCTATTTCCTGCCTTCAGTGAGGACTCTCCTCTGAGGGCCTCCCCACCAGTTACCCAGTAGTGATATCTCCGCCCCTAAGCTGGCTCCTATTTCACCAGCTCCTGAAGTGACAGCTGGAGAACCTAGGGGACGAAGTTCCCCGCTCCCCATCCTGGCCCCCTACCCTCCACCCTCTCCCCAGAGGATCAGCTGATTCCTGACACCCCCAGGCAAGAGCACTGGGGGTTGGGGAAAGTGGATGGGCTGGGGCTGGCTCTGAGAGACCTGCCAGGAGAGGGTGGGCGGCTGATATCCTGAGCTGACCTGAGCTTATCTTGCAGAAATGGCTTCAAGGCCTTCTCCTTGAGCCACCTTTAAAGGTCTCTGCTTTCTAAAATCCCCTTTCCCTCATTTCCTTTACCTGTATGGGAGGACATCCCCTTTGGAGCTCCTGGGGAGAGCTGATGGGGAGAGGTTGGACAGAGCCAAGGCCCAGGTGGAAGCTATCTGAGAAGAATCTGAACAAGAATGTATTTTCTCCTTAGGGTCTGTGGCCCGATCCCAGGAGGAGCCTGGGTTGCCATGAGAGAGACCTTCGAGGCCCTCAGCTCCCTGGGTGAGCCAGCTGGACTAAAGGAACTTGGGGGTGGAGTAGGAGGATTCAGGGGCATACTAGGCCTGCTGCTTCCCTGATTCAGACAGCAGAGCATCCTCAGGAGACTGCAACCGTGAGACCCCAGAGAACCCGGGAGACTTTAGAGCAGCATCCTTTCTGGTTTCATCAGAAAGAATGCCTGGCCCACGTTGGAGGTTGTGCTGGCCTGTACTGCAGGTGCACATGCGTACTCAACAGAGCAGCAGGGATGTTTAAATCTATTTTCTCTCTTTCTTCCATCGTCTGTCCTTGACTCAACAAAAAGGGGCTGAGGTTGATATCGGGCCAGGCTGCTGGGGAGCCTGTCCATCCCTTGTCCGTGCTAGTTAGAGACCCTTCCTTCCTGAGCACATGGGGAAAACCCATTGGGTGGGCTGGACAAGAAAAGCCACCTTTGATCATCTCCTCTGTACCGCATGCTTTACTTGGACCCATCCTTTTGATCCTTTTGCCTGTAACAGGACTCTCTGTGGGGCAGCCGGAGATGGCCCCCCAAAGTGAGCCTGGGGAAGGGTCTCATAATGCCCAGGAGCAGATGTCGGCTCCCCAGGAAGAGAGAGTGCTGGGCACATGCTCAGGTAAATAAGCGGGGACCATGGAAAGTGGCTCAGGACGGAGTCTTCCTTCCTTTGTTCATCAAGTATTTTTTGAGCACCTGCTGAGTACCACATGCTATTCTAGATATTTGGGAAACTTCATTGACCAAGTAGACAAAGATCCCGACCTTCCAGGAGTTTCATCCTAGTGAAGGCAGAGAGTCAACAAACAACAGATGTAAAAATAAGTGTACTTATAACCTATGTTAGAAGAGGATACGTGCGTCGTAGGGGATAAAGCCTGGTGAGCGGGCCTGAGACCACTGTAGGTAGGGGTAGAGCTCGCCATAGGATTAAATACGGTGGTAAGAGTGGGCCTCATTGGGAAAGAAAGACGTGAAAGAGGTGAGGGAGGTGGCGTAGCATTTACGGGGAGAAGGTGTGTACCTGGCTTCCTGACATCCGGATCTTCTCCAATGATTTGCCCTGGAACTGGGGCCCATCTGGTGGCTGGGAGGTCCCCATCCCTCCTCTTAAGGAGCCTCACATAAGCCTCTGGGCAGGGACCTTTCCTTGCTTCCACTCTCTTACACACACATATTCCAGAAACTCCTCACAGTTGTGGCTCTTGCAACCCGCACAGCCTTAGCAGCTGCCCTGCTTGAAGGAGCCTGAGGCTGCTGCCCTGGGGGCAACTGGGAAATCAGCCCCTGCAGGTATGATGGGGGATGAAATCCTGCCGGTGGGGCTGGGACTGGGATCTCAAAAGCCCCTGTTTCCCAGCACCAGTGTGGACCTCTGTCCGTCTCTGATGTCTGTGGCATCCTTGAAGTAGCCTATTCTCTGCCAGGGCACGAGGTCCCCAGCCCGGAGGAAGGTGTCCCCACTGAGCAAGCCGAAGCTCCCTGCAGAGGCCGGGTGTGCACACCCTGGAAGCCTGAGCCCGTGGGCTCCTGCCCAGGTGAGTCTTCCTATCTCTCTGTCCATCTCCTACCCTCCTAGAGGGGCCAGGCAGAGGGAGCAGGGGCCTGCCAGCTATGGGATGAGGCAGCCGCTCCAGGCCCTTCCAACCCAAGATGAATGAGGCCCTGGCTCCCTTCTGCTGTAGAGCTTCAGTACCCATAGGGAATTCTACATCCACAGACAATGGGAATCAGAGAGGCTGGTCACCAAAGAGAAACATACTCTCACCTCAGCATCCTCTAGATATCTGTCTCCCCCAGTTGAAGGACATAGCTGTTGATGACTTGAACTATGATTCCCATGAAGACATATGGCATTAATCAACCTTTTCATTGTCTCTCCCCAGACATGCTCCCTCCTCCAAATCTCCACTGACCTCAGTACTACCCAGATGTTCCAAATCTGTTGTATTTGACTCATCTCCCACACACCCAAGAGACTGAACAGTTGATTATCTCTCCACAACCCAGCCCATCACTCCTTCCACTACAACCAGGTTTATTTAGCGCCCAGTACGTCTAGGCTATGGTAGGTAGAGCACAAGAGATGAGCTCTGGAGTGACCCAGTCCTGGTTTGAATCCTTGCTCCATGTTTTTTAGCTGAGTGATCTTGGATAGGCTACCTCGCCTCCAGGAGCCTCCATTTGTTCACTCAGTTTGTTCAACAGGGATAAGAGTAAGTTCTTTGCAGGGGTTTTTGTGAAGGTTTGTGAGAGTTTGTCAGAGTGTATATCCAGTACTTCATCTCCAGTTGACAATACATGGCAGCAATCCTCAGTTTTCTGTTTATTTGGTGGGGGGAGATAATTAGGTTTGTTTGTTTGTTTGTTTGTTTATATGGAGGGACTGGGGATTGAACACAGGCCCTTGTGCATGCTAAGCATGAGCACTACCACTGAGATATACCCTCCCTATGCCTTGCCCCCTGGCGGTTCTCATTTTTATTTGACACGTAAAGAAAGAGAACACAAGATGCCTGCCCTCCAAAAGCTAAAATCTAGTTGAGGTGACACCTATAGGAGCTAGAATAAAGAATTAAAAGAACAAATAACAATAAAACTACGTCACAAGGAAGTGTGAAAGTGTCAACAGTTAAGTGTTTTTATGAAATCCTCATGCATTGGATTTGTCAGTCATTTTGTTGATTTGTGCCCCATATTGAGTGAGGTGTAGACTTCAGCTCTGATGAGGGTGGGGAGGAGGATGGGAAAACATCCTAGACTAAGAAGAGACTTTGAAGTAGGGAAGTTGACATGTGACACGGGTTAAAGGAGACCAGTTTGCGTGAAGTGAAGGGTTTATGCCTGGGAGTATTCAGACAGTTGGACTAGGTTGGCGTGAGCCTCAGGTGTAGCTAATACTTACTTTGTGCTATAAATAAGAGGGAGCTATTGATGGTTCTTCAGGAGGGTGGCATAATGAAAAAAAGTGATACCACAGTATGATAAATGGTTGTTTGGAGCTGATGTATCAATAAAAGTAACTGGGAGTAAATCTTAGCTGTGATAGTCCATGTGTAATGTAACCAAGGCTCAGGCTATTACAGGCTTTTAGAGCCAGACAGGAACTCCAGTCATCTGGTTCAAAGGTTCTCAAACAAGAATCACTTTCGGAGTTTGAAAGAAAGAGAACAGACTCATGGGCCCCACTCCCATAGGTGCATTTTGTGCAAGTTCCCCAGAAGATTATGATATGGCATCAGATTTAGGAACAATGAACTAGTCCAACCCTTACACCTAACAAACTTAGTTCAAAGAGAGTAAATGACTCAACCATGATGGTCACACTGCTGCTTGGTGCTAAAAGAGAACCCAAGTGGACACTCCCGGTCTGAGCCATCAAGGTCCCCAAGATGGGCAAAGCTCTGGGGGGAACTCATCTCAAACGTACTCCCCCAGAGGGTCCTCCCTGCTTCTCCAGGGGCTGGTGCCATCCATCCCAGATGGCTGTAGAAGCACCAATGAAGGGAAGAGGAGCAGGGGGAGCCTTTGAGAGATGACAGAAAGGAATACAAAGGTTCTCTGTGGCCACTAGAGGGGAGTGAGAGAGCAAGGGAGGCAGGAAAGGTGAGCGTCAAGGTTCCAAGGCCAGCTCACAGGGAGAAGGAGGCTGTCTGTAGTCCTGATGTTGAAGCCAGCAGGGTAGATCTGGAAGGTCAGGCGTCTGGTGATAAGCTTGATGAGCTGCAGCCTGTTTGCAAGACGCCAAGGGGAGTTGCTCAACTAGAGATGAGAGACTGTGGTTCCAGGAAGGAGCAAGCTGGACAGTAAGATCTGGGGCTGCCATGTAGGCATAGAAGCCCCGGGTGAAACCTGAGGATTGAACCTTGAGCTAGAGTAAGCGGGTGCCTACCACAGAGAAAGGGATGGCGCTAAGCAGGCAGGCAAGCCCGGGAGAAAGCTGCAGAGAGCTAAGGAGGAGGACTTGCAGTGATCTGTGAATCTGGTCATTCCCAGAAACTTTACAGGAGAGTGGAAAAGCATAAGCTAGACTCCAGGAAGTGGTGGTCGTATTGGCAAATAAATGTTGCATAAATAAACGTGGGGCCTAACAGACTCATCTTGTTTTGACATTTCAGGGGACGAGTGGATGATTCGGAAGGTGAAGGTGGAGGAGGAGGAGCAGGAGGCAGGAGAGGAGGTGGAATGGCCCAAGCATCTATCATTACTCCCCAGCCCTTTTCCCTCGCCTGAACTGGGGCCCCTGGCCGCCGCATATAAGCTGGAGCCGGGGGCCCCAGGGGCTCTGGGCGGGCTCGCTCTGACTGGGTGGATCCCGGCTTCGGAGAAGCCCTATGGCTGCGGGGAGTGCGAGCGGCGGTTCCGGGACCAGCTGACCTTGCGGCTGCACCAGAGACTGCACCGCGGCGAGGGCCCGTGCGCCTGCCCGGACTGCGGCCGTAGCTTCACGCAGCGCGCGCACATGCTGCTGCACCAGCGCAGCCACCGCGGCGAGCGGCCTTTCCCGTGCTCCGAGTGCGACAAGCGCTTCAGCAAGAAGGCCCACCTGACCCGCCACCTGCGCACGCACACGGGCGAGCGGCCCTACCCGTGCGCAGAGTGCGGCAAGCGCTTCAGCCAGAAGATCCACCTGGGCTCGCACCAGAAGACACACACCGGCGAGCGGCCCTTCCCCTGCCCCGAGTGCGAGAAGCGCTTTCGTAAAAAGACGCACTTGATTCGCCACCAGCGCATCCACACGGGCGAGAGGCCCTACCAGTGCGCGCAGTGCGCACGCAGCTTCACGCACAAGCAGCACTTGGTGCGGCACCAGAGGGTGCACGAGGCGGCTGGACGCGCCCCGGCCTCTCCCGACCCGCCCGCCTCTCCCGCTTCCCCTGCCCCGTCCCCTACCCCGTCCCCTCCCGGGCCCAAGCCTTTCGCCTGCTCTGACTGCGGCCAGAGCTTCGGCTGGAAGAAGAACCTCGCCACGCACCAGCGTCTGCACCGCAGCGAGGGGAGCCCTTTCGGGTACGATGAGTGCAGGCTGGGCGCCACCGTGGACCCCGCCGCCGCCGAGCCCTTGGCATGCGCGGCCCGAAGCACAGCGGCGCCCCAGGGCGCTCCCGCAGGCGAGCGGTCCTTCTTCTGCCCGGACTGCGGGCGCGGCTTCGCCCACGGGCAGCACCTGGCGCGGCACCGGCAGGTGCACACAGGTGATCGGCCCTTCGCCTGCGCGCAGTGTGGCCGCCGCTTCGGCTCGCGGCCCAACTTGGTGGCCCACTCCCGGGCCCACAGTGGCGCCAGGCCTTTCGCCTGTGCGCAGTGCGGCCGCCGCTTCAGCCGCAAGTCGCACCTGGGCCGCCACCAGGCGGTGCACACCGGCAGTCGCCCCCACGCCTGCGCCGTGTGCGCCCGCAGCTTCAGCTCCAAAACCAACCTGGTCCGCCACCAGGCCATCCACACGGGCTCCCGCCCCTTCTCCTGCCCGCATTGCGGCAAGAGCTTCAGCCGCAAGACCCACCTGGTGCGACACCAGCGCATCCACGACGTAGCCGCCCTTCCGGCCTCTCATGCTGACCTCTCGGCCCCAGCCTGGCCCACTCCCACCGAGGTGGCAGCACCCGCGCTCTTCTTCTGAGCCTCGTTCTCCGCCGGACCCTGCCTTTGCTTTCTTTAGCTCACTGGTTCCCCAATCCCATAGGCGACATCTCCTGGGCGGGGGAGCAGATGGTCTGGACTCCTGCTGGCCATTATCTTTCCCTCTCCATCTTACTGCGGAGAATTCTGGAAAGGATAACCAGCTTGGACATTCTGTGACAAAAATGCTAAGTGAACCCTTGGTGGGAACAGTTCAAGCCTGAGTCCTTGGAAAACTACCACCAAGAGACCCCATCAGAAGACAGACATTTCCTGGACCACCCCGGCCAAGGACTGACTAAGTCAGGAACCTCTACAGGGGGAGGGAAAGTCTGTGTACTTAAGTTTCATTAAAATTAAAAACTGAAGGCCTTGGGGCTATTAAAGGAGTTGAGGGATGGAACCCCCTGACTTTTCTCATCCATTTCCCCACCTTAACCCACACACAGATACCCCCCTTCCCTTCTATCCTGGATGAGTTTAATTTAGCTGGTAATGGGCTCTACCAAACCAAAATATAATACAGCGAATTGCTAACTCACTACCCTGCTCCCTGCTTCTAGCTCAGCCTTGATGAGGAGGAAACATTAGTATACATTTCTCATGCCGGGTGTGGAAGGCTAGAACTATAGGAGATGCAGAGAGGGGAGAGCGTGCCCCTGGCCATTTCCATGGAGACATCATGCCACCCTGGGCTCTGGAGCTCTCATGCTCTGTCTCTGTTTGTACTCTCCCCAGGGGATCTCAGAACAGCAGCCCCATCTACCACTCTGCCTGGCAGCCTGAGGAAGGACGTTAGTGGCAGATGAAGGTTGTTCTCCCATCACACTTTCTGATAAGTTCTCTCTGCATGATGGATGCTTGATCCAAACATGTCTGCAGCTGTACTTCCCCAGCCTAGGCAGGCAGGCAGGCTGGCAGGGACAGGGAGGGATAAGATTATGGGGAACATGTTGGACTTGAAGTAAGAAGTCTGACATTTGACCCTTCCTTGGCCTCTTGGAGGACTTGGCGCAGAGCACTCATGTTCCTGGGCCTCTGCTTTCTCATTACAATATGATTGTTGATGTTGATGATGGCTGAGGGCCTTTCCAATTCTAATGTCACTATCACCAAAAATAACCCTAGCAAATACTTATTTGGGTGCCTACTATTGCCAAGCACTGCAGTGGGCACTGGGCAACAATTGTAAGCAAGACAGACAGGACTGTCACAGAGCTTGAAGGAAACGTGAGGAGTGCAGGGTACGGTGAGCACAGGGGGCTCTTGGAGTGGCATCCAAAATCCAGGGAAAGTCAAAGGAGGTTCGTGGGATGAGGACACCTCCAAAGTGAGCCCTGAAGGATGGGGGAAAATACCAAGTGAGTAGTCCCTCCTCCTGGTCCTTTTCCTGGGCTCCCATCTCCCTTCTATCCCAGTCTTCTAATTGCAACTGGTCTAAATGTGCAAGACCTGGGAAATCTTAGATGGAACCCAGTCCCACAGCCATTCTGGTGATGACCATTGTGTTGGGGGAGGTGGAGAAAGATGAAGAACCAGGCTGCCCTCCTGAGTCAGAGCACAGCAGTGAACAGAGGACAGCACCTCTTGCCTGCTTGGGGCTTCAAGACCATCCCCGCAACTCACCTGGCTCCTTCGAGCACCAACACCAATAAACTGGCACCCAGAGCTCACACACGCTCCATTCCTAAGTTGTTGTTGTCTTTCTACTTTGAGGAGGAAGGGAAATGGTCAGTGAAGGAACCAGCATGGTGTACTTTAAATACAGGTTCTCCCCACTATCTGAAAGTAGAGCATTCCTAGGAAACCTTTCATGAGCCAAAGTGACGGGAAATGAAGATGCAATCACCTCAGGACCCAGCTTGCTCATGGATGCACAGAATAAATGGAGATGAAGGACAGACGCTCACAGAGTACAAAGCTGTGGTGGTTGGGTGCTGAGATGCTGAGTGTGGTTCCCAGGAAGGAGCTTTGCAGTGTCACTCTCACTGCTTGGGGGTGCACTGCCACTATAAGGGCAAAACAAATGCTGGGTGCTAGAGCAAAAAGTCTCCTTCAGATTCCTTTCAGGTAGCGAAAGCAGGTCCTCATGGAGGTCCTTCATAAAAACGAAGTGATGTAAAGAGAACTTTCGGATGGCAGGGGGTATGTGCAGACCCCATAGCCGGTGTGCTTTGTGTTAGAAAATATTCAGATGCTCCCAGTGCTCCTATTTCCCATCTGGGTAGCGCTAGGCTTGGGAAACTAAGTTAGCGATAAAGAGGGTGTTTGGCAGCGATGGAATCAGAGTAGGGAGACTGATACACGATCCAGGCTTTCATAAAGTCTGCCTGTCACAGAAGTAGTAAGACGAAGAACTTTCCGTGTGGCCTCCTTCCTCTCCATCTGCAGGGTTGGATGAGAAGTGTTGGTCAGAGTGACCTGCTGGACATCCTTACAAATCTGTAGTCAGAAAGATTCCAGATGTTCCCAAGGCTGGGCTAACTCAGCAGGCAGGGAGACTGGCACTGGATCCCTCTGCACATAAAGACTGGTGAGCTTTAAAGTCGACACAGCCTGGAGCAAACGTTGTAGGGAACTAAACAGAAGAGTTGGCCTCATGGCATTTACGGTCCAAATAGAAGAAAAGCAGCTGGTCACTTTGGCGCCCGGAATGCTGGGTGCTCTGAGACACTCACAAGCCTAAATCATAGATGGGAGTGAGGCTTGAGTTTCACAAAACACCTTAGACCATCACACGTGGTGGTATGGGCCCAGGTGTTAGATTCTGTTCTTCAGGATACAGGCTTTGGGAGCAATGAGGTACACCTGAGGGTGGGGGTGGTCTCCGAGGAGGTGGGGTGACTTGCTGAGGCCACACCTGCTCAGACTGGGCTCCTGGCCAGCCGGGCACCGCGGTTACATTCACCCACTGCGTTCACCTCTCCTGGGAGAGGAACGGGGCTTCCCGCCCTAGTGCCTGAGGCAGCCAGCCACATTTCTGGGTAACGGACACTTGAGAGAAAGCATGAAGCAACTGAAAGCGAGTTCACGTATCAGTTGTAAAATGTGCCCTTTCCAGAAGTGGTTGTGAGCTGTGGAGAACCCTGAGGTGGGGGCATGGGGGTCTGTGTGGAAGGGTGGCTGTCAGCTGTGACTGGCTTGTAATCTGGGTAAGAGCCTGCAGCACAGGCTTTAGTGACACTGCCCAGCCCAGCCCATCTCCAGGGCCCTGGGTCTGGAAATTTGCCTGTCTATCTCGCCTGCCCTGCTGGCCTCCCTGCTGCGCACACAGAGCTGGACTGGGGTGGGGCGGGTAGGGTGATTCAGGGTGCTGAAAAGCCGGGTCTGTGCTCCCAGACTCCTTCACCAAATGCACCGTGTTCATTTCTCAGGGCTCCTGGAACAAAGCACTACAAACTGAGGGGCAGAAAACAGCCAACATTTACCTTCTCACAGTTCTGGAGGTCAAAAGTCCAAAATCAAGGTGTGGGCAGGGCCACATTCCCTCCAAATGTTCTGGGGTGGATGTGTTCCAGGCCTCGCCCCCACCGTCTGGCGATGCGGGCAATCCTTGCTGTTCCTTGACCTACAGCCTCTTCAGTCTAACCACTGCCTCTGCGCCCCACCTCCCGCCCCCGGCCTGCTCTCTCTGTGTGCGCGTCTGTCTGTCTCTGTCTCCTCTTTTCTTATAAGGACGCAGTCATGTTGGATTAGGGCCTCCCCAGTGACCTCATCTCGACTGCATCTGCAAAGACCCGATTTCCAGATAAGGTCACATTCACAGTTACTGGGGTGAGGACTCCAGCATCACTTTTGGGGACACATGTCAAACCCATCGCAAGGAAATTCACTGAGATACTGTGCCAAAGCTGGAGGAGGAGAGACTGAAATGCAAGCTCCTGGTGTTGGGAGGAGGGGTGGACTGGCTTCACTGAGGAGGGAAGGGGGCGCAGGCAGTGTGGTTTTGACCAGACTGGACTTGCGTTCCCCAGAGCTCTGGCCTTCCACGTGGAAGGCTGAGAAACTAGCTTTGGAGGTGCACCAGAGCATTCAAAAACGCTTAACGATACTAACAGAAATGTTGTTTTTCTGTTCCTTTATTTTACAAGTGATTTTTTAAATGTCTATTTTCTTACTTCAATAACAGTAAAATAGCTTTGACGTGATTGTAAATAAAGAAAAAGCACAGTTGACTTTGAGGACTGTAGGAGCAGCTGAGAACTGAGCTATCTTCCATCAAATGTGACTGTTTTGTTTAGTGTTTCCATAAACTCTGTGTGTGTGTGTGTGTGTGTGTGTGTGTGTGTGTGTGTGTGTGTGTGTGTGTACACCTGTTCTAGAATTTATTTGTGGAGAGACAAGAGATAGAGGAGTCACATGTGGGTGACACTGCCTTGAGGGGTAAATGGGTTTGAAGGGCAGGGGGGTTCAGCGAGATGGGCTGAGCTTGGGTGGGGGGGCTTCTGGACAGCAATTTGGGAGAAAGAGGATAGGCAGACTGAAGCAAGATGGATTATTCTCTAAGAGTTAAATCTTTTTCTGCTCCATGAGACTCAAGAACCCTCCTCAGAGTTGTGGTAGGACATGGCCTGTGGTCACAGCATGGCAGATGCCTTCCTGGAGGAAAGTGATTCCAGGGGCCTGGTGGAGACCCGTGCCCACCCCTGGGTTGGGGAAACAGACCACTCTACCTTATGGATACTTTGTTAACCAGAGACAAGTCTATATTTCACAGTCATAGGTGTTCAGTCTGTTGCAAATGGGTGACATCCTGTCCTTCCGTGGGAGCAATTATTTAGGGAAAGACTGCAGGGTGCTGTCCTGGGGCCTCACAAGTATGGGAGAAGCAGGGCTCTCAGAGGAAGAGGGCACTGGAGTCCTCACGATGAGGCGTTGCTGAGCTTTCCTCTCTCAAGATCTCCCTGGAGTGCTTTCAGGGCCCCCGGAACTCCACCCCGTGCCCCAGCTTGCTCCCAGAAGGGCTGTATTTTGGTGGGCGAGGCTAACTGTCTCCCAGTAGCTGATCCTTGAGTCGTTTCCGTTTCCTCCGGGATGCTGGCCTTCGCATCCACAGCGTGCGGTCCTCACTGCATGTTCACCCAAGCCCAGGTCTGCGGATCACCCAGCCTGATACCGCCTCCTATCAAGTCTGGGCTCCAGCTTCTCCCGCTTTCCAGTTTATCCTCCAGCTGATAGGATGGTCTTTCTTTTAGCTTGTTATGCCCCAGCCTAGAAACTTTCATTCATTTCCTACAATTTAAGCATCTTTAATCAGCACAGGGGTCGAGAGCTTCCCTGGCATCCAGCCTGACACCCGTGGCCCAGCCAGCATGCAGTAAATGTTTGGGGGCCTAATTCCAAGCCCTCACAGTTGGCTCCAACAAACCTGTTTAACTTATTTCCCAAACATCCTGGGTACAAACCCTCCCCGACCCCAAGTGACCTTTCTTTTGTCCCCCTAACCTATTGAGTCTTTCCTACCTCCCCCCTTTCCTTCCCTTGGTTTCCCCATCATGAAGTGCCCACCCACTCTGACTTCCCTTTTAACTCCTACCTCTTCTTCAAGACCAGCTGGAGGCCCGCTCTTCAGGGTGGTCTTTCCTGAGGGCTCAGCCTCAGGGATCTCCTCTTTTAGGTACCCAAGGACACATCAGATGGCATCCTGCACTGCTTCCAAACACCTAAGAACTTACTGAGTGCAGGTTGTGACCTAGGCTCTTAGTTAATTCTCCGAGATCCCTTTTGATTATCCTCATTTCTCAAGGAAGGAAACTGAGGTTGAGCTGTTATGGGTGTGAGGGCCTCATCTCCCCAGGCTAATGGGGGATGGGAGGCCGCTCCAGGGCGGGTGTTGTGTTTACTGTCTGGATTCCTCGGACCCGCACCTGCATATGCTCACTGGGTGCTCGCTGAACTGGGCAGCTGGAAGAGGAGCCTTGGCAAGGCTCACCCATCTCCCCCTGCTAGAAGCCTAGTGCCTAGAATCCACCTTTTCAGAGTCTGGGTTAAGTCACAGTAGCAGCCAAAAATCCTAGAGAGAGAGTAAATATTCAGCAATCCGTTTTCCCCCTTAGCTGCCAGAATGCTTAAGGCTAAATTTACTGCTCAGGTGCAACTCTCCGAGTTGGAAGTCTGGTGTACCTGACATATTTACGTCTCCCCCATGGTAACAGCCGCTTTGTCACCTGTGGCCTTTATTTGTGGTTCCTCCAGAGCCTCTGTACAGACGGGATGAGAAGTCAGCCACACAGACCTGGAGGAGGACAACGCCTCACCTGGGAGAGTGTACGGAAAGGGAAAGCAAGATTATCAGTGTTGGAGGGGCCTGGGAGTTTTCTAGACCAGTGGATCCTAACTTTCTGTGGACCACAGAGCACGTTGTTAAGACATTTGAAATTCACCCCCAGAAAAATGTGCACAGAAACAACAGTTTGCATGTCATTTCAGAAGGTACCTGGAGCCCTCGTCCCCCAACCCCGAGCCCACCCATGGATTCCATGGTCCCTGAAGCTGGCTAAAGACCTCTGCTCTCTGAAACATTAACCTCTCATCCTGCACATGAGAGAACAGAGGTCTGGAAAAGGAGAGAGATCCTCACAGGACTGAGGGTAGGCGGGAAGGGAAGCTGGAATCCATGGTTTCGCCAGGGTAGGCCCTGCTGGCAGGTGTCTGGTTCTCCTTGTGACCCTGGGCCTGGGCTGCACCCGCCACAGGAGGTGCCTAAAGGCAATCTGGGAACCGCTGTGGGACCAGAGGAAACACCCCAGCTCTGCAACTCCCTTCCTGTTCAGCAGGCTTGGGGCTGGTGTTCAGACCCATGACTCAGTGAGCTAAGGGCCTGGGACCAGATCAGGAGTCATTAGCCAAATTGGCCAGAGGACTAACTCCGCCTCGGAGTCCTGACTGAAGCCCACCCACTTCACTGGTCCTGGAGGCCGGAGTGCACCCCTGCGTGAGCCTCCCTGGGTTGGAACCAGAAAGCCCAGGGCCTCTGTACCATGGCGGCCATGAATCACCTCCTGTCCACGTGAACCGTCTTATGGGGCTTTTCATTTCTCAGCTCCGGCCCCGCAGGCACACTGCTCTGTCTCATCTGGCTTTGTTGTGCTTCGTTTCAGGGAGGAAACAAAGCAGCGACAGCTCACCCCGCGCCTTCTATTCTCAGTCAAGGTCACAGGCTTCCCCTCTCCTCCGGGGGCCCGTGCTAGTCACCACCCATCAGGGTTTAGAGAACAGTCTTCTGAGCCTTCAATAGCTCCGTGAAAGCGGCTGTTTGGGGAACCACTGCTGAGCGGGACAGGGGAGATGCCCAGAGACTCGGATTGTCTATTTGAAGTCCAGGAGGTCCTTAGACACTTGAGACTACCTGGGAAAAATCAAGGACCCATCCAGTGCCACCATGGGGACCTGCCTTTCGCAAATGGAACTGGTTCATTAAATGAGCTGAACTGGTTAGGTGGCAAGCAAGAAGCAGCTTTATTTTCTTTTTTCTTCCATCATCACATTCAAACCCACTGTCAGATCCGCCTTCTCCACTGGACCAGATTTCCACTGACATGCAACCGTCACTCCAACACTGAGTGACTGAACACAACCACCCCGGTTTCCTCCTTGAAGCTACTTTGTCTCTAACAGAAGGTCAGGTTCTGGACATGATAAGGCAGACTTTCATTAAGACCCTGGGGACAGGAGCTTGCATGGTCAGGAGGAGGACCAGGATACAGCAGCTGGGGTCTGCTCAACCCCCGAACTGCTGTGGGGGCCTGGCCTCCTCTCGCTGGGCTCACTGCTCACAACTCAGAGCACTGGAGGGACGGGGTGGTCCTCTGTGAGACAGCAGCCAAGGCTTTGGTCTGCTCCTCTTAGCATCACCTTTCCTGGTTGTGCCCAGGTGGGCAGTCACACCTGAGCAGCCCTGGACCTGGCAAGCAGCAGGCAGGTCCTTGGTCTGTGCTCCCAGTGGGCTCTTTGAGAGGCTCCGATTTCTCCTCCCTCCCTGCCAGGAACCAGAGACAGAAACAACAAAGCAAAGGCGAACAGGACAGAGGAGCTCAGAGTCTCTCACCCACTGGGCTCCCTGAGAGTGAACCTTGCAAATAGTGCATATTCTCTCTAAATTATCCTTTAATGGAAACTGATCTTCTTAGGCCATTATGTAAGGGCTGCCGCAAGGGGACGGGTGGCAGAGGCTTTGATTTGCTTCTGCACTGTGCTTCTAGGTCTCATGAGAGGGGAGGACCTGCAGGGTTTGGTTTCTTCCAGATCCGAGGTTCCTGGTTTAAGACGCCTTGGCTGTAGGTGCTCAGACAGAGATGTGCTGGACAACATCCCTCTGACGGTTCCACCTCCCCGTTTCCATGTCATCCTTCCTGCAGGAAAAAACCCTGGTAAAAGTTCTCTTGTAGCTGGAGTCGAGCTGAATTCGGGTGGGAGGGGGACATGGATACACCGGAAGCCACAGTGTGGGCCCTCTGGTGTGCCTGCTGAGAGGCCTCGCTCTGCGGGGAGATTCACAGTGACAGAGACCTTGGCCGGAGGCTTGAGGAGCCCAGGGAGGTCTCAGGCCTGCCCCTCCACTGGCTCAGCGCTCTGTAAATAGCCCAGAGGTCCCGGCTGACTGCGCGCCTGGGAGCCAGCCCAGGAGCACGCCTGTGATTCTCTACGCAGTACATTTGGGGCGGCGATGCTGAACAATGAGATGCCTGAAAGGGTCTCTTGATGAAAAGTTCGTGGGTCATGATAAACACATGATAAATGTTTTCACTGCCTGGACTCTAGACCTGCATTTATTGTGACATAAAGTTGCATACTGCACCAACTCAGATGTGGGAAGGATATCTGAGACTGTAAGGAAAAGGGAGGGGTTGGGAATTAGGGTCTGGCAGGGGGGTCAGACGGCACCTTCGGGGGAGCTCACCTGGCACCGACGTGGTCCTTCTGCTCACTTGGGTGAGCAAGGGACTCACTGTTCTAAGCTTCTATTTCCTCTCTGCAAAATGAGGACCCAGTGACACTTCACTGGATGAAAGGACATAGTACAGACTAAAGACATGACAGAGCACAGGGCCTGGTACATTCTGAGTATAAAATTAGCTAACACTAATTGAAAAAGCACATTATATCTTATTTTATAAAATGCATCCAGGGCAGAACTATTCTCCAGTCTTTCCAACCTAGGTCCTCCCCAAGCATCCTGACTGAGCAGCATAGAGCAGGTGTCTGCTGAGTGGGGCCAGCATTGTCGCCGTGATGGAAAAGAGCAGGGGCGGTTCACGGCGAGTGACAAGTAACTGCTGCAGCCAAAGATCAAGTGAACGCCAGAGACACGTTCCCAGAAAATACAGTCTAAATTAGAAAACGGTCTCAGCTAGAAATCATTATATTGAAGCAGCAACACAGAGAGACAAGTCCACTAAGTAAATCGCGTGACAGCTGGAGGATTTTATGGCCTCTTGGAGACATTGTTAAAATGTTATGGTGATTACCTGTTGTTTTTTTTCCCCCCAGACTTGTGTAATGTTGTTTCAAATCTTAAAATCCTTTCCAGTGGATGACAAAAGTCTGTCTGAAAGTGTGCCTTGAACACAAAAACTTGGACAGTCCAGATCAAGCCGGTGAGATGCTCTGGCTATAAACCTGGCAGAATGTGGTTTTTATTGTGAATCCACCACTTTTACTAGCTGTGTGGCTGCTGTCAAGCCTTTTACTCTCTCCAAGCTTCAGTTACCTTCGGGGGTGGATGGAGGGTTAAATTAGGTAAAGGGCATTGGAGCGTGTGGCTCTGAGTAAGCACTTCACAATGTGAGATATTGTGGGGTGTTTTTCTTTTAATTTTTCTTTGGAGGGGAGGGGAAATAATTAGATTTGTTTGTTTGTTTGTTTACTTAATGGAGGTACCGGGGATTGAACCCAGGACCTCGTGCATGCTAAGCACGCACTCTTCCACTGAGCTCTACCCTCCTCCCCTCATTTCCTTCTTTACACCTTTGCCTTTTCCATATTTTCTATGGCTTTTTAAAAATGATCGGAATGAAGGTAAATATACTAGAAGAAGATGAAGCTGGCTGTGCAGATGCATTGGTTATCAACTGCTACATGACAGATAACCATACACCAAGTGGCTTCAATTAACACAGTTATCTGACAGTTTCTGTGGGTCTGGAGTCTGGGCTGTCTGTTCAGGATCCGCAGGCTGAATTAGGCAGCTGCATTCCCATCCAAGGCTCAGCCAGGAAGGATCTGCTCTGAACTCACCCAGGTTGGCAGGTGCCTTTCCCGCGGCTACACACTGGGGCCTGCGGTTCCCTGCAAGGTGTTGGGTGGAGGCCCCTAGATCCTAGAGGCTGCCTGCGGCTCTTCTGCAAAGCACTCTGTTCATGTAGGTTTCCCAGAGCGGTGCAAAAGAATCTGTGTAAGTGGGCTCCAACCAGACCTCAAGGAGCACCCAGGGATGAGGTCTGCTGCTCTAGGGTCTTGTCCTTCATCGCCTTAAAGCCCAGATTGCCACCAAGCAAGAAGCATTTAGAACATCTTAAGTGGAGAGGATGGAGGGTCTGGTCCATGCCGGGTGGACACAGATGCTCCAGGATGAGGAAAGAACCCGTTTCTAACTTCCAGTGATCATGAGTGACCAGCCTGTTAACAGGGGAGAAACGAAAACACAGTACCGAGCCCAGGTGTTGATGGTATCAATTCATAGTTTCAATCAGAATCCTAGGGTTCTATAAACTCTTGGAAAATTTTGGTGACTTCATTCCAACACCCTCGCTCTCTGGTGTCTCAAAGCCAAATAAGTGTTCTTCTGATATTCAGTCCAGGTTTGTTGAGCCCCTACTCTGTCCCTGACCCAGTGTTGGTGCAGAGATACCACATATATCTGCCCTCTTTAATAGAGCTCACAGTTGGGGGTGGGGAGAAGACATTCAACAAATAATGTACAAGTAGATGTTTCAGATTAGTAGTTTTAAAAATAAGCTTTATTTCCTTCCTCCTTGAATTGCCTCAGGCACCTCCAAATTTAGCTCGAAGGGCTAGCTTTTAGTGCACTCCTGTTCTGCATGTTTTAGGGCCTCACTTTGCTCTGAAGCCAGATTTCCCAAGCTACAAGCGCAGCTCAATCCCTTCATGGCTGTGTGACCTTGAGCAAGTTCATTAACCTCTCTGTACTTCAGGTTTCTCATTTCTAAAATAAGAATGATAATAATAGTATTTACATCTGCGTACACTGTTGTGAGGAATAAGAAATAAAGGAAATCATAAAAAGTGCTCAATGGTTTTCTCCATATAAATCTTTGGTAGATTCATTCCTAGATATTTGAAAGTTTTGGTAACCAGAAATGAAAATTTTAATTTTTTTCTAACTGCCACATGTTGGTATATGCAAATACAACTTACTTTGATATATTGGCTTTTACCCAGTTGCCTTATAAACTCTCAGTAACTTAATAGTTTATTTATAAATTCCTTTCAATTGTCTATGTATATAGACAAAGCACGGGTGAGTAATAACTCCTGTGTTCCTTTTCCGCTCCTCATACCTTCATCTCCCCTGCTTACGGCCCTGGCTAGAACATCCACTGCTGTGCTGTATTATACTGTCAAAGTCGGCCTCCTTTTCTTGCTCCTGATCTGTGGAAACACCTCAGTGTGTCACCATTAACTATACTTGCTAAAAGCGTTTTTTTTTTTTGTTGTTTTTTTTTAGATAATCTTTAGCAACTGACAATGTCTCTTTTTCATCCTAGTTTAGATATTTACAGGTGTTGGCCCTTATCAAATGATCTTTATGCAGCTATTGAAATGCTCACATGATCTTTCTCCTTTATTATGACAGTGGTTTACCATGAGTGATTTCCACATGTTAAAACCCTCTGTGCGGGGGAAGGTACAGCTCAGTGGTAGAGCACGTGCTCAGCATGTATGAGGTACCGGGTTCAATCCTCAGTACCTCCATTAAATAAATAAATAAACCTAATTACCTCCTACCCCCCCCCAAAAAAAATCACCTCTGAATCTCTGCAATAAACCCAACTCAGTTGCGACGTTTCATTCTTTTTATAAATTGCTGTATTGTTCAGTAATGCTGTTTAGGATTTTGTGTCTATGAACATTTTTTGAGATTAGCCTGTGATTTTCTTCTCTTGTACTGTTCTTCTCAAGTTTTGGTTTCAAGATTCTGCTAGTCTCACAAGATAAGTCAGAGTAGTCTATATTTTCGCGTTCTTTGGAATACTTTGTGTAGTACCGAAATAACTTTCTCCTTAAATGAGGTAGAACTTACCAGTGAAACCTTCTGGGTCTGCAGTTTTCTTTGTGGGAAGATGTTTGGTCGCTGATGCAATTTTCCCAATGGCACGGGACTAGTCAGGTTTTCTATTTCTTCTTGAGTCTGTTTTGCTATGTTGCATTCTTGTGGTAGTTGTGTATTTGGAGTTTTCAAATTTTGGCAAAGTTTGAAAAATACCTTTTCAATCTTTCTGTGGTCTGTGGCAGCATCTGCAGTGATGTCACCTTCTTCATTCCTGAGACTGGTTGCCTTGCCTTCTTTTTTAATTGAGGAATCACGCCACAAGCTGGTCAATTGCATTCATTTTGCTAGAACCACAATTTTTGGCTTTCGTGATTACATCTATTATGTGTGTGCTATTTCAGTAACTCCTACTCTTACTTTTACATGCCCTTAACTTTGGGGGGGATTTCCTTTGCTACCCTATCTGCACCTCCCTGTACATTCCCAGCCTTTCCTTTCTGTGCACACTCGCTCATGCCTACATGTTTCTAACTACTGACTTAGCTTTATCTTACAAGTTTTGGTATGTGGTACTTTGTTATAGTTCAGGTCAAAATTTTTCTTATGATTTGTTGACACACAGGTTATTTAGGAACACTTAAAAATATATATGTAAGGATTTCCCACCTCTTGTTATTTGCTGCTAGCTTAGAAGTTAAAGCGGTCAGAAAAATTTAATATAATTTGAATACTTTTAAATTTGTTTAAACTTGCTCTAGGTCTTAGTATATGGTCAATTTCTGTAAATGTTCTGTGTAGGCTTGAAAAGAATGTACATTCTTTTTTAAAATAATTATTTATACATGATTTATTTATAATTTATTTTTTGAGGGGGGGGTAATTAGGTTTATTTATTTCTTTGTATTTGGAGGAGGTACTGAGGACTGAACCCAGGACCTCCTGCATGCTAAGCATGCACCCTACCATCTGAGCTATCCCTTCCCCCTGAAAATGTACATTCTGTAGTCCTAGGTGCAGTGTCCTAGATACTCATCAATTGAGCCAATTTTAATTGGCTTGTTCAAATCTTCTATATTCTTCTTGATTTGTCCTATCAATTTCTGAGGAAAAGTATGCTAAAACTTCCCAAATACAATTGTAAAGATGGGTATTTTCCCTTTCAGTTCTTTAAATGTTGAGACTAGTAGAGGGAGAGATGGAATGATTTAAAACCAACCAACCCCCTCCCACCCAAAAAAACCAACCCCACAACACTGTCAGTACAAAAGGAGGTGGGAAAGAAGGGAACCCCTGTCCCCAGACAAGTGAGACAAACACAAGCGCAAAATAAGAGTATATTCAAACCTAAATACATCAGCAATTGTATTACACCTAAGTGGATTAAGGGCTCCAAGTAAAGAGCAAAATCTGTCAAGCCGGATTAAAAGACAAAGTCTAACAGTCAGCCATTTACAGAAGCCACACCTAAAACACAAGGACACTGGTGGGGAGCAGGTCTGGTCTGCCCTTGTGCGAAGCTCCTTCAGGAGAGACTGGTGACATCATGGGGCATCTCAGCCAGGGCACTGTGTCCCCACACCTCTCCACCCCTAATGCAGACCCCCTTCCACTGGACCCCTCAGGGCTGGCCTGGAGACTGGGGGGCACCCGCTCTGACAGGTTGAGGCAAGACCTTGCCACTTTCCAGGTTTACAGTGACCTTGGGTGGGCTGGCGGTAGATGGGACACTGAGGACTGTGACTGGAAGGGTTGGAAGGGAAGGAAAGTTTTCTGGTGACTTCCCAGGGTGGTGACAGGTGGAGCTGGCCCCGACTCCAGACCCAGAAATCCCTGAGTTCAAAAAGGCCCCCTGGTTTCTCCCACCAAGGTGACCACATTTCCTCACAAAGTAGATGGAGATGGACATGGTACCAAACTCCTCAACTGCATACAGACTTTTCACCAAATCACTGATTCCAGAAGGCCTCGCAGTTAACAACCTAAAGGCTTTTTGTCCAGGTGGCAGAGGACTGGGTGACGAACACGGCTGCAGATCACGGAGTCTCCCTTTAATTTTATTACTTACTTTCCTCATTCTTGAAAAAAGACGAGTTTCCTACAGGGTCTGGTTGGATCTGGAGCCTCTGGCCTAGGCCGCAGCAGGCCAAGGTGGGCAGGCTGTGCCCAGGGGACGAGCACTGTGCCAGGGGGAGGCTGTGCGCCCGCAAACAAGGCCCTTTCAGCCCCTGGGCCCCTGTGGTCCTTCCTGCCTGCTGCACCGGGTTGTGTGGGGGCTGGTATCTGTCAAGTCTGGAGCTCCAAACCTTAAAATGCCACCCAGAGGTAGACAGGGGTGCAGCCTTCATCACCCCTGCTCAGGAGGGCGAGGATGGGCCCGAGGGGTGCGGAGTAGGGTGCAGGGAGCGCCCCCTACCGAGTCCTGCCCTTTGTACTGGCTCTGAAACGTGCCCAGCGCCACTCCCTGCACAGCCTGGAAAGGAGCTGGTCTCACCTTCCTGAGTGGAAAGTCTAGAACTTTCCTGTTCCTGAGTCTCTAGGATGGCTAAACGTGAAGAGACTGTGTTTTAAACATCCTACTTACATGATCTTATCAACACTAGCTTTCAGGTTAGTCATCTTGGGACTTATTCCAGTCCTGGGAACATTCTAGCACCCGCCTGTGATGGTCTGTCTGTCTGGCCCATCAGCATCAGCAGCCTGCTTCTTCCACAGGGACAGCGAGGAGCACAGGCCAGGCCCTGAGTGTCCACAAAGACCCCGATTTTAGGGACACACTTGGTACAGCAGCCACAAGGCCCCCCCCTTGTGCAGTCATCATGGCTACAGTCCCTTCTGGGCCCCCGAGCTGGCTGGAGCCTCAGTACTGCACCCAGGTTCCCCGACAGCACAGCTAACCATGCCAGGCAGAGCCCTCCCAAGGATTCCCAAGTAAGGACTCGAATGGGAGAAGATCTCACCCTGGGGAGGGAAGTGAGGCAGATGATCAGCAGGCCATTTCCGAGACTCCACCAAGTGCCACCTGAGGGGTGGGGCCCGGAGCAGGCCCGTCTGGCCACCAGGGAAGCAGGCCTAGTGACCCTGGACATACTTTCTTCTCCCTTAAGGAACCCAGATAAGCCCAGCCCCGTGTGTGTGTTAGGGGCTGAACTGTGTACCCCTGGCCAGATTCAAATACTGGAGTCCTAACCCCAGCACCACAGAATGCGACCTTATTTGGCGGCAAGGTCTTTACGGAAGCAACCATGTTCCAGTGAGGGCACGAAGGTGGTGTCCTTAGACAAAAAGGAAATTTGGAGATGTGAGCTCAGGGAGAGCGCCCTGGGATCACGAGGACGGCCACTGACTGACAAGCCAAAGAGAGAGGCCTGGAACAGCCTCAGAAGGAACCAACTCTGCCGACACCTTGACCGTAGACTTCTGGCCTCCAGGATGGCGAGACTGTAAATGTCTGTGGTTTAAGGCTCCTGACTACTGCGGCCCTGGAACCAGCACAGCGCGTGCTGTGTGCACTCTGCCCCCAGCAGTCACCCGGGAACTCCTCCCCCAGCCTGCGGAGGGATTGATGACTTCTCTGCACGGTGTGCAAGGTCAGGCAGCCGAGCCGGCTTGTCTCCAGTGCTGGTAACAGCCAATCAGCCACACTCCAGTGTGGCCCCACTGACCTCCTTTCTGTAGAAGCCAAGGACCTTTCCCTTAGAAACCCCCTTCTTTGACTTTAGAATCCATATAGGTAAATCCAGCTTAGACTAGGGGGCGGAGTTCTGCCTTTCTCAGCGCTGAGATCCAGACAGCAGGTGTTGGGAAAACGTGCTCTCCTGGCCCCTTTGCAGCTGCACACATGGCAGGCCCGTGCCCAAACACACACCACCCTGGCCAGCTCCAGGGTTCCGGCAGGAAGGACAGAAGTGACATTTAAATTAACCTGAGTCAGGAAAGCCAGAGGCTTGGCTGAGGGATGCACACCAAAGGGTGGCATCCCTGAGCAGACAGCATCCTGGAGTCTGGGGCAGTCAGACCAAGGGAAGCCTCCTGGCCCCTTCACGGCCCAGATATGGGGAAGGTTCTGCTGGAGGCGGGGGAGGGGGGAGACTGGCCCCCTGGAGAGGCAGCCTGGGTGGAGCATCCTCAACAGGACTGAGCCCATGAAGACGGCAATCAGGAGGCCCCCACTTTGGGTCCCTGTGTTCCCCACCCCACAGTTCCCCCTCGAGGGCTCTCTGGAACCCCGCCAACAGGCGGCTTGGATCCTTGGGCCAGTTTAGAGTCCTGGTGGGTACAGCTACTGCAGCCAGCCGCTCCACATCTGCACTGGTCATGGGAGGGGCCACCTGGGGGGGTAAGGCAGCGGGCACTGAAGGGGGAGGAGGGCTCTGGCAGCCCCCAGTGTGTCTGAGGGGGTGATGCACAGTCAGCATGGTGCGGCTGCTGCATGCTGAGGAGAGAGGCTGCTGGGAAGGGCTAGAGCTGGGCCCAGAAGGTTCTGCTGGGTGGGTGTCTGGAGGCAGCTGAGGCACCAGGTGCAGCCTCCCGCTGGGCAGGCCCGAGTCGCCAGCCCTAATGCCTTCTGCTGGGCCCCCCAGGATCTTTGGTCTGGGCCTGGTGGGGCCCTTTTGCCTCCAGTAGGGCAGGTGTCTGCGAGCAGGGCTACTGGCCCAGCGAGGGCCCCGGGGGAGGCCCTTAGGCCCAGGGCCCCTCGGGCGCCGCCCCAGCCGATCCACCTGGGTCCTCACGGCGGCCACTTCCTGAGACAGGCCTGCCAGGGCCACCTCGAGCCGATCCAGCTTCTCCAAGAGGGCAGCGCCAAGGCTGCAGAGCTCCTGCTGCAGGGAACTCCCACAGGGGCACGGCGGCTGTGGGCAGGCGAGCGGCAGAGCCGGGGGGACAGTGGCCACGGCGGGCGGCTCGGGCAGACTTCGGGGCAGGGGCCTCCCGCCGGTCCTGGCTGCAACCAGAGCGGGACAAGGGTGAGAGCCCTGGAGCATCAGATCTTCTCCTCCCCCAGGGTCCCACTAGCTAGTGCGTTTGGCATCCAGCCCCACCAAGGCCTGGCTTCAGCCAAGAAGGAAGCAACTCAGGCTAGGGAACATTGAAGGCTGTTCCCCAAGTCCATGTGCAAGACAGGTCACAGATTGGGTCTCCACGGTGACCAAGTTTGCTGAGAACAGTGGCCTTCCCACCTTCTAGGAAAAGGACGGGTGGGTTCTTTGTGCCACCTTTGGCCCTACTGGTGTCCAGAGCACCTAACTCTGCCCTCAGGAGCCAGCGAGCAGGGCCTGGAGATGCTGCAGATGGCATGAGGCCAGGCTGTGGGCGAGGGCCCAGGAGGGCCAGTCCAGCCTGAGGCCCAGGTGCTTCTAGGGGCTGACCAGGGGGCCGAGTCAGCACCCAGCACTACTGGTCAAAAGCAAAGCACAAGGGTCCCCACCCCTCTTGACATTTACATACCCCCCCCAATCAGAAGTTATAGTCTTAAGTAAGTTAAAGCTTAAGTTACTTTTTAAAAAAGTTACCTTACTCCTTCACCCTCAGTTCCCCTGGAACTGGTCCCCACCTGAGGAAAGCCTCACAAGGAAGCCCTGTCACCACCGGAGCTGTGGGACAGACCCACTCTCCCGCCATGTCTGAGTCCCCAGCCCGGCTCCAGCCTGTATTTTTCAGGGCCTCCAGGGCTTCAGACAGAGGAGAAAGTGAAGACTGGAGCCCAAGGACCCAAACGCTGCCCAGCAAAGTTCCCCAGAAAGGATCTCGGCTGAGGGTGAGCGACAGTGTCGAGTTGTAGGCAAGGTGGGGGCAGCGGGTCTGCCGGCCTCGGGCCAGCCCCGCGCTCCTAATAGAGCAGCTGCACCTCCAAGGTCGCCAAGCCCCCATACAACGGAGCCCCCGCAGGCATGTCTCTGATGCGGTTTAGGGAAGAGCCTTCTCGGGGTCAGGGGATGCAGAACCACCCTCCGGGGACGCCCCCGGCCCGGGCACTCGACATTACTGAGCCTCAGTTTCCCCATCTATTCTCTAAAGTCCCCTCCGACCCCAAACTTTGATTCTGGACATATCTATTCTGGTAAAAAAAAAATCTGTGTGTTTTGCCTCTACAAAGTGTGTACTTTTATGAAAAAGCCAGCTATTTCTATAGGAAAACACTGAAATGAAACAAGCAACCTGAAGCGAGCTCGAGGTGAACTCTTCCTACTTATGACCCAAAGAGCCTGGAAGGGTGTTAAGAAAAAGCTTTCCCCAAGCTGTGACCCTGGAGGTCTGGCCGGCCCACCCTGTCAGAGGGAGCTGAGCCATGGGGAGGGAGGTGGGTGACCGTGCAGACACTGAGCCCCAGCAGCCCCTGTACCTGCAGGGTCCCCAACAATGATGATGCGATGGGGTGGGGAGGCCGTCAATTCACCTGTAACAACTGGTCTTCCGTCTCCAGGCCCCAGGCCCCTAGATTCTTCACTTGCCCTTGGCTTCCAGGACAGGGGACCATGGGCTGACCCAGGGGGCTGGCAGGGCTCTGGCCCCCTTCTTTTCTCCAGCTGAGGGGCCGGGCAGGGATCGACAGCTGTCCCTGCAGGAAAAACACAGAGCGTTTGGGGTGTGGACACACACCACTTTGCCAGAGCCATTCTGACAGGGGATTGTTGGACGTGGCCTAAAAAATAAAAATCAAACTTTCAACTTTCAAATACTGGTTAAATGAGATGCAAGATGAATATACCGGAGTTGCTGGGGGCCCATCTCTGGCTGAATGGCCCACTGGGGCATGTGTGGTTAGGGTGGGCGGTATTGTTTCTGGAGTCCTCTGCAGCTCTGGCATGATGCCTCTGGATCTACCAGGAGGTGGAGGCTGGGAGAGCAGGTGGAGAGGGCCACGATCTGCAGGTCCACCCCGTGAGGCCCCTCCAGGGCTGAGCTGGGGGGCCTGGGGGCCATGCTGGCTGTTTCCCACTAGGCGCACTGGGCAGTGAGGAACGCGGGTACAGCAAGGGCCTGCACAACGGCCAAGGACTGGGTGGAGTCACTGGCCTGAGTGTGGGCGTGGGGGGTGAGCTCCCTTCCCTGACCCTGCACCCCCCACCCACCCCTACCTCCTCCAGTGCTGCCCAGGGGGCCAGGCTGACCTGGGGTCTCCGAGCACACTTCTCTCCAGGGCAACTGGGACCTGCCTCCGGTCTTCTCTTCTGCTTTTCCTGCTGGGAGCAAACACTGGGTCAAGCTTGGACTGATAATCCAGGTGGCCTCGGGTAGCAGGCAGCTGTTTCCAGCTTTCTTGACAGGACAACCTCCAAGTTCTTCCAGACAGAGGTATCTCACTTTTGACATTATTTTTGTTTATTGCCAATTTTTTCAAATGTACATTATTATTTCCTTTACACACATTCATACATATACATATATACACATAATGGCAGTGTGAGCACCTGCCATTAAGCTTTGATTGTCGAGGCATCCCTCTCAAAGACATCCTTCTGGGATAAACATATCGGCGAACACAGCTACTGGTAACATAACCAGGTAAGGAACGAGGCAGCTCGCAGATCTGGGTACCCTAGATCACTGACCACTGGGGTACCCCCACTTCTCCCTTCCTGTACCCTAATTCCACACTTGGGTTTTAAATAGGCCAATAAAACTGCCAAACACTAGACAGCCCACCCTCGACATAATAAAGACAGAACCCAGGCCCACGCACGGCCTCTCTCCCTACAATTTGCTGAGTGCCCCTTGGGTATGCCATGTAACCTCTAGGATCTGTGAATAATAAATCCCATTCCTCAAAGTTCCCTGATGAAGTGCATCCTACGATCTTTGTAAGAACTTCAAGGGCCAGCCCAGCTGGAACACTGGCCCCAGTAGGGGAACTGTATGTGGGGCTTGCTCCCTACAAGTCATACAGGCCGGGGTGAGCGCCCCAGGCATTCCTAGCTGAGAGCATCATCAACAACAGGCTGGGGCCAACACAACAGTGTATACAGGTACATACATTATGGAGTACGTGTAATGTGCATGTTATATATAACGTATAGGTATTAAGTTTATTACCAGGGTAATGAAACATATTCATTTAACATTCTTGGGGCCCCATGTGCCTCAATAACTCCAACTTCTCTCTTGGACACAGTTCATATTATGGGACCTCAAGCATGACAAAAGTAGAGAACTTTCTGGCACGAGTCAGGCAAAGTAATGGGTGGGACACAGAGAACCCCATCTCTGGACTAGCGGCCCTCCTGGGAGACACACCCCCTTCTCAGGAGACCCCAGGCTCACCTGCACTGAGACCGCAGTGGTACTTGGGCTCGCCTTTCTTTGGGCCCTCACCAGGGCTGCTGCGAGCGCAGGGGCCGCCAGGGCGCAGGGACAGAGGGCCAAGGCCCTTGCAGCTGGGAAGGCGGTCCCTCTCTGTCACAAACAAAGTGGGTGTCAGGGCGGTGCCAGCACCCTGGGGTGGGGTTCCCGACCCTCCTCTCCCCAACAAGCTCACCCGGCAGGAGGGGCTGCCAGAGCTCAGGCTCTGGCCGCAGGTCTTCTCCTTCTGAGCTGCTGAAGCTCGAGCCAGGGCTGGCGCTGGTGCTGGCGCTGGGACTGGCCAGGCAGGCGAAGCGCAAGGGCCCCCCAGGCAAGATCCCCTTCAGAGAGTTCTCCAGGCAATGGAGTGGGGAGGGCTTGGAGGCTGGCTCTGGCAAATGGCAACAAAAGAACCCTCTGTCCACCAGCTCAACAACAGGCAGGAGGACCCTCTGCCTCAATGGGCAGGCCTGCAGAGCCGGACCCCTTTCAGCTCAGCTGATGCTCCACACCAGCTCTGCTGGACCCTGAGCAGCTCCTTCGCTGGCCATGGAAGGTGGACAGAGGCAAAGCCAGAGCCTGGCCTGGTCTCCAGCTGCTCTAGAAAGCAGCTGGAGAACCTTCCAGAAGTCAAAAGACCCTGGAAGCCACTAGCAGTCTGCTTCCAGCCAGGCCTTGGGTCTTATAAGCTGGGCAGCCCCTCCTACTTGCACTCACTCAGGGCCAGAAGCCTGAGGAGAGATTCAGTTCTGTCCACAGGAGGGCCCCTCAAAGCCAGTTCCTGCCTGGTGGGAGTATTAGAAATACTGTATTTATTCAAATAAGTCAGACCCTACCAGACTTTAGCAAATCTAGGAAAGAATTCTGCTATAAGGTTAAGCTGCAGTGGTGGCGGTGGCGGTAGCGGTGGTGGTGGTGGCGGCTGCGGCAGCTGCAGGAGACCCCCAGCCCTCAGGCAACTAGAACGATAAAGGAAATAACCCTTCCTTCACCCAGAAAAACCCAATTGCTGGAAAAAAACAGTGCTCTCCCCACTTTTTCTCAGTGCTTTGTGTTGCTTTATCTTCTTTCAGCACACCTCAGAGTATTCTGGCCAGCATCTTTTACAAAATACACACAGGCCCCGGCTGGCATCCAGAATGGATGTAGATGGGGAGGGAGAGGGGAATAACAGAGAAGGGGAATCTACTCTCTCATCAAAGATTTTATCTGGAGGGAAAACATGCCACTAAGTACGGGGACAGATGTCTGCTCACCGTCTTGGAGCCACCTCCACCGTCCTGGCCTGGTGGCCCCAGGGTCTTTGAGGCCTCGTTGGAAGCAGGTAGGGATGGTGCCAGAGGCAAGCGCCTGTGGGCTGGCCAGTTGGAGGCTCCCAGTGGGCATGTTTCCCCGATGCTGTCCCGGATGGGCTGGTTCGCACGCCTCGCCTCTCATTCCTGGTTTAACAAGAAGCTAGTGGCCCGTCAGCCCAGGGGCCCCGTGTTGGCACCAAGGCCAGGAAGTCCCGGGACAGAGAACAACTCCCATTGTTGGGCTCTCGGGCATACGAGCTCCAGGTGTGGGACAGATACCAGCCCAGCCCTGCAGATGTTCGTGGGAGCCTTCCCAGTCCTCTGGGGTCTCTTTATTCCCAGACCCAGCCACCTAGACTCCTGGGAGGCCCACAGCTCACTGGCTATGCTGGACACCGAGGCTCGAAGGGCCAACACAGCCAGGATACAGACACTCCGCTGCCAAAGCCCCAGCTCAGGTTCGGACTCGGAGCAGCAGACCATGGGGCTGGGTGTCCTGTCCTGCTCCACCCCCTACTCTGGCACTGGCAAGCCTCTGGCCAGGCCACTTTCAGAGCGCCATCTCCTCGCAGGCCTTGGGGAGGTGGCTCCGAGGCAGTCTTAGATGCTGGGCAGTGCTTTACCTTCCTTGTCTGCCGTCCAGTTCCCAGGCTCTGCTCTCTGTGGCCCCCTGTCCCCCACTGAGGACCGGGACCCGGCAGGCTGCGGCCCAGGTGCAGGTATCTCTCTGAGACAGTTCTCCAGGCCCTGGAGCGGGGAGCTTCCCACAGGGCTTCCTGTGAAAACCCAACATTTGCAGTCCTGGCCGGCTGGAGCTCAGTCTCTACAAACCCCAGGAGCCTGGCCTGTGCCCTGTGTCCAGCGCAGCTGGGGCCACGGGAAGCGGCACAGAGCAGGGGCCTGTCATGCCGGCTCAGGGCACCTGGACGGGACCTGGCTCTAAACCCTGGTCGGTCCTGCCTCTGGGAGGCCCTGGGAGAAGCCACCAGGCCTCTGCCACCTACACAGAAGATGGCCAGTGGGCTGTGATGAGGGAGAGGGTCCCCGAGGCTGGAAGGTCATCATCACTAATCAAAGAGGAAAATGCTCATGACGTAGCAGGTCGAGAAGGGGAACACTAATGCATTTCAACTTAGAAAAAAAACAGATTGCAAAAATCTTACTTCTAGTGATAGAGCTGTGCAAGCAACAGGAACTAGATGGACCGAAATTCTAGAAAAGGGAAGGCCATTCCTAGTGAGGTGACATCTCTGCCAAGCTTTCCCTGTGGACACTGCTGAGTTCTGGGGAGGAAGCCTCTATGACGTGGCGTGAAACTGCTGTTCGGGTGACTTAGAAAATCAGGGCCGTCGACAAAGGACGCACAGAAGGAACGTACTGGTCGGGACCGTGGACCGCGGAACACGACACAGCCGTGGGAAAATGGGAACGGGGCAGTCAGTGTCCACGGACCCTGAGACCAAACTGAGGAAGACGCCAAAGGGAAGTGCTGAGACAGAGAGCAAGGGGACAGGCTGTGCGCAGAGCATCCGGCCACGCGCAGTCCCTGCAAGTGCAAGAACCCACAGCAGCGGCGGTTCTGGGAGGACGCAGACTGGAGGAGGGGTGCAGGGGAGGGAGGCAGCTGCCACCTTTCCTCCACAACCTCCCCAGCCTCCAAAATGACCACATTACCTATTGAAAACTAAAAATTAAAAAGTCAGCGACATGTTGGGAGGTAAAAACCCCCACACCCGAGAGACGGCCCGTGGCAGGTACAGGAACCAGGCCCACAGACACCGGAGGCCCCGGGCCTGCTCGATGGACCCACTGGCCTGGCGGAGTCCTGGGTGCAGCCCCAGACCTTTCCACTGACAGTGGGCGAGGCCAGGACACAGAGGTGAGCCCCAGGGACCTGGTATCCATGGACAAGGCAGACAGACAGCCCTGGGATTATTCAGGTGGGAAAAAGGTTGAGAAGAGACCACCAGAGGGTCCTGTAAGGTCCCAAAGAGGTGACAGCTCACACGGAAGCCTCTGCTCAGAGGGACCTGGGTATAGGCCACCAGACACACCCTTTAAGGTGGTTTTACACAAACCTCAGGGTGATTTTTCTGAGTTGGAAGTAGTCTGCTGTGACAGACACTGACTTCTTTGCGACTGGGATTCTTTTCATTTTTTTAAAAGATCTTAGATGTTGTTCTGTCTCTTCTGAGCCAAGTCACTAAAATAGACCCCTGACTCACCCAAAACAGGTCCTGTCTCTGCTCCCGCCACGGCATCCCAAGCTCTGCTGGCGGCACCAGCGCTGCAGCCAGACTTGGTTGGGTGGGACACACAATGGGGGGTGGGGGAGGGGTGCTCCAGTCCTTTCCCAGGATCTGCCAGGATCCACTCCCCACCTCTGGCCGCCCAGCTCACCTTTCCCACGCCGGTGCCCCTGGCTGCCCTCAGAGCTCTGGAAATCCAGGTCCCCGTCAGTGCTGCTGGACGAGGAGAAGCTGGTGGGGGTGCCTTGGGAGCCTGGGGGGAGGGCGGGGCTGTCTCTCATGCAGCCCTGCAGGCCCAAAGCCAGAAGAGGCCCCATGACCACCTCTGTGGGAAACAACACGCTGGCATCATGGGAAAACCACAGAAGAGGTCCCTTGGGCCCTGAGCTGCGGACGGGCGCCCAGATCTACCCCAACGCATCTCTGACTGGGATTTCCCCTTAGGTTAGGGAGCTCATGGCACAGATTAAAATAGCATAGCACATTAACCCACATAAACCCAACCGCTGGTCTCGTTGGCCTAGAGGATAAGTGAGAGCTCATCAGAGGAGTGAGTTGGCAGGAGAGTTTCACTGGCTTCCACCAAATGCAGGGGCTGTCTGGGGGCAGGCGTGAGAGGGGCTGGGGGAGAGGGGCATGTGCCCCAGGAAGCCTGGGATGAGGAGAGGGGGACCTAATGGTGCCCTCAGCATCCCCCTCCGTCCCATGTACAGGGAGAAACATCACCCCAAGCCCATGGCGCAATGTACCTTTGCTATGTGATCCGAGGGGCTGTAGCTTGGGCCTCTGAGACCTGGGGTCTCCTGGCTGGGGGCTCCGGGACCAAGAGGTGATGGGCGGCTGGGGAGGTAACGACCCACTCAGGGGAATGCCCTTCAGACAGGCCTCCAGGGCTTTCAGGGGTGAGCTCGAGGCACTGCCGGCTGGGATGGGGGAGATGGCCCTATCACCATCTCTGGCACGTCCCCCCGGCCCAGCCCCAGGCTGGCCACCCCGGCCTGCCTTCCGCAGGGTGGCGAGCCCTGCACCAGGCGTGCATGGGAGGCTGCCAGGAAGGACTCCCTTTTGTGGGGCCTCTGATCTGCTCTCTGCTCCCCCAGTCAGGGGGAATGAGCCCAGGCCCAGGGGCGGGGTGGAGAAATGCACACCTAGTGGCCAGCTTCCTGAGAGTCAGGAATTCTCTGCAAAACGAAGGTCCTTACAATGGAAGGCGCCCTGGGCAAGGCCTGGGTTAAGGAGGATGGGGAGGAAGGGAAGGGATTAACTGCTTGAGTAGGACGGCCGGAGGATGGCCTCTCTGCCCAGGAGACAGGCAGGTGCCCCTTCCCCTGGTGGCTGGCAGAACCTTGTTGGGGGGCCGAGAGTCTCACCACGGAGGACTTGAGCAGACGACCCCAGGCCTCACCTTGAGCTGCAGGGCCCCAGCAGGACACTTGGACCCGGGTGGTGTCTCCGCTGTCCCCAGGGCTGCCAGCAGCAGTGGGGCTGTGCATCTGCTTGCTGAGCTGACAGGACACAGGCAACAGGAGGCTCGGGGCCCAGCCGTCCTCCGTCTTCACCACAGAGAGCACGCTGCCAGCTCCGGGACCAGGCCCAGGCCCGGGAGGAGGGGTCTGGAGGGGTCGGGGCCCTGCGGGAAGCCTTTCATGAGAACTTTATAGGGTGAGGATGGGGCTTCCAAGGCCCACAGCCCCCAGAGCAGTCTCAGCTCGAAGGCAGTCACTGCTCAATCACCAGCAGATGGACCAAATCACACCCTTGCCTCCAGAGATTTCTCCTGAGAGCTGTCAAGTCAGCCCCCCAGACAGCAGCAAGTCAGGGCTTTCCTCCAAGCCAGCACGCCCACCTCGGATCCACTTCCACAATATTCTGGGTCACTAAGAACCACTGGTGAGCCCAGATGAATATGACAAGAACCTCCAAGTCAAAATGATACCCCGAATGTCTGCCGGCGGAGCTGTCTTCTATTTTCTCTCTCCCTTCAAACTATCCCCTCCTTCCTTCTGGAACCTCAGCTCCTACCATAAGAGCCAACCTGGAATATTATCACTTTATTGTTCTTCCTACATGCCCAGTTCCTTTCACAGTGATGACCCCCGACAGGTAAGTGCTCCAACCAGCACACAGATGTGTGGGCCGGAGGTCCTGCTGTGCGGAGCAGGGAGAAGAAACGGGTGACATCCAGGGGTCCTCCCTGCCCAGTCAGTGGCCTTTACCTCCAGAACTCCTGTTCCAGGCAGCCGGGTCCTCTTGCAGCCGCGAGTCCCCCGCCGCTGAGGGGCTGGGATGCCTGTCCCGGGGCTCCGGGATCTCCTTCAGACAGTTCAGCAGACCCTGGAGGGGACAATCCCCTGAGGCTGCCTCTGTCTTCACTACAGGGAAAAGGAACACGTGTTCACCCTGAGCCCAGTGACCTCAGTCTTGGTGACAAACAGCCAAAAGAGGTACGCAGTTAAAAGGTCCAAGGCCAGAAACCTTGAGATGTGGGTCTTCTTGTAACTCACTTTGCCTTGCACGGGGCACTCTCTTCTCAGTGCTCAGTTTGAAAATGCCTGTCTACCCACCTCTGAGAACGGGATGAATGAAAGGAAGATGGGAAAGTTCTCCTACAGGAGAACATGTGGTGTCGCTCTGAGGACAGATGAAGGAAGCGGGTAGACTGCAGCACTATTCGTAGACGGTTCTCTGGGCCCTGAACAGAACTTAACTTGAGGAGGACCAAGCTTTTTACAAACATGCACATACACAGGTCATGTGTACCTAAGCCTCACAACAGCCCTCTGGGGTGGGAACAACTATCCCTTTACAGACGGGAAATTGAGGCTCAAAGGCTGACAGGTGCTGGAGTCCAGTGTGGGTGCCCCTGTCCCCACCATGTCACCCCAATGCCCCAGGTCCACCCAAGCACCCCACTTAGTGCCAACATGACACACACTCAGCATCTCCTCCTCAGACGTCCCATACGAGGACAGGTAAAGAACACAGAAGCATGCAGGGCGAAGTCTGTTTCTGAGTGTTCTCTACTAGCTGACCAGCACTGTTCTACCAAAGCCACGTGGCTCCAGAAACATGACACTGATGATCCTGGAGCAGCCACGTTAGCAATGGCCCTTAGGGAAGACCTTATATTTATAGAGAAGGAGCTACAGAAAGGCAATTTGAGCTTTTCACGGGGTCAGAAATCTTGGCCTGAGGAGACGGGCCCACAAGGACTCACCTGCCCAGGGCGGGCTCGCAGGCCCCAGCTCGGCTCTGGTCAGCCGCGAAGCACCAGTAGGGACAGGATGCGGTACGCCCAGGGGCCCCTCGGAGGGCTGGGGCCCCGGCTCGAGGATTTCCTTCAGGCAGTTGATGAGGCCTTGCAAGGGGCTGTTCCCAGGAGAGATTTCTGCAGCTCCTGCAAGGCCACCCGTGGTCAGGGTGGCCCTGATGGTGGCGCCTGTGGGGCCTTCAGGGCATCAGATTTCCCACCCGTCAGGACAGGATGGCATCTGCCACGCAGGGCTTTGAGGAGGCCCAGATGGGAGAGTCACACGCTGCCTCACTGGATCCGAGCCCGCCTCCCTCTCCCGGCAGGCCCCAGTCTCAGGAAGGCCAGCCCCTCACCTGCGCCTGGGGGCCCTCTCTCCCGATTCCCACGGCTCTTCCTCCTGCCGGGGCTACAGGTGGGAGGGCTGGGCTCCCCGCCCGGGGCTGCTGGGCCCTCCTCCTCCACAGACCTTGGCTTGTCAGCAGTTTCTGTTGCGAGAGAGACAGGAAGGCCTTTCTCACCCCGGCTCCTGACCCTGAGAAATCACCCTAGATCCGGTCCCCATAGAGCACAGGCTTCTCCAGCCTCTAAATCCCTGAAGGGCAGCCACGTCCCAGGAAAGCCAGCTCCCACAGGCATGTTCCAGGAGTCCCTCCTAGGAGAGGTGGGGTCTCCCCCATTTTCTTCTGGTGTAAACATAAATACCAAGACTGTGCGCTCCGGGACCTCCTCCAACTCCAGCCTCTGACTTTGGCTGGGTAAGTGATGTCCGTAGCCTCAACAGGCAGCCCTCAATCTTGTGCTCATGCTTCTCCAAGCTGGGCAGGTGCGACCCCAGAGCAGAGGTGCCAAACGACACCTGAAACTACAGGCTAGATGGGGTATGTTTTTCAGGAGTGCCAATTTCATGCCATAATAATTTAAAATGTCTTACATAAAAAGAGATATTCAAACAATGCAAAATTTGCAAAAATAATAGTAAGAAAAAGACCTAGAAAAATTCTAATGGCCACCTTGTCCTCCCCTGCTACGAGAGCTGCCCTGATGGGGAGGTCCGAGAGTCCGATCCGGCACAGGAATCTGCAAGCGGGTCTGGGTGAGAGGTCGCCCAGGCCGAGCACCTTGCGCCCTTGCTGGTCCACGGACAGAGGCCCAACACTGGGCCTGCTCTCTGGGGAACCTGACCCCAGTCACCAGGGGAGAAACCGAGTTCTGGAGAAAATGAAGCAGGTGTGGGGCCCGTGCTGAGTCACTTACCGGTGGGGAAGGGGCTCCCCTGCCCCCTGGCTCCGGAAGGGCCGCTGGATGAGCTACCGCTGGGCGTGGCGGCCAGGCCAGGCCGGCTGATGGGTGTGTCCGGAAGGCAGCCAAGTGGGCCTTGAAGAGGGCAAGTGTCCTCCATCACAGCTGCTGTCGGTGGGAAGGGAGAGGACACTGGAACTAGAATTTAAGCCCGGCAGGAGGTTAAATGCACCCAGTATTCTCCCGGTCTGGCTGTTCCTTGCTGTGTTCCACTGACAACAACCAGGACATCAATAACCTCTACCTTGTCATCCCTGAGCTCTGAAATGTAGACTCACAGCCATGGTCTTGCTCTGGTAAGACCCCTCCCACCCTACCATCAACTGAGAGGACTCAAAGGAGCCCTGTGGGCTGGGGCCGGTGGGAGAGACCCCCAGGGAGGTAAGAGGGAGGGCGGGCAGAGCACTGGGAAGGAAGGAGGGTCTGGTGGGAGGAGGCCTGGGTCCCTGCTGGCCACTCAGACAAGGCACAAATTCTTTGTCTACAGAACAGGGATCGGCCTCACGGGCCACCAGGGCATGGACGAAGCCACGCGGAAAGAACTGTGAGGAAAGTCAGAAGGCGCGTCTCACCACTATCCCTGTGCTCTCAGAGGATGGGCATGCCGCCCGGGCGTTCATGTAAGGGGGTGACCCCACAGAGGGTCTGGCAGGGGCTGGGCAGGCACACGGCAATGCCCACAGCTTGAGCTTCTCTGGTGGGATGCAGAGAGGCCATCTGATGTCTGACTCACCCTCAGGGCTAGCCCCCTCCCCATCCAGGCCGGCTCCCCCACTCTGGGGACTGACTTCCCCGAACAGGAACTCTGGAATCTCCTTCACCAGCTGCACCAGGGCGGTGAGGTGCAGACTGTGCTGGGGTGCTCCACCTGCCAGAGAGGCCACAATGAACACCCACACCCTACAGCACTCATGCTTCTGCCCCCGGCTTCACACAGCGTCTAGTGTGTTCCTCCTGCCACGTGAGGGGCAGCAAAGGAGAGCTCCACGTCCACAGATAAAGAAGATCTGGGCTCAGAGCAGGTTACCTGCCCATAGGCACAGCCAGGAGCAGGGCGCTGGGGACCCTCGGTAACTGAGTTCTTCTATACTCTGTCACTTTTCACCTGTTACTCCTCAGAGGGGACTGCCAAGGAGGGCTGCCTCCCCATCCCTGCCACCATCAGGCCCACTGCCTCTCCTGGCCCACCATGGACCGCATCCACCACCTGAGGTCTCTGGACCTGCAGGAGCTGCGGGCTAGCTCTAAACGGGTGGTGGCAGGAAGGGAGTCTGAGCGGGGGATGCTCTCCAAGGGTGACTCCAGGCTTCTTCTGAGCACTTCACGCAATGGGTAACAGGGTACCAGGCTCCTGGCCCAGAGGGGTGAGGAGTGAAAAGTCAGGTCAATGTGGGGAGGGCTGAGGTCACAGTGTCCCCTAATGAATGGAGCCAGGCACTGAGGACCACACCATGGGAGGGACAAGAGTGAGATCACTTGGGCCCAGGTTGCCCGGGGGACCAGGATGCCCAAGGGGGCCTGGCCCTTGGTTCTGCCAAGGTTACTTACTCAATGGGCTTCCTCCCCTAGGACGCTCCTGCCTGTCACCAGAGCAGCTCCCGTCCTCCATGGGTCCTCCAGGCTCCGTGGGAGACAGGAAGGCAGAGAGGGGGGGCAGCTCTGCTGTCCCTGGAAAAGAAAAGAGGGACAGTTCCCCAGGAGTGGAAGCTGACCTCCGCCCTCCTACACACAATCACGCAGGTGGCCCAGGCTCCTGCAAATCCTGTGTGTGTGTGTGTCACGGGACCATTCAAACCCCAAGGACTGTCAGAACCTCACAGACCAGTGCTCAGTTCTGCCAGTTTTTTAGAGCCCCCACCAAATCATATCCAGAACCCTGGGACAGTTCACAGAAGCCACAGCACAAAAGGTGAGCGAGGCCCCCAGCTCAGCCCAAGGCTCTCGGATGGCCACTCAAAGGATGCTTACTTTGCAAATGAAGATGGGTGTGGCAGGCCCTAGGGTCACAGGGTGACCCAGGACCCACACGGTGCTGGATGCGGCCTCCCTTCTACCATCGGCCCAGCTCCTGCCTGCTCTTTACCCAGGGAGATCCTTACCCAGGGAGACCAGTGTCTCATAGTTTTCCTGCATCACGTCCAGGAAAAGTGCCCTCTGCTTCTCCCCCAGCAGCCGCCACTCGTCCTCGGAGAACCGCACGGCCAGGTCCTGGAAGGCGACGGGCACCTGTGGGCACAATCCCAGGGGATTTGGCTGGTTCCCTCCCAGCGAGGCCAGCCTAGCTGTCCCCAGCTGAGGGACCCAGCCCACGTCTCCAGGTGTGTCCCGGGAGAATCATCCTTCACTTCTCTAATCTGGGAGCCTGTTACACTGTTTTTTGGTTTCACAGAGAAGGGCACAGAAGAAACCTGGGGTCACCCTAGCAGAGCATCCCCTGCTACCTTACAGCTTTGTGAGAGAAAAGAAACATTCTGTCCTAATTTCTTTAAAAACAGTTATTAAGTGGGCTTTAAGTGCCCATCAGACCCTAGAAGATAATCAGTATCTGGTAGGCATGAATTTAAAATTATAGTAAAAATTAACTTTGTGCACATTAGGCAGACAGAATATAAATTATGGGAAGGGTCCTTCGGGTTTAGAAACAAACGCTAACTATTTATCTGTAAGAAAAAAACTATTAAATAAAATGAAGATATTCCTGATAATGTAAAAATAATCTACTGCCTTGTTTCATCAACTTTAGTCAATGACTTTAAGAACCGTCGCTGCTACCAACTCGCGGCCTTGTCACCGATGGCACCTGCCCCCGCTCTGCCTGTCTCCCTCTGGCCGCTGGCACAGTGAGGACACACCCAGCTGGAGGCAGCCTCTCCATGGACTACCTACCTTTGTTTCAGAGGCCCAAGGGCCCAAAAGGTGGTCAGACACCTCGGCCTCTTCCTTCTAAGCTCACTGCGCTTTCCTGACCACCTGACAGCCACGCAGCCGGTGGACTCTCCTGAATGAACCTCTGCCCCTCTGGCCAATCGCTCTCAAAACATGCTCAGACACCATCCAAAACATCTCTCAAAGGGCCACTCCCATCTCTGCCTGGCCTTTAGGACAGACACAGCATAGCCAATGTTCGGGTCTGCACAGAAGAGCCAGCAGAGCAGGCCTGAGGCCTAGGAAGGCCTGCCTGCAAGGCTGGCCCAAGACTAGAGTCGGGGAACTTGATTTCAGAAGGTTCCCATGGTTCCCTGACTTCTAAGGATGGTTCACTGGGCCCAGACTGTTTGTACAAACAGCGTGGTTTAAAACACTGCTTTCCTTCTGGGACTCTAGGATTTGGGGACGTGCCAGGCAGAGGGGGCCTACGTGGCCAGCCCCCAGTGAAAACCCTGGGCGCAGATCCCCAGCGAGCTTCCCCCAGAAAGAACACTCCGCACAGGCTGCCACGACTCACTGCTGGAAGAATTAAGTACGGCCTGTGTAACTCCACTGGGAGGGGGTGCTAAAGCTTCTCTGGGTTTCCTGGGGGACTTGGCCCACATCTGAGCCTTTTGCTGATTTTGCTGTGTCCTCCTGGTGTAATGAATCACAGCTGTGAACACAACTCTACGCTGAGTCCTGGGAGCGTTCCTAGCAAGTCGCTGACTCTGCGGTGGTCTTAGGGATCCCAACACAGGGTCCCACTACACTTCCCGACAGGACACGAGCGCTACAAGGGCCCAGAGGGCATCCCACCTGACACCTCTGACAGGGAGGCCTCACCACCCGGTCTGGCCCCAGCTCTGCAGCCTCACCCCCCCACTGCGTCCACAGCCACCTGCCTCGCTCTGTCTTCTGCTCCCCTCCACTCCTCCCGCTACCCCCTCTTCCTTTTCTGCCTTCTAGAGTCCTAACCCCAGACAGGCTCGGGAAGCCCAGGGCTTGGGGAGCAGGGAGACACTTTGGTCACGGAGTCCGCGTCTAAGCTACAGACTTGAGATGGAATAAAATTTGGTTTTAAGGCAGGACAAGAAAATTTAAGCATAATACACACCCTGCCTGTATTGGGCCCTCCCTAATGTGCAATATGTATCTGCATTAGACACTAACCAGACTTCAAAGGCAGGAATGTCTGCTCCACCATAAAAATCAATGTTTTTGTTTTTTCCCCCTTCTTCATTCTTTTCCCTAATTCTGTAAGAGGTCATGGTGACCAGCTGCTCACTTCGTATGTGTAGATCTGGATAGTGTATCTTTGGTGAACGTTATACAAAATCGTCAGGGTGCCATTTTTTTTTTCAGGGTGTCATTTTGATGAACGATCCTTTGTCTCTAAAATGTATATAACTGTGCCTTCGATCTCTAACAAACAGAACAGTTCTCAGTTTTCTGAAAGACTCTCCTGGGTTATAACCCTCACATTGGCTCAAACAAAATTCTCTATTTTTCCTTTAGATGAACTATTGGTTAATTTTTTTAGACACCTGGGAGCCTCAGACTTGTTCCAACAGGTCCAGGGCACAAACACTGCCAATGCGCTGGGCACACATGTTTATAGATGTTATTGTGTGAATACGGGTATGTCCTTTAAAGGCAATACTGAATTTATTTTAAAACACACGGGAAGACCACAATCTAAGGTTTTCAACATTCAGAAAGAGGGTCACAGAGTCAAAAGGGTTGGAAGCCCCACTCTCTTACTGTTACAGTCAAGAAAAAGTGTGGAGCGGGCAGGGAAGCGCCAAGAAGTTACAATTACTTCTCTCTTTTCTTTTAAACATTTAAATATGTATTAAACTCCCAGTATGACAAATACATTAGAGCAAAGTCGGTGTCCCCGGAACCTGGAAACAAGTCAAACCAAGCCATGGGGGAAAGATCTGCCTCCTGGATGGGGCCTGGGGCTGAGGGACGGGGGAGTCTGGAATGCCCAGGTCCTGGCCTGCGGACCTGTCAGGGAGGCTAGACGGCAGGCCAAGGGGCTGGAGCCGGGTTACTGCTGCCCAAAGGCAGACAGCGCCAACGCTGAGGCACTGTTACCGTGGACCAAGTCTAGAGGATACTGTGAGGGCAAGAATTTGCCTGGGTGTCCCCGGCCTTGCCCAGGTGATGCGAATGTCTGTCCTGTACCGCAGGGCTCTTCCTAATGGCAATGGATGCTTCAGGCCATCCTGGCTCCACGATGCCAGCTGTCAAGCTCATCCTGCAAACCTCTGTGCTCCGACTCCATGAGCTGGGCTCCCAGAGCAGGTGTCACGTTAGGTAGTCAAAGACTCAGTCAGCCACCACACAGTTCCAGTTTGACTGTCAGCTCTATTTTTCACTGTAAATTAAGGAATTGGCATATTCTCATTTATCTATTTGTGCTGTGTGAGTCTGGTGACAGTAGGTCGATTCCCCTGAGAACTGTAAGCTGGGGGTCACTGACCAACACCAGGCTCTGCACCTGCAAAACAACAGTTCCGCCAAGAATACCCCCATTTTATAGGAGGCCGGTAAGAAGAGACGAGTTGGGACAGCCTTGGAGGCAATTTCTTCTCCGCCTTCTGGCAGTTCCACACAGAGCTGGCTCAGCGGGTCCAAGTTAGCTCAAGGGAAGGACATGCTGACACCAGTTACTGAGCTACGGTGGAGGAGGGGGTGTCCACCTAGCACAGCCCTTCCCCGGCCTCTCTAGGGAACACCAGCCACGCTGTGAACTGACACCAGCCCGCATGCCTCCCCATCGGAGCGAGACCTGGGGATCCCGGGGCCATCCTCTGCATGTGCGCTTTCCTCAACACGCTGCATTTATATGTGTATCAGGTGCACAGACCCCTGGCCAGCCTCCCAGCTCCATCTGCCTCTCCCTCTCCCCCTCTAACTTCAACACCCACGAGGATGCACTGAGATTTTGGTGCCCCTTCCTCTATGCTGGACTATGACTATAACCAGTCATCAGATCAGTGAACTTTCACTTCTTAGAAAATTATTATTACCCAGTAAAGTTTGTAGAGATAGAACATGAGGGTATCTACAAAAAGAATTCCCATTCCCAGTAACCTCTAAATAAAATCTGAACATCTAACAAGATTTCTAAGGTGGTGGTGGTAGGGGGGTGAGGGGAGGGTCTTGAGTACAAATAAATGATCCTGTAGCCACTGCTAAATGGCAGAGTCCAAACGGCACGGTCGTGGCTGGAGCAGGCAGTGGAAAGAGCAAGGGCCCAACAGAGCCAAGTGGTACTTTTCTGTTGGAGAGTTAGCTCAAGTCACAGGCAGCTTCTTTGCTTAGCAAACTGGGTGAAAAATACTCTGTGTCCTTCTCGTCTCCCATCAGAAGCTATTTATAACCTAACAACTGAAAAACAACAAAAGTGCTTTTAGGTTCAAATGATTTACTTTACAGTTTCCTTTTAATTGGGATTGATTTTCTCACCTCATCTTGGATCTACTAAATCATGATTATGTTCAGTGCTTTCAGAGCCCAGAATTCGACATTTCAAGCTTCCCAGGTGATTCTGACACAGTCTAAGTTTAGAATCACAGGGTGCAGTCCAGTCACGAGCTGGAGACTGGGCAGAACACGCCCGGCCTGTCGGAAGTGAAAATTACTCGGGTGAACAGGACCCTGACCTCTCCCCAGGGGCCAGCTGTCCTCGCAGCACGTTTGGGAACTAGAAATCACAGACGACTGCTGTACCCCTTTAAGAAGCAGAGGATACAATGCCAACTTCCACTCAGAACAGGGGAGCTCTTCAATTTCTACTTGAATACCTACAGCAATGAGGGGCTCACCAATCCTATTGCCGGCCTCACCCGGCAGCTACGTACTGGACACACCAAAGGGCAGAGTATGGGGCTTTGGGTTTGACCTCAGGAGCCAGGCTGCTGGAATTCCAATCCCTGCTTTGCTTCGTATTAGCCGTGGGCTTGGCAAACTCACTGATAAAACCAGGATCATAACAACCTCTCTTGTAGGGATGTTGTGAAGATAAAATGAATTAACACAGGAAAAGTGCCTGGAACAGATGCTGGGACAGAGTTAAGTGCTAAGACTCCTATTACTGCAGCCAAATCTGTCTGCATTAACGTCCACCTGCAGGTCACAGCCTGGCACCTCCAGCTGCACAAACAGGCTCTTGCACACACTATTTCTGACCCTGAGTGCCTCTTTATCTCCTGGCTAAATATACTAGTTCTTTTAGACATCCGGAAGGGATGGTTTCCAGGCCATTCACCACCTCAGCCCCAAGATAAACTCTTCTGTGACAAAGTTCTCATACAACGGGAATGGGAACTGACTGTGGCCAGGGTAGAGGGTTCCATCAGTAGTGTTCCTCTACCCAGAAAAAGCAGGGGAAGAGTGAGGAGTGTTTGTGTCTGTGCATGTGCCCAAAAGGGAGGGTGCCGGCACAATGTGAAAATACTCAGGCCACAGACACGCGCCTTAGGTCCTTCCGAGAGCAGACCCGCTCTGCCAGCGTTCCTCAGGCTCGGGCTTCCAGATCAGACCCTGAACCTTGCTGCCCCCACCTTTGGGCTGTGCTTCCATACCCTGGGCTTTTGGGAGTGGCACTGGAGATGAAGACAGGAGGCCTTTCCTCTTCCTCTCTGACTGTGACCTACCACTCCCCCAGGCCACTCCTGGCACCTTCTCCATGAAGCTACTTGGTGTGAGGACACACCCCAGAATACAAGAACTGAAAGATCAGTGGTCCAACCCCTCATTTCTTAGAAGAGGTAACTGTGGTATAAGAAGGCCTGAGCATGAGGCCAGTGGACATATCTGAGCCACAGTGTTCTTGGGCTGCTTAACTACCCAACCAGATCTGCAAAGGAGGTTGCTCCTGCTCCCACAACATCCAATCTGCCTGGCTTCTCCCTTGCCCCCAGGACCTTCAGGGCATTAAGGACACCAAGGTCCTGGCAGAGTGCTGCTCTGCCTGGCCACAGACTGCCCCAGACATTGTCCAACGCCACCACTCCCCTCTCCTGCCCTCAAACCATGGGGTCTACAGTTGCCTGAGGTCGGCCCAAGCCCATGAGTGACCACAATTACAGAACTGGTTCCAGGGGCCCACCCAGACCGCTGGGTACCATCATATTTCCTAGCACCTTCACAGTCGTGCACACAACTTGCCTCAACTGGTCCCAGGCTACAACAGATGGGGGCTCTCTCTCCAGCTCTCAGATCTACACATTTTACCTAATGGATAAAACCTGGGACCTTGTTCCATGCCCTTGCCCCGGGTCCAGGATCCTATCAAGAAAAGCAACAAACAGATATAACTCATTCCTCTTGGGCCTTCATTCCCACCTCTCCCAGGATAATTTATAACTGAAAGCCACGCCGAGGGAGACTGATGCTTAACCCAAAGGAACGGGTTTCCAAAGGTGGAGAGAGCCTCCAAATACATGCACACTTCGTGGCTGGGAGGGGGGAGTCCGAGGACCTGGAAATCACCGCACCAAATCCTGCGCACCAGCACCCAACCCCCTCCGGCCAGGCGCAGTCGGATCCCAAACTTGGCGGGTCCCGGGCTCGCCCCCGCCCCCGAGGCCCGTACAGCGCCGCGCGGAGCGGAACTGCCGAGGCGTCCGTCGGTCCAGCCGTCCTCCCCAGCTCGCAGCGGGGTCCTAGCTCGCGGCGCTGTTCGGGGCTCGCCTTACCTGGCGCGCCATCACGGGCTCAGCCTCCGCTCCGCGCTTCCGGCGCGGCCGGGGGCATCCGCTCCTAGTCCGCAGGCTGCGTCGCGACCCTCTGCGGCGGCGGTGACCTAGGTCCACGCAGGACGAAATCGGGTCTGGGGCGCAGGCCGCTGGGGAGGGTCGGGGTGGGCGTCTGGACAAGCCCGGCGCCTCGCATCCCAGGAGAGGGAATCCGATCTCCGCGGCCAATCCGGACGCAGGCGCAAACTACACTTCCCAGAAGGCGCCGCGGCGCCGGCGTGGGGCGGGGGAGGTGAGGACGGGGCGAGCGCGGGGTGGCCTGGTCCACGCCCCCTCCCCACTGGCTCGGCCAGCGACCTCGCAAAGTTGCTGGGAGGGGCTTGGCGCAGGGATCCGAGTGGCCAGCTGGCGGTGTGCTTGCCCGCGTGTACCCATCCATCCATCCATTCGTTCTTGCGTATAACATTTACTGAGAGCATCGTATGTGCCAGGTTGGGGATGTTCGGATTAAACAGGACCTTCGTCTCCCAGAGGACGCATCCCGTAAACCGACCGTGACCAGGGCCTCCGGGGAGGCGTCGGGAAAGCGAGTCCCAAAAGGTGGTGATGGGGCTGCAGGCCCGGCCGCTCCGGTGGCGGTAGTGGGTGGGCCCGAGTGGCCGCGGGACCCTGGCGCATGCTCAGACCTGTTACTCGCGCCCGCGCTCCCCTTGGCACTTGACCCGTGTGCCATTATAATCGTGTGGCTATTTGCTGGCCTATTTTGTTGATTGTGGTAACCCTGAAAGTTTCTGGCACGTAGTAGGCCCTCAAATAAACGTGATGAATGAGCGAAGCATGAGCCCCACCATTCTCCAGGTCAGAAAGGACGCAGTGGGGCTTGGGGAGAGTGGCGGACTCCGGAGGAGAGGACGCTGGCTGAGCCCAAAAAGCCTCTTTCCGCGTCTAGAGGACCCCCTGTTAGGACGGCTCAAAGAAGGTGGGCATGTGGGGCTAAACCTGCTCTGTGAGACAGAAGCTAGCAGGAGCAGAGGAAGCAGGGGTCTAGCAAGGAGAAGGCGCCTGCTGCCCAGAGAGCCCTTCCCCGCATCCCCACAGTTCTCTTCCTCGCATCCCCACAGTTCTCTTCCTCGCATCCCCACAGTTCTCTTCCTCTGGAATGTTTGGAGAAGGGGTATTCCTCGGCCAGCAATCTCAGTGTTGGTCCCTGCAGCAGCTGTAGCCTGCCGTGGGTCTCTGCTGGCCTTGTTGCATCTCCCAGAACTCTGGAGGACAGCATCGATAACTTTGGCCTGGCCTCCCAGGAAAGGCCAAGGGAAACCACTACGCTGGGTCACTGCCCACTCCAGACCTGGGCAAAGCCCCCTCCTCCACACCCAAGGAATCACTGACACAGGACCCGTGTCTGCGTAGCCCACTGTCCTGAGGATCTGAAGATATCACAAGGTTTCACGTTATCGAAAAGGACCGTTTAAAGTTCAACATCTGGTCTCAGGATCCCTAAAGGCCACAGCGCCTCGTGGTAAGTCCCTTGCCTGTGCTTTGGGCCTGGTGTCCCAACTTCTTGCTCAGATTGGCTTCCTCCTCGTAGGTGTCCCATCTCCCAGCTCGTCCCCACAAGCCACCCTCAGTCTCGGGAAACCTAAACTTAAAATCTAAATCCTAAAATCCCTTAACTTAAAAAAAAAAAAGTAGTATCTCTACCAAAGAAAGACACATCTTTCTTTTAGCATGTACAGAGCCTTGGCACCGCTTTGACTCAACCTCCCCCTACTGGCCAGGCTTGTGTCCCATCTGAAGACACGGGGTCAGCAATTGCTTAGAGCAATTCGCCAACATCCCATTTGCTGAATAACCAATTTGCCAAAAATCAATTTGCTGAATTGCCAATTCTCCTAGTGACTGAGAAACTTCCTTCCTACCCCAAAGTTTGTGTTACACCTCCCGCCCAGTGCCTGCATCCACCCCTGTCTCTGTATCTGCATTGCGAAATGATTGTGGGGAACCATCCTAAATTCAGTTTAAAGTGTTTATTTGGCAGTTCAGGACAGAGGCAAAGGAAGGAATGCAGATGGAACAAAATTTTTAAAGATTCTCAATAATTCAAATTGGTTATTCAGCAAATCGATAATTCAGTGGTTTAACTTTCTTCATATTAAACTTTTAGCTCTCCAGTCATTCTACGAATTGGCTTTTGGTAAACTTAGCCAGCTGCAGTTTTTCCAAACAATTTAACTAGCTTCCTCCAAAGGTGAATGGCCTGTCTATTTCTCCTTGTGAAAATGAATGCAATTAATTTGAATATTTAAGTATTTTTGATTTTTGTTATTTCTTTTTCTATATGAGGTTATTTTAAAGTTCTTTTTAGTTTCCAAATGTATAGAAATGTATTCCAAATGTATAGTCTTTTAAAATTTTATCTTTTTGTTGTTGAGTTTTACCTTATAATAAAAGAATGGAGTATGTGATGTTGATTTTTCTTTTTTATGATTTTCTGATACATGCTTTGTGGCCGGGTATGCAATAAATGTTTCAACATGTTTCATGGTTGCTGCAAAAGAGTATGTATATTCTGATGTTGGTTGTAGGGATCTAGTTAGGGCTACTAAATCAAGCTTATTGATTGTGTTATTTATATTTTCTATATCTTATCTTTTTTTTTGCCCTTTTGATCTATCAGTTACTGAGAAAGATGTGTTAAGTCTCCATCAACATTGTGCATTTGTCAATTTCTTCCTGTATTTCTGACAAGTTTTGCTTTATATATTTTGAGCCAGTGTATACAAGTTTAGGATTGTATTTTACTGGGAAAGTGTGTATTTTATTATTAATTAACTCTGTTTATCCCTAATAGTACTTTTTAAAATTAATTTTTTTTATTGAATTGTAGTTAATTTACAATGTTGTGTTAGATTCTGGTATACAGCAAAGTGACTCAGATATATATATTCTTTTCAGATTCTTTTCCATTATAGGTTATTACAAGATTTTGAATCAAGTTCCCTGTGCTACACAGTAGGACCTTGTTTTTTATCTACTTTATATATAGTAGCATGTATCTGTAATCCCAAACTCCGAATTTATCCCTGCACACTTTGGTAACCATAAGTTTGTTTTCTGTGTCTGTGAGTCAGTTTCTGTTTTGTAAATAAGTTCATTTTTATCATTTTTTAGATTTCCTTATGTAAGTGATATCATATGATATTTGTCTTTATCTAACTTACTTCACTTAGTATGATAATCTCTAGGTCCATCCATGTTGCTGCAAATGACATTATTTCATTCTTTTTTATGGCTGAGTAATAGTCCATTGTGTGTATACATTCTTTTTTATGGCTGAGTAGTATTCCATTATATATATATATACCAAACCTTCTTTATCCATTCATCTGTCGATGGACAAGTTAGGTTGCTTCCCTGTCATGGCTATTGTAAATAGTGTTTCTTTGAATGTTGGGGTGCATGTATCTTTTTGAATTATAGTTTTCATCTTTTTTGGCTATATGCCCAGGAGAGGGATTGCTGGATCATATGGTAACTCTATTTTTAATTTTTTAGAGAAACTCCATACTGTTCTCCATAGTGACTACACCAATTTACATTCCCACCAACAGTGTAGGAGGATTCCCTTTTCTCCACACCTTCTCTAGCATTTATTATTTGTAGACTTTTTGATGATGGCCCTTCTGACTGGTGTGAGGTGATATCTCATTGTAGTTTTGATTTGCATTTCCCTAATAATTAGTGATGTGGAGCATCTTTTCATATGCCTGTTGGCCATCTGGATGTCTTCTTTGGAGAAATGTCTATTTCTCCAAACAACTATTATACTAATTTATATAATCTATGCTGTTTAGATTTACCAACATGCTCACTAATATCTTTGTTCACTATTTTTTCTCTTCTTTCTCCTTTCTTCCGAGTTCCATCTTTTTCTTTCTGAAGCACAACTTTTTAAGATTCTTACAGCAAGGATATGCTAGAAGTAAATTATTTAAGTTAAATATCTTCTTTTTCTCTCACTCCTCAATGATAGTTGAGCTGAGTAGAGAGTTCTAAGTTACTATGTTTTACACTCTTACTATTTTATTCCACTGTCTTAGAACTTTCATTGCTTCTGTTGAAAAGTCTGTTGTCAGTCTAATTATTATTATTCCTTTGCACAAGATTTGTCTTTTCTGTCTGGCTTCTTTTAAGATCATCCCTTTGTCTATGGTGTTATGAAGTTTCTCTACCTAGGTGTGATTTTATTTTTATCTTTCTTAGAACTCATGGTTCCTAAGTCTGAGGTATTTTGGTTTTGTACAAGTCTAGAAAATTTTCAGCTATACTACCTTTTAATATTGCCTCTCCTCCATTATATTTTCTCTTTGTAGAATTCATATGTGATATTTGTTGGAACTCTTTATTCTCCACCTTTTTTAGCTACTCCTTTATATTCTGCAATTTTTTTTAGACCTCTGTGCTTCATTCTTGGTAATTTTTTAATATTTATATTCTATTTCACTCCCAGATCTCTCTTCTCTGTGTGTCTAACCTGCTGTTAAATTATTAGTTTCAGTGATTGTATTTTTCGTTTTAAGTGAATCTCCATCTTGTTAAATATCATATATTCTCATACATTCAATTCCTTGTTTCTTTAATAACTTTTAACTATACTTACTTTATAGCATCTGATAATTCTGCTATCTGATCTTCTTTGTTTTGTCTGATAGTTTTCACTCATGATAGATTGACTCCTCATGTGTTTCATTATTTTGAACTGTGAGCCCATTGTAAGCCAGGTTTCATCAGTGAAATTCTGTGTGGCCTCTTGCAGGCATGCCACAAGAGTTTGTTTGCTTCTTCTGGGTTCTCCAGAATCATTGTTAGCCTGAGCACACCTTTTATGTTAACTTTCAGCTTGGGCAGTTCCTGAACCATGCAGGTAGTGTAAATTCAAAGCCCTAACAAGCGTGAGGATAGATCTGTGATCATGAATTCTCAAGGGAAATGCCTTCTCCCTCCTGAGGAGAGAAAGGCCTCTTGTCTTCCTCTGCTGGTGTTTTGCTAGCCCACCCTTTTACTGATGGTGGCTCTCTAAGAGTCTGACTTTATACGAAGAAACAGAATCCCAGGCCTAAGACCAAATTTCCTGGATTCATAAGATTAAGATTCAAGCAAATAGTTTACCAGAGGCATTCTCAAGCTCAGTTCAAATTGACCTCATAGGACTTTTAGTTCATCCCCATGCCACCTCTAAGATACCTTTACTGCTGTGAGAGCTCAGCTATACCTGTGGATGGATATTCATTGTATTTCACCTTGCATTTCTGGGTGTTCTGAGGTAGAAGGGGGTTTAGAAGACTTAGTCTAGCATATGGCTAGTAACAGAAATCCTTTCATTTTAAATCCACATCCTTCTTCTTTGGCCTCGCTTTCCTTACTGTTCACTTCACTGTTTCTTCATTTGACTCTGCTCACCACAGACAGTTCTTACTCAGCTCTGTCTTTCCTGTGTCTGGCATTGAGCAGGATTCAAATATGTCTTGAGTGAATGGATATTTTATGACAGCCACTGCTCCGATGTCTGCAAGCATTATGAGGAGAGGGCGGGGGTCAAAGAGCCCATGGCACTCTAGGGAAGATGGACTAGGGACAGTGGTGCGCTCAGTTGGCCTGCACCAGAGAGTCACTTGTTAGCATGTCTTCCCAACTCCATGATCAGTGATCTTATGTTTGTGGCTTGAAATTGGATATGATGAGATGATTTACACCATGAAATTGGAAAACACTACAAATCAGCACTGCCCCTCCCCACCAAGGGCTGGTTGTTAAACATTTACCAGCACACCACTGATTTGGGACAATGAAAACATGTAGAAACAAGCTTATGTAGAACAAGACCTGTGGTAAGTGAAATTAAAAAGTCAAGAGTTGGAGGAACTTTTCAGTCTGGGGTTGTCATGCTAAGTGACAGGGTTTTATGTTAACCTGAACTTTGCCTCGGATTTGAGAAGGCTCAGTATCCTGAGACTCGGATTTAGGGAAAGGAGCTGACTGTTGGACACCAGCTCCAGCTAGCAAAAGTGAAGGACATCAGGGGGCACCTGGATTTGAACCAGGGACCTCTTGATCTGCAGTCAAATGCTCTACCCCTGAGCTATACCCCCTGGCGTGGGTATAGGCCTTAGTACTACCTTTTACCTGTGCAGCCATGCCCAACATTCCTATAAGTTTTGCCACAAGTGTTTATTCTGGCTGAGCCTGCTGGAAGCTGCCAAGCCTGCCTCACTATAATTTTGTTTCCTTGATGCAAAACAAGGAACAGGTTTCCCTCCCTGCTCTTTCCGGGAAAGCACAGACACTGAAGTTTATAGCAGGAAGGGCCTTCAGGGTCACTAATCTGTGCCCTTTGCAATGTGCATCTGAAAAGAGAGATTCAGGATTACTGGTCTGCTCAAGCACACACAGCTCCTTACAGATAGGCTCGGGACCTGCATCCAGTCTTCCTGGCTTTGGGTTCAGGATCCTGTAGCTGACCCAATGACTCTCTCATCTTCCTCTTGTGCCTATCTTCCGTCAGTCAAAATATGTAAAGGCTGCATATCGGGAGCCTCTGAATAGATTCATGCAGGCTCGAAACCACCAAGGGGACTAGACTGTGGGCTTAGCACAGCACAGAGAGCCATGCAGCACAAGGATTACTAGGAAAAGCTAATGGGGACACCAGGATTTGACCTGGTACATGAACTGCACCCTGTGGGCCAGTCCTCAGATTTCCTGTACTTAGGAATAATCTTGGGAACTTGTCAAACATGCAGATATGATCTGGGGTTAGGAACAAGCTCCTTATGGAGTCAGGAGACCGCACTTTGAGAAACACCTGCCACAGATCTACATCGGCTTCTTTTTGCGCCACCTGCAGGAAGACTTAGGTACTGAAATACCCAAGTAGGGGCTGGGTTTAGAACTCTACCATCTGCCCCAGGATCAGCCAGAGCTGGTGGGAGGAGCCAGGATTAAAAGCAGGGACCACAGTCAGACTGCTCATCCCCTGAACTCTGCTGTAGACCCATGGTTCTTTAACTTTAGGATGCATCAAAATCACCAGGAGGGCTTGTTAAAACAGGGATGATGGCCCCCACCCTAAAAGTTTCTGATTAACAAGTGTGTGTTTACCAGTCACTGAGCGTCAGCCCCACTGAAGACCGGTGTCCCGAGTCCCTCTCCCTTTCCCCCCAGTGCCTGCCGGAAACCCCTGGGCTGGTCTTCATTGTCCTGGGTTCATTGTCCTCTTCTCAGTGTACCATTTAGGAAACTAAATCTGAAGAAGCCTCTTTCCCCTTCCCCAAGGTGGGGAAAACTTGTCCAAGCAAGTCAAGGAGGAGATCCACTTGTTCCGCCCAGAGCAGCCCAGTACAAGCTGAAGATCTCAGTTTGTCTCAGAAAAATCCAGCTCCAGGGGGTTGGGCTATTACTCCAGGGTTACAAATGAGGAAACAGAAGACAGAGGGTATCTTGGGCCTCATAAAGGAGAGTATCCAGGTTGGACCATGGAAGCACGGAGTTCCCCAGAGATGCATCCACGTCCTTGACATCGAGGTTTCCTGGAGCATCTATTCAATTTTCATTTCTTGGGTCATACTGTGTGCTGGGCACCGTGGCACACTCAGCAGAAGCTGAGATTTCAGTACTCTTTGAGGGGAATAAATAGGCACACATTGGTAAAACACATGTCTTGGAGCACTTGCTGAGCTGGAAACTGCGCTGGGTTCTGGCGATACAGGGCAAATGATATCAGCTCCGGCAGAAGTGAGCTGTTTCATTCTTTCTGATAACATTCCATACAGCAAAGTTTCTGATAGTCTCTGACTTTAGAGAAGACCGTTTCTCTCTCTCAGAGGGTTGTTTTGACATTTGACAGCTGCAGCTCTCTCTGGGAGAGAGATTGTTCACTGCTAACGGTAGCTAGCTTTGTTGCTACTCAGTGTTATCCGAGTGGATTTTTATTTTCTCTCTCCGAGCTCATTTTTACTTTCTGAGACCCTCTGTGAGGAAAAGGAGAAAATAAACAAGGTGGATGTGAAAGCCACAAGCCCTTGCATGTGAACATCTCCTAATGGGTACCTTTCCTTCTTGATACCACACTTAAGAATCCAGTAACTCAGTGCTGCTTCTTTGTGTCTAAGGAGCACAGTGGGTTGAATTTGCCCCCAAAAGATACGCTGAAGTGCTAAGCCTGGTACGTGTGAAAGTGACCTGCTATGAAATAGGGCCTCTGCAGATGTAATTGGTTCAGATGAGGCTATCCTGGATTAGGCTGGGTCCTAGTCCCATGACTCGTGTCCTTATAAAAAGAGAAGGGACAGACACACAAACTCATGTGGGAGAGGCCCACGTGAAGGCAGAGGCAGAGATTGGAGCGATGTGGCTATCAGACCAGGAACACTGAGGAGGAGCTGGACGAGACAAGGAAGGATTCTTCCTTAGACCCTTCCCGAGCAGCCTGGCTCAGCTGACGCCTTGACCTCAGACTTCTAGCTTCCAGGTCTGTGAGAGAATAGGCTTCTGTAGTTCTACGCCACCCAGCTTTGAGAACAATTTGTCCCAGCAGCCTTAGGATACTAGTATACCTTCTGTTTAGGTGCCATGGCCTCAAAAATGACTTGTGGGTAGCTGAAGCAAAAAAGGGCAGACTTAGAATCGGAACCAGCGCTATCTCAAGGAACACAGGGTAGAAATGCAGCCTCGAATTTTTCTGAGTACAGAGCAGAGAATGGACTGGAAGGGGCCAACTTATTGGTTGTTTCATCTCAGATGTACAGTGTGGGAGAGCAATGGCCACTGTCTATGTGGATTAACAAATACTTTGCTTAATTCTGGGTGAAATTCTTGATGAGCAGAGTCTGAATCAGCCCTTGGCGTATGTGTGTTCAGATGGGGAAAGTGCCTCCCTCTCTTGGTTCTGTGTGTCACTGACAAGCTCTCCTACTGGAGAAGATGCTATCCACTTGGTTACTGCTTATTTGATGAGCCATAGACTTTAGCACAGGGGTACTGTATGCAGCAAAGGAGGGCAAGGCCACACAGAAGAGCTCTCACCTGAATGCTAATCCACATGTGGCTTCATTTGGAGAAAAATAGGTTTCTTGATTACTGTAAGAGAAAAGAGTAGAAATTGTAACTGATAAAATGATGGCCAGGAAACAAACAAGCAAGCAAAAAACTTCATTGTAATAAAATGAGAGGAAAAAACCTTCACTGTAATAAAAGGAGAGGAAAAAAATGGTGGCCACTAAATATACATCATTTTAGCATCCTGGTCAAAGAAATGGGGAGTGAATACATGATCTGCATTTCCATAGATTGACGCTGACATGTACTGGCTACTAAGAGTGCTTGAATGAATTTTTGAAATGAGAAAGAACATTAAAACATGTCTTTGAAATGCTGGTAAGGACCATTTCTATGACATTGAGGCATGCGGCTCGAGTGGAATAGCTCAGGTGTACAAATATTTTTGAATGCCCAGAATGTATCACTCCAGGGCTTTAATACCATGCTTTTTTGTTGTTTGCTTAAGAAGACCTGTTTGTGGCACATTTTAATTCAGTAGCTGTGTTTATTTAATTCCCTATGCATGATGATTGTCTTCATTCACGGTAGGGACCTGAATTGATCGTGTGTTACTAGGCATATTTGAAAACCACATCCAAATGCTGCAAAAGAATTTAAGGGAATACCTCCCCAAGCCAGAGGGGACCAGAAGTCCACCCACCACTGTCTCCCACGTGGGCATACTGAGCTCCCAGATTTAAGGGTAATGCACTTGTCAGCCTCGTATCTGAGTGAGTGCTGAAGACAGCCTTCAGTGAGAAGTTTGAATAAATGCAGTATCTGCCAGGACCACCAGTATACCTGCTATGATACCTGATGACCTTTTAGTTATCATAGATTAGCAGAAATCAGGAATATGAAGTGAAATCACCAGACTTGGATATCTGACTTGTGGTTCAAGCTGGCTGTCATTAAGCCAGATAAAGATAATTTGGTGAAACACCCTGTTGAGTAACAACTGTTACTCATCTTAAAACATTATATTTTACTTTTTATTTTGATGAAGACAAATTGGTCTTTTTAACAAAAGTAGTATGTGTCTTCTGTGTTGTCTTAAGAAATCCTTCCCTTCCCTGAGAGAATAAAGATAATCTCCCCCCTTTTTTTTTTTTTTTTTTTTTTGTTAAAGCTTACAGCACCCAGGGTTCCAAGGCAGTCTCCCTTCCAAGTACTAACCAGGCTCAACCCTGCTTAGCTTCCAGGATCAGACAAGATTGGGTGCATTCAGGGTGGTACAGCCAAAGATGGTAGTCTCCTATTTTTAATTCAAATAATTTTAAAGATTTTTTTTCACATTTATGTTTTTAATTCATCTGGAATCTACCTTTCTGTGTGGTGAGGATTTTTAAGTAGCAGTTGTGTGTGTTTTTTTTTTAATATGGAAAACCTGTTATTCCCACTTGTTGAACAATTTGGTACTTTCCCCACTAATTTGTAATTCCACTTTCATCATGTGTGGGAGAACCATAATTCCAACCAGGAAACTTTTGAGAGAGAAAGGGGATGATACCCATATTTATGCTGGGACCCCAGGCATCAACTGGAAATGTCCCAAGCAAATTGGGACATATAGTCACTGTATTAGTCAGGGTTCTCCAGAGAAACAGAACCAATGGGATGCATATAGTTGCATATAGATAGAGAAAGAGATTTATTATGGGGAACTGGCTCAGTAATTATGGAGGCTGCAAGGTTCCACCATCTGCACTCTGCAAGCTGGAGGCCCAGGAAGACAGGTGGTATAGTTCCAGTCCAAACTTGGAGGCCTGACAACCAGGGTAGCCAATAGTGTAGGTTCTGGTCTGAGTCCAAAGGCCCGAGAAGCAGGAGCACTGATGTCTGAAGGCAGGAGAAAATGATGTCCCAGCTTGAGCAGGCAGCAGATTCACCCTTCCTCCACCTTTTTGTTCTGTTTGGCCCCTCATCTGTCTTATTTTTTTAATAACACACAAATAGTAAGGGAAGGAATTACATAATTTAGAAATAATGAGAAAATATACATTCTGAACAATCCTTAGTAATTCTGACCATCCTGGGTTTAATCTGAGAATATTTATGCTTTTTAAAAGCCCTGCACATTTAACAGTACAAACAGTACATTTCAGGCTATGAAGATTGGAGATACGGTTTGAGTTTTTAACTTCTGAGGGAGAAAATTGTGGGTTTTTTCCCTTCTAAAATACAGAGCTGTCCGTCAGAGCTATTTAAGATTACTTTATTTTATTTTATTTATGTCTCTAGTTTCACTTAAATATATAATTTTAAAAAATAATGTCTTCCTAATTATAAGAAAGCAATGAAAAAGGTATAAGCCCACAGGACAAAAAGCAGAGAGCTGAGTGATAACTATTTTCACATAGGAGAAAAAAAAACAGCTGACATGTAGTCTGAGAAATCATCCAACAAGAAGTTCTGTGGGGAATGAAGGGGAGGTTGGTGACCAGAGGGCGTCCCTCTGAGAGGCAGTTCTGCAGGTTCTCACTGGTTCACTGAGGATGGATGACAGTTGCAGTGTCCTGGAGGATACCTGGGTATTGCAACATAGTGAAGTGATGCAAGTTAAGAGCATGTGCTTGGCTTGGGGGTATAGCTCAGGGGTAGAGCATTTGACTGCAGATCAAGAGGTCCTTGGTTCAAATCCGGGTGCCCCCTGCTAGTTTTCTTTTCTTCCTGAATCTACACAGGTGGTCACTGTAGAATTCCTTAGTCCCCGGAGTGGGGCTCACTTCCCCCCCTACACCCCTAGTTTTTAGGTGGCTATTAAAGCTTGCCTGTTTTTCTCTGGAGGGGCTTAGCAAACAGGACATGGAAGGGGTAAGGAGAGGGGACACACAGGAAAGTTCATCTTCTGATTCAGGAAGCGGTTTATTGGAAGTTTTCCTCATCCAGAATTAGAGGCTTTGTCTTGACCCTATGAGAAATAAGTGTGTTTGGTTAGCTCTCCTATTTACTGTCAAAGCTGATGCCCTCTGCTGGGGCCTGAGGAGCTGCCAGGTGGGAAGGAGACCTGGTGGGAAAGGTGTGCACCTGCCACGGAGCAGATGCCCAGGTTTATGGAAGACCACGAGTATGAGGGTGACTCTGTGTTAGAGTTCCGCACAGCCCTGTAGGTGAAAAGGAACTTTTTAGATAATAGTGGCTCATAAATCATTTAAACATGGATCATGTGGTCTCTGATTCATAACCCAAGTTGCCTTACCTGCTGTCACTTTAAAAACATTCATATGCACCAGAAATTGACAGAAGATTGTAAACTGACTATACTGCAATAAAAAATTACAAGAACTTGAAAAAAATTAAAATAAGAAATTTAAAAATTAATAGATTATTTTTAGAGCAGTTTTAGGTTTACAGAAAAATTGAGCAGAAAGTGCCCTGTACCCCCTCACCTCAGCTGCCCCTCCCAGTTGCCCCATTATGAACATCTTGCATTAGTGTGACATTTGTTAAAGATGGTGAATGAATATTGGTACATTACTATTAACCGGAGTCCATGGTTTACATTAAGGTTCGTACAGTTTTGTGGGTTTTGACAAATGCATAATGTCATTTACCCACAATCACAATATCATACAGAGTATTTTCACTGCCTTAAAAATTCCCCCTGCTGTACTGACTCATCGCTTTCTCCCTCCCCAGCCAGCCCCTGGCAACCAGTCATCTATCTTCATAGTTTTGCCTGTAACAGAATGTCATGTAGTTGGAAATATCCAATATGTAGTCTTTTCAGACTGGTTTCCCTCCCTTTGCAATATGCATGTAATGTTCCTCCCTGTCTTTTCGTGGCTTGATAGCATATGTCTTTTTCTCACTGAGTAGTAGTCCCCTGCGTGGACCTGCCATCGTGTGACTAGAGGGCTGCCGAGGGCTGGGCAGAGGGAAAAAGAGATCTGACTCCACACCAGGGCCCCTTGTTCCCGGGCTGCGGGCCCCAAATAACAGCCTTTACACCTCGTCTCAGCTCTCTTGGTTGTGCTGCCCAAAGGATTCAGGGGCTGTGGTCTCTCTGGTGCTGCCTCCCCTGGGTTCTTCAGCCAAGCCCCTAGGAGACTGCCGGGGAGAAGGGAGGAGAGAGTGTGAGGTGGAGATGGAGGGGTGAGTGAAGGATGCCAGCGGAAGGGTGAGGTGGGCTGAGTATGGGGAGGATGAAGCAGAATAGGGGAAGTTGGGGGAGGGGGGAAGGAAGGCAAGAAGAATGGGGCAGGGGCGAGGTTCCAGCCCTAAAAGCCATGGTTCTCAAACCTGGTGCCTCCCTACCCAAAGCCTACCGTTCTGATTGTGGCTTGAGTAGGAACGGGCCTGTTAGACAAGGGAGGGTCCTCTGGGGGATGAAAAGGTGAACTCCTGGCCAGAGAACGGCCTCCAGTCAGTTTGTGGTGGGTTTGCCAGTTTCAGAGGCCGACAAGGAATAAGTAAAATTTGTAACTACAGATTGCTTGGGTGTGGCAGCACAGGTAAAGTAAGGTAAGGAGGAGCCATCAATAGGCAAGGGGGTATAGCTCAGGGGTAGAGCATTTGACTGCAGATCAAGAGGTCCCTGGTTCAAATCCGGGTGCCCCCTAAGAGTAACTTTTTTTCTATTACCAAAAACAGATAAATGGCTTCCCCGAGAGCACATTCTGCTTAATATCAGTGCCTTCTTTCATCACCACCCCCACCACTTTTACCCAGACTGTGTTGTTTTTTAAGGTGTCTTCTCTCCTCTGTCACCTTGAAGTGCAGTAGATTGACCTATTGGCTATAATTCACATCTCTCTGTTTCTATGCCTTTGTGACTTTGCTCTTTCTCCCCTATAGGCCAGTATCTGGGCTCAGCTGTATCAGTCTAGGCCAATCAGGAGACAGAATCTACACGGTAATTTAAACAGGAGACGTTTAATATAAAGAATTATTGTGCTATGAAAGGAGAGTAACTATGAAGGTGCAAAGAAAACTCTAAAGGTACCCCTGGGGTGAGGGGCCCAAGCAAGGACAAATTTGGAAAGGGGACACTTCCCATAGCTAGGATTCAGTCCTCATCCGGGGAGGTTGGGATTGCAGACTACCCATCAGGTTGCCTCAACCAGACCTGTTCACGGTTGCCAGGCAACCAGGAAGCAACGTCGGGGGACACAAGTAAGCTATGTGGAAGTGTGACGCCTGGGGTGTGCACTGTTCACAAGTAGACCTGGGAACCAGACTTCTGGGCAGAAACAAGTCGAAGCTGGCAGGCGGGTGCATAGAGGGAGCTGGGGGTGGGGGAGTGGTCACCTGCCCAGCCAGGGCTGCGAGGTCACCAAGGGATTTCATTCTCCGGACATGTGCCTGGGGCAGAGCACTACCAAGTGTCCTTCCACACCTGCACCACCGCGCACCCTGCAGCAGGAAGGCGGAGGGGCAAGCAAACACCTGCTGCAGGAACTAGGGATAGAAGACCCCTTTCTCCCGCAACATCCCTCCTGCGCCCTCTACCGACAGCTGTTAACATTGTGCTCACTTAAAGGAGAAATGCTTAAAGAATCCAGTCCGTTTTCCCACAGCAGGTATGGAAGGGTGAATTTGGAGCTGAGAGTCAATACATGGGTAACTGGCACACCATGTGACTTGTTTTGGCCAACACGATGTTGACAGGTATGATGCAAGCAGGGCCTTGAAGATTTACTTGCAAGGTTGGGTTTGCCTCTGGAACTTCCACCGTTACCACGAAATATGCTTAACCCTGTAAGCTCCTCTCCTTCAGCCTGGGCTCCAGCATGAACACACAAAGCCCAACCCTGAGCCCAACTCACTGAGAGGCGCCAAGGCCAGCTAGATGGGCAGTTTGAAGTCCACCCACCCTGCCAAGCCCAACCTAGATCAGCTGATTCACATTCAACCTGCAAACCCATAGGTGTGACAGACAGTAACTGCCCATTGTTCTGTGTTACTGGTTTGAGGGGTGGCTTGTTATGCAGCGTTATTATGAACAAGACTGCGACATACTGAAATTGGTATCTAGAAGAAGGGTCCTGCTGTAACGAAAGTCTACCATACGTGACATGGCTTCATGATGAAGCAGTGGGTGGCAAGGAAGCTGTTACAATCAGTCTGGAAAAATGGTGAGAAAATTAGCATTGAGGGCAGGGAAAATGGAGATTTGTGATCACCTGAAAGGCAGAAAATACTTGAACCAATAGAATTGGAGGTAGGATCTTTCCAGGCAAAATGTTGAATGCCTAAGCTATTTGTTACAGGCTGTTTTGGATAAGAAACTAAAAAGAAAAAAAAAAGATTTGAGTTCAGAAGAGAACTTGTAATCAGAATTATTACATCACTTTAGAAAAAAGACTAAATGTAGAGCCTTCCAGTAAAACATAGCCTCAGGGAACAGTTCAAATCAAGGGTGTGGCTTTAATGCCTTTAATTAAGAGCACTGAAAGAATTAAGGTGATGTCAAGAATATCCTCTCAGTTGTACAAAAGTGTTCCTAGAAAGATTAAGGATGTGGTCTCACAGAAATGCCCAAATATTGATAATGGAGGTGGAGGGAGGGCATAGGTTAAAAAAAAAATTGTGATCATGGCTTTTGACACAAGGAATGAAATACATAGGAAACCCACAAATTTCTTAAGAGAGCTGTACTAACAAAAGCATTCACAGCCTGAACTAAAAAAGACTGAAACTGGGAAGTCAAAAGATCTCTGGACCTCCAACATTCTATGGGTGGGAAGCAAGCTGAGAAGAATGCTCAGCCACCAAAAGGGGCATATTTTCCAATGAGCTTTTCAGAATTTGCAAAGGAAAATGATGAAAAAGGAAGACTTCTCAGGGGGTGGAGCCAAGAGTCATGTAGAGCCATGGACTGGGAGCCACTCCCAGGTAGCAGAACCAGGGTCTAAGCAAGGAACATTTCATATTCCTGGAATGCTTATTGTGTGCCACTGAGTTTTCAGTGTTTTGTTATGCAACATTATTGCAAAAAGGCTAGCAAAGACTTAAACTGGTATCTAGAAGGAGGCTGTGGCTGTACCCAAAGTAGAAGGGAGTGTGACAGTTTCTTTTGCATACCCAGTTGTTGTGACTATCTATATGTGCTGCCCATTTTGTCCAGTCTTTGAATGCAAATGTTTATTGCAGTCAGTCTGTTCCTGTACTATCACTGGTTTCTGGATGTGTGCATGGTGGATAACTTGTCTCTTAAGCTCATACATTTCTGGATCAAGAGAAGCCTCTCCTGGACCTAATGTAGATCAGAAGATCCTGGACTTTGTCTGATTGGATGAGGCTTTGGGGGCTTGGGATAAAGCTGAGTGTATTTTGCTTGTGGGAGAGACGTAAATAATTGCAACCAAGAGAGCAGGCCATGGTAGATTAAACTCTTAGCCCCCGTTCTTCACTCATTCTTTCCGTGCCCTTTGCCTCAAGTCTTCTCAGATCCTCCCTTTAGAAGTGGTATATATTTCCTTGCCCTTGATTTAGGGCTTGGTCCTATGACTTTCTTTGCCTGATGGGATCTAGCACATGTAATACACGCAGAGGCTTGAAACCTGCTTGTATTGTTGGGCTTGTCTTTTTGTTTTTCTGCTATTGCCGTGAGAAGAGCTGCCCCTGCTAGATGCTGCTTCTCCAGCGCAGACTCCAGAACAAATAGACAAGGAGCAGACCTAAGCCCAGTTCACAGAGAGAAACCAGGCACAAATGGACCCCCAGCTTGAAGCAGGGCCACCAGGTAAAGCCCAGCCTCCATCCATTGTTTGGCATCCATGCTGCTGCCCTATGAATATGAAAATAAATGCTTATTGTTGCATGATTTAGAATTTGAGGATGATTTGTTTTGAAGCATTACTGTGGAAATAGCTGACTAATACAGCTGTGATTCTTACACGTCTTCACTGCTTCCCCCCTGCACTGCTCACCAGCCTCTGAGGGAAGAGTAAGAGACTTCAGTTTTTGAAGGAATTCAGTTTGTGACTACAAAGTAGAAGAGTGCCTGTTAGACAGTGACGGGTCTCTGGGGAATGGAAAGATGAAATCATAGCCAGAAGAGTGGTCTCTGGTCAGTTTGTGGGGGGTATGTCAGTTTCCACAGGCTGGCTGAGAATGAACAAGAGATTACAGTGCACTATGGAATCCTTGGATGTGGCAACACAGGTGAAATACGCTAAGGAGGAGCTCTGTTCCAGCAAGGGGGTATAGCTCAGGGGTAGAGCATTTGACTGCAGATCAAGAGGTCCCCGGTTCAAATCCGGGTGCCCCCTGCTGGTAGCTTGCTTTATTGCCAGATACAGATTAAAAAAAAGACTCCCCCTTTTCAGCATCTTTTTTACTGTAAGTCACCGTCATCACCACTTTTCCATAGTCTGTATCAGCTTTCTTAGGTCACTTCTGTTATGTGGCACATGTCATGGTTCTGTCTTTAATGATCTGTGTGTGTTTCGGTTCTTAATGAGTTCCTCCTCTTTAAAGCTGACATTATGGAGGACACACTGAATCAGAGGTTATCCAGCTTGACTGCACCAGAATTACTTACAGACATTATTAAAAATACAAATTAGCAGCAGGGAGGGACACATGGTAGATAGGGGATTAAGAGGTACAAACTATTAGGTATAAAATAAGCCACAAGGATATATTGTACAACACAAGGAATATAGCCAATATTTTATAATAACATAAATAGAGCATAATCTTTAAAAATTGTGACTCAGTATATTGTACACCTGTAACTTATATAATATTGTACAACAACTATACTAAAATAAAAATTTTAAATTAAAAAAACCGCAGATTAGCCTAAGAAATTCTGATTTAGTAGGACTGATTAAGGGCCTAGGGAAACTTTATTTTGGGGAAGCACACTTCCCTGCTAACCTTGATCCTAAAATCCAATGATTCTGAGGGACTGGAAAATTATTTTGGAACTTACAACACTGTATAGTTCTAAACAATATGTGGTGGTAAACATCAATTATTTCCAAGCAAATGCCTTCAGCCCAGGAGAGGCAAACTCATCTCAGCAGGACTATTGGCATGCCATGAGCTCCTTCATCCTATTTTGAAGAAAATTCCACGAGTGTAGTTTTAAGAGTTATGTTTTGGTAGAAACAGGAGATAAACAAGGAGGAAGACCTGATGATAAAACTGAATTCTTTAATTTGAACTCTCTCTTTTAATTTCAGGAAAGGAATAGGAGTGTTTCTAAGTGGTCACAGACGGCCAGTGTGAGAACGAGCCCAACAATGGACCGCCAAGGGCTGGTTATTAGCTTAGCTTTCTCCTGGGAAGAAATTTGATTCTATACTATAATTTTGGATGAATAAGCATCAGAATATTAGCATTTGTTAAACTGATGGCATTAGAGGAAATTTCTTTTTCTTCATGCTTACTTGTTTCCTAATTTAAAACACACTATATTCTTAAATTCTATAAGGCACATTAGAGAGATTCAAGGAATTATATTTTCTATATTGGAAGTGTATTTCCTATCTAATCAGAATAATTAAATAGATTATTGCCCCAAGAGGAAAACACCTTGTCTTTGCCCTGATCATCTTTGTAAATCACAATGAATTTGGGGCTCCAGTCTCCCTGACATCATTCCTACAGTTCTTTGCCTCCATATGCTATGCCTCTTTGGATGATTGTTCTTTCTCTGAATCCTTGGGATCTATGTGGTCTTTGGCCTCACAGTGGCAACTTCCAGGGGAGGAAGGGATCCCTTGAAGGGATTCCACAGCAGAAGAGATCCCTGGTCCCAGTTCAGAAGATACTGGAGGCCTGACTTTGGGTGCTCAAATAGCCAGTCTTTGTGCCTGGTCCCAGATTGTCCAGCTGTGCTGGGCTGATGGTTTGGGACCAGCATGGCTCTGTGACCTCTCCAGCAAGGTGTCTCCCTTTTAAAGCCAGTAGAATGAGAATGGGAGAAGAGAATAAGAAATGCAAGACAAAGCCGAAGGACACCAATGTGCAGAGGATGAGAGTGAGATTAAGAGCGAGTACAGGGAGTGGGTTAGTAAAGACAAAACTCAGTAGGAGGGAAGGAGAGAGGGACAATTTCAGCTCTAAATAATGACCCTCCTGATTGGTGCCTCACACAGGTATTGAGAAGGAGGCTGTAGGGCTCTGGGCTGGGGAGGTTTCTAGAAGTCACTTGATAGGTCTTTGGAGAAGGACACAGCAAGTTCAAAGCCAGATAGAGGTCTGCCTAAATGAGGTCAGTCAGTCAGGTCCCAGTAGGTCACTAGAAATGAGGAGAAATGACAGTGCACATTGGATCTCCGGGTGGGATAACACAGATGAACGGTGTTAAGAAATCAGAAAAGTCTAAAGAGATAAGGGAATACAGTCCAAGGCAGTGCACCTGACTGTACGTCCAGTCCTCCCTGGCTCAAGTCTGTGTTACCTGGAGGCCCGCCCTCTTGTTCTGACCACATGTTTGTATTCACTCTGCCCTTTGTGCTCCAGGGACCGTAAATCTCTCTCATTGTCACTTCATCATTTTTCTGTGGATTGCATCCTCTCTTCAGGTTACTTTTTCCGTCTGACACATGGAGGGATGCAGCAAATGGAGATTAAGAGGGAAGAAGAGGAGACATTAAGGAGGTGGTTCATCTCCTGCCCAGGATTTAGTGCAAAGACGCTCTTAATCATATGCATGGATTCTAGTTGTGACTTGGTTATTAATCCGATGTGTTTTGGGAGGTGCATAATTTAAATTACTACTGTCATTTTTTTCAGATCTAGACCATGAAGGGTACAGATTAAATCAAAACTAAAGCTCCAAAACCACCTGTGAGTCAGAATCATCAGGAACATGTCAGAAGCACACATTGCCCCAGGTTCCCGGAGAGTATGGTTTAGAGAGTCTCAGGTTTACTTTTGCCCAACCCTACCCTTCCCACCCCAGCCTCAAAGATTCCTTGAGTAGCCATTGATTTGAGTCCTGCTCTTCTAAGTGAGTCTGAGGGATGTTCTAGCTGTGAACTTCAATGACTTCAATATCAGTGCCTTTAGCCAGGGGCTGAGGGAAGGAGGGATGCTGGTTATAAGCAGAGGTGGGGGCACAGGAGGTGGTCATAGTTGGAAGAGCATCCGTTTACAGGGGTGTAGGATGGAGAACACTAGCAAGGACACATCTCAGAACATGACACTCAGGGTGTGGCTCTGCAGGCTTAGAGTGCTTATTAACTAGAACTGAACAGGTGGGGGTATAGCTCAGGGGTAGAGCATTTGACTGCAGATCAAGAGGTCCCTGGTTCAAATCCGGGTGCCCCCTACCCACACTTGCTTTTGCTCACCAAACACCAAGTTCTGCTTCCCACTTTTTTCACCACATTGATTCAGCCTGCAAAGAGAAGAGGCAGGACAGGGCTTCACCAGGAAGCCTCCCCGGACACCTGCACCTCTAGATAAACCCAACTTCTTTATGGCTGAGTCAGTTCTCATAGGTCCTGTAGTGAGCATTTATTCTTTTTTTCTTTTTTGCCCAGAGTGTGAACCCTCTTAACTCCAGTTTGGGAGTTCACAATTGTCTCAGTCTTGAAAGAAGACAGGGGCCTATCTCTAGCTGAGGAAGACAAAAATGTCAAGTAAGTATGTACGTGTGCTGTCTCTCTCTCTCCATATATATATGTAATGTGGGTGTATGAGAGCATAAATATGTGTGTATATATATATATATGGAGGGAGCTGGCAAGGCAAGGGTTAATTTTGCAGGCCGGCAGACTGGAGACCCAGGAAAGAACTGATGTTGCAGTCTGAGTCCAAAGGCCACCTGGAGGCAGAATTTCCTATTTCTCAGGGGACCTCAGTCTTTTTCTCCTAAGACCTTCAACTGATTGGATGGGGCCCACCCACATTGTAGAGGGTAATCTGCTTTACACAAAGTCGTCTACGGATGTAAATGTTAATCATATCTAAGAAAGAATCTTCACAGCAGCATCTTGATTAGTGTTTGACCAAACATCTGGGCACCAGAGCCTAAACAAGTTGACCCATAAAATTAACCAGCACAGTTGGGAATGCCTTATGCTTGGCCAACTATCTGCCCATACATAAGACTGTGAATGCAGAATAAATCACACCTAGAGGTAGGAGAATTTGGAATTCATTCTGGGGGTGGCAGAGGTGTCTGGCAGTGACAGTGGGACCAGTGGCTGCAGCCAGTGTCCATTGTGGTGGCAGCAAGGGCACCCTCACCCAGACCTGCTGAAATCCTGCCCACTCTATGAGCATTTTATAAGGGAAGTTCTTCGGGCCTCCCTTCAGTGTTATGAGCTCCTACCCATCCTGGCAACGACTGCCTTCTGAGTTTCCATTTAGTGCGGGATCTTCTTTAATCAAAGTGCCCTGACTGGTACTAGGAATGACTAATAGGCAAAAGAGCTTCAGAGAAAAGATAGAATGTGGTTTGGTTCTGGCCTCATTGGATATGAAGATAATGAAAATCAGGTCATTTGGGGGGTGCTAATCTAGGAGCCCATATGATCCAGTAGAAGAAGTTGAGTGAATATTTGCCTGCTGTCCCCAAGTGATCAAGCTGTGTTCCCATGGAATATGGAAGAGGCTTCAGGGCGGGATGGCTGATCCCAGCAGTTTAAGGAAAGCAAATCATAAACTCAAGTGTCACTCTGTGTGGGCTGAAACCCAGCACTTGCTCTGACTGCACTGGGATCATCTCTTGTCTCCTATCACAGAACCTGAAATAGCTGAAAACAACAGTTAAGGCTGATCCAGTGAAATCTACAATTTTCAGAGGTCTCCTTGATGAAAATAGGTCGGTGGCTAAGAAAGAGTGGGGCGTCAGGAATAGTAATGTGAGTGTATGAGAGCATTTGGAAAACTCAAATTATACCAAATCACCTACTCTGCTGGATCTCCCTTGCCCGTGGAGCCAGCCCCTTCTCCCTGTCTGAAAGTTGAATAGCCCAGATTAGGTTATTTCATTGCAGGAGGCGATCAGTTACCCCATCCTTCACTGTCTCTTGATCTCCAGCTACAGAAAGAGCTCAGCTGACTCTGGGTACCAGTTGTTGGGACATGGACTCGCGCATGAAAATAATTTCAAACTGGCTAATTTATATCAGCAAGGATCTAGAGAACACATGTTGATATGGATTCTTGGAGGATTTTGTAAATTAGGAAGAGTATAATTTTAAGTAAGCCTGAGTTTATTTTTATGAGTGTATACCCAATCAACATTCTACTTAAAATATCCTAGCTGGAGCAGCTGGGATGAACTTGTTTACTCAGTTGTTGGCTTGAACCAGGATTCACAGGAGGCTGATTCTAAATGCGTTTGGAGCATAGAGATCCCTTAGTGTAATCTAGAAAGACGTCATAGACCTCAGAGGTTAGGAATGCCGGAGTGGATTTATCACATGTGACTTGCCCCTTCAAACAACAGTGATTCCCTTCACCGAAGTCTTGGAAATTCTTGGGCACGTGGAGCGTCTATGTCTTTGAAAAGCATTTTGGTTGTCTAAAGACAGGAATGCTGCCTGGAGACATTACACTGGAAAGGAATTCTCTGATTTCAGTGGGGACAGGAGGATCCTAGGTGTCAGAGTTCAAGAAATGTGATTCTTTACCTCCAGATGCAAGTTTGGGGTCACTCTATGTGAAGAATCTGTACCAGCCAGAGATGGAGGAGGGAAGGTACTAGGAAGGGCAGAAGAAGCTGCTGGGCATTCAAATCAGGGGCCAGTAGAAAAGGGAGCTTATGGGCAGGAGAGGGTGAGTCAGCCAAGATCTGGGGCCAAACAGGGATAAACAGAAATGACCAAGTTCCTGGGGGAGCCTTCCCAGGGAGAACACAGTCATGAAATGGTGTCAGTAAGGAAAGGGCTTGAAGTGGGCTTCTGGCTCAGGGGAAGAGCATCTGACTGCAGGTCAAGAGGTGTGTGGTTCAGGTTTTCAGGCCCCTGCAAGCTGATCTCATTTAGTACTAGACATGGGGTGGAAACCTTGCAGGTCGTCTCTTGGGAGGGCCTATCTCACCCCACCCAGTGAAGGCTCAGCTATGGGATTGAGACACAGATGAAGGAGGTGGCCAGGTCATGCTTTGCCCCAGGGCTGGGGAAGCGGGAAGAGCCCAAGACCAGCCATGTGGATCTGGCCCCAGCCCTATTATTAATCAGGTGTGTATGCTTGGGCACGCCTCTTAATTACAGCTTCCCTTCAAGCCTGTAACACGGGGCACAAAACTAAGCTGGGGGCTCCCAAACATCACTTTCCTTTGAGATCATCTCAGGAACTTGTTCAAAATAGAGGCCTTTGGTCTCACTCCCAACACATCTGATTCAGGAGGTCTGACTTGGAGAGTTGAACTTCAACTCTATGAAAGCTCGACCTTGCTCTTGCCACCTCACATACTTGTGTGCGATGGGCAGCCAGTCGGAGGTTTGTGGCCTCAGTTCAGTCCAGAGGCCTTCCACTGACACAGCCGTGGCTCTTATACTGTTGTCTTTGGCCCTGGGTGGCTGGGCATGGCAGCAGATTGTGCAAAAGGGGATGGCGAGCAGGGATGCCCTCTGTGTGCAATAGAGCAGGTCTTGTGGACTGCCTAGACATAAGAGGGTGGTGAGTTCTGAAAGAGTTCTGAGGCCAGAGGTCTTCATTAGATCAATGAGATGAGCTTTTAAGGGCAGATGCTTCTTACCTGTTCTTATTTTTACATTTTGATTTTGGAATGTGATTCCAGCTCTCTTCCCTCACCAGAGCCCATGATTCTGTACAGAGGAGAGAGAGAAAAGAGGCACAGAGGGTCAGGCCAGTCTTTCCTCCATCCTCTCCCCTCCCTCACTCCTTGGCATTAATCCCACAGAGGCAAGTGAAATGCAGTTCTTCCCCAGGCCTTGGTCTCGGTCTGTGAGTCTGGAGTAGACCCAGTGGGAGCTCTAGGACCTGGGGACACAGAATCTAAGCCCAGGGCCTCCGACCCGCAGCCCAGCACTCAGGGCTCAGAAAGCTAAGCAGCTGCCCCGGGGCAAGGGTGCAGGAGCACTGTCGGCGCAGCTCTGTGTAATAGCCCAAATGCGTGGAGCTGACAGCAGGAGATGGAGACAGAACAGCCCTCTCTGTGGAGAATGGGTGGGTCTGTGGAAGGTGAAATCTCTGGCTGGAGCTAAGTGAGGCCCAGAGGGGCTGGAGGAGTCAGGGATCTGTGCCTGGTGAGCATGAATTTTCATATATGTCACCCAAAGAGTCTTTAAATTTAGATCGGATCTGCACTTTCTGAGGAGTCATGAATCATAGAGGAGTTTTTCTGTTTGTTTTTTAACATTTTCTATTGAGTTATAGTCATTTTACAATGTTTTGTCAAATTCCAGTGTAGAGCACGATTTTTCAGTTATACATGAACATACATATATTCATTGTCACATTTTTTTTCGCTATGAGCTACCACAAGATCTTGCATATATTCCCTGTGCTGTACAGTATAATCTTGTTTATCTATTCTGCATATACCTGTCAGTATCTACAAATTTGAACTCCTAGTCTGTCCCTTCCCACCTCCCCTCCCTTGGCAACCACAAGTTTGTATTCTATGTTTATGAGTCTGTTTCTGTTTTGTATTTATGTTTAATGTATAGAGTTTAATAGACTTTCTGTTTCTTCTCCAGGTGTCCTGGCCTGTGGGGAGGTGGGGGGACAGGTAATGACAGACTCACATTGGGATTAAAAGTGAGACAAAACACAGGGGGCACCTGGATTTGAACCAGGGACCTCTTGATCTGCAGTCAAATGCTCTACCCCTGAGCTATACCCCCTGCCCTGGGTGAGTGGTATAATTAATACCTTTGACCTGTGTTGCCACACCAGGGCTGTCTTGCTGGTTAGGATGTCCTGGTCAGCTCTGCTTCTCTGACTGCTGGTCTCTCACCTGCCAGGAACCAGCCCTTCTTCTCCCCTCATCACTTCTATGTGCATCTGGCTGAGGACCCCCTGGTAGCCTTGACCATTACAGGTGGGGAGACCTTTAAAATCACCCAGATAATCCACTTCTGCAATAGCAGTTATTGAGCATCTACTGTGTGTCAGGCGTGCTGGGATGGTGACATAACTGGGACTAGGTGACAATGCCTTCTGCACTGAAAGAAGGTTCAGAGCCATGTCAAGGGCTATTGAATGACACAGAATGTTCATGATAATTGGTCAAGTGAAAAGACAGTTACAAAATAGTGTGTCTATGAGGAATAACATGATTTCAGCTTTTTATATGTGTTTATTTATCTTTCAACTTTTCTATACTGAGCATGTTGCCTTTGGGGAAGGGAGCAGGTAATTAGGTCTATTTATTTATTTACCGATGGAGGTACTGGATCCTCCCTCTCCCTCAGAAACCAGTCACTTCCAAATCCAAACCCCTCCTGGTCTTTCCCTCATCTATCATCTCTGCCACGTTAGTTTCAGGACTTTCTCTTTCTGCTGGTTTTCAGCCCCCTCCCTTCCGCTGTCTTCACTCCTGTTTCACTCACTGGTTGTCCACTATGCACCCAGCTCAAAAGGCGTGATGTCCTATGATGTCCTTGGTTGGACTTAGGGCACAGGGCACCGCTGCACTAGTGGGCCAGGACAGCCCGCTGCCTGTGATCCACACCCAGCGGCTCCCAGGCCACACCTGCCTCCTCCGCCCTGACCCCCTGCAGCCTCCCCAGAGGCCTCTCAAACTTAAAAGGACTGGCACAAAGGTAGAGGGAGGGGCACCCGGAGCAGACAAACTTCGTTGGTGTGTGAAAATAATGAGAGGAACACTCACTCCCCAGGTCAGCTGAGGCTGGCAATAAATCCAGATTATGATGGCCATATTTTTAAAGGCAGAGGAAGGTTTTTATATACATACTTGGAGCAAGATATTCAAGGAAGGGACAGGTTCCAGCTCAGCAATTAAATCATACACGGTGACAGCAGGACTGACAAGGCCTCCCTCCCGGTGAGAGGAAGCTGGTTAGATGAGGGGGACACTGGGGAGCCCTCCTGAAGGGCAGGAAAGAGAGGCGAATGCAGTCTCTTCCAGCGCCGAGAAAGGGGACACTAAGGCCCCTGTGCCTGAAATGGGTACTGACCCCACGTGCCAGAAGGTGTCTGTCCTCTGCAGCTGGGCTTGGACTGGTCTGGCCCTAACATGCCAATGACTGTCCTTGGCCGATTGCTTCCTTTACTGAGTCCACCAACGCAGCGAGCCAGCCAGCAGCAACTGGAGCACTGGTGGCGACCCAGGGACCAGAGCTAGGGCCCCCCTCCTTTCCCTCCTGCATTCTAATTCCCTTATGAAATCGCCCTAACCTTCCATAAGGACGCACAAACTGCTCAGCCTAATGTGCTCACTGTAGGCGAACAGAAGGCTCGAGGGAGCAGTAGTTGGGGTGAGTTCTGGCTGAAAGGCATGTGCCTATTGAGGGCTGCAAGTTGCCCCCCTCCCCCAGGGGTGGCTCTCAGCAAAACTAGAGGTGGTGACAGAGACACAGAGGCCAGGGAAGTGAGAGGCTGGCTCATTATCAGGCAGACTTGCTGCTCTCCCTGCCCCAGCTCCAGAGGCTGGAATACTGCCCTCGGCAAGGGAGGAGAGGGGACCAGCAAACATCTTTGGTAATGACAAACTCTACTTTATAAAGGAGAATGTGTCTCCTAGAGGATAGGCAGGCAGTGAAGACTGGCTCCTGGTGTCCCAACCTGGTAGTCTAGAACATGCCAAGAACCATCTATAACTAACTACTACCCAGACTTAGAGAATCTAGAACCACTGTCTCTCAGGGAGGCTGAAGAGGGGTTGGGAGAATTAGACACACACAGGGCACGTGCAGAGGCAGCGCTTGAAGAGCCACAGTGATGGAGTTGTGTTTCCTAAAGGGAGGGGCGTGTCAGAACACCTGCCTCCTCTCACTCTGCACAAGCAGAGCAGCTGAATTCCAGCACCAGCTTCTGCAGCCAACATGGACAGTGGGTTCCCCTGGAAGAAGCAGACAGTGTGGCCTCATCACCCACGAGAGGGAGTTTTCCACATCAGGCCCAGTGGGACTCATGCTACTTTGCCTATTAATTACCCAAGTGTTTTACCTTACGTGTATGCTGGGAAATGACGCCAACACCCCTTCTTCAAGGAAAATTTCCCTGCCTCATGAAATAGCTTTGCTATCCCAGTAATACATTCTTACAGCATCCATGCATCTTTTCTTCATTTGTCATATGTTTTCATTGTTGTCATATTTGTCATAATTTTCCATTGTTAAAAATTTTTATGAAATATTTGTAAATATCTATCTACCCTTCTTGTTTCAAGAGGCCATGTTTATTTTACCCACCACTGGGCTAGGCCATGTAAGGACATCAGCTTTCATCACTCTGAGTGAGACTGGAAGCTACTGGGGGATTTTGAGCAGAGGGATGACATGCACTGCTTTTCTCCTCTGGCTGCTATGAGGAGAATAAGGGGCCAGGATGGAAACAGGTTTCCGAATTTAGGAAGTGATTGCAATCATTTAAGTGAGAAATAATTGTGGCTTCATCTAGTGCAGTAATGGTGGAGAATGCTGAGAAGTGGTCAGATTCTGGGCGAATTCTGAAGTCGTGTGAACAGCATTTGCCAATGACTTGAGTGCAGGGTGTAAGAGAAAGAGAAAAGGCAAGGACAGCGATAAGGATTTTGGCACGAGCAGCTGATGGTTGCCATTCTCTGCGACGGGGGAAATTGCAGCAGAAATGAAATTTGAACAGGTAATGAACATCAGGAATTAAATTTGGATCATATTAAGTTGGAGCCATCTAGTAAACAGCCAAGTGGAGACGTTGAAAATGAGACTGGAGTTCAAAGGGGAGTTCCTAGCAAAAGGTGTAAATTTCAGAGTCATCCACTGTGGGACGTGGGACTGAGTGAGATCACTGAGCAAATGTGAGCAGATAAGAGGTCTGGCAACTAAGTCCTAGGCCCTCAAATGTTTAGAGATTGCACTGTTGAGGAGGAGCCAGCAAAAGGGTCTAAGAAAAGGTGGCAGTGGAAATAAAAAGAAAACAAAATGAACAAACAAAAAAACCAAAACAAAGAGTGACTGTCCAAAGTCAATTGGAGAAAGCACTCTTGAGAGGTTGAGTCAAAGACTGAGAATCAACATGGCAGGTGGGCGTTGATGTCGTTGACAAGAGCAGTTTCAGTGACGCGGAAGAGATGGACAGAGGAGGGATGTTCTCCTGGAAGCCTTCCTTGGTCCTCCCGATGGGTGGGCCCCCTGCCACGTGCTCCCGCGGCACCCTGCACTTCTGTCTCATCACACATCACACTTTACTGGAATCACTGCAACCTTGTGCCTGTGGGGATCCTTATGTTCAGTGAGGGGCCAATAAATATATGAATGTGAAAAATGTGTGAACAAAAAGGAAAGGAGATAATAGGTGGAACAGTTTCCCAGAGAAAGCTGAAGGGATGGATCAAGAACACAGGATTTTTTCTAAAAAGAGGGAGAAAAACTTGTTCTCTCTTAGGCTGGAGGGGATGAGAATGGCCTAAGGATGCTGGGTGACCTCACATCAAAGGGCCTCTGTCTTCTCCGTCCAGTAGGAAGCAAGGTATTGTAAAGAGAATAAAGGGGAATGCAGGAGGAGGGTGAGACTCATTACTTGAGAAGAAGGTCCAATTTTGCACTAGGCACTATGGGAAATGGAGAAGCGGTGAATCAGAAAGGAATGGAATCATTGCGCATTAGCAGAGGGCTGCCAGTTGAGGCCAGACTGGTGTAGATTTGCAGTGGGACCACCTGTCTGGCTCTACAGTTCACTTCAGCAAACACAGGCTACCCTAGAGCAAAGGTGGAGGAAGTCAATGGCATTGTATCTGCAGAAGTACGGCTGTGTGAGGAAGGTAGACAGACCACAGGCAAAGACCTCAAAGGGGCTAGGAATCATGATTGAGGGGCCAATGGTTGGGCCATAATGGGACAGGTCAGCACAAGGTGGCTCTGGGATCACCAAAACACAAAGAGATGAAGGAGATTGAGGTCAATATGAGAATAACACACAGTTTCATTAACAGCAAGGACAAGGAAATGTAAAAACTAGAAGAGGTATCAGAAAGGGCTTTTCAGATCAAAGGTCTTGAGAAGGAGTATTTCCTTTTTCTTAAATTGAAGTATAATTGACATAGGACATCACATTAGTTTCAGGTGTACAACGTAATGAGTCAATATTCATATCCATTGTGAAGTCTAGTTAACATTTGTCACTATGCATAGTTACAAAAGTTTTTCTCTTGTGATGAGAACTTTTAAGATCTACTCTCTTAGTAACTTTAAAATACGCAATAGAGATTTACTAACTGTAGTCACCACTACGTTACATCCCCATGATTTATTTATTTTATAACTGGAAGTTTGTACCTTTTGACTCCCTTCACACATTTCATGCAACCCCCGGCCTCTGGCAACTACTAACCTGTTCTCTGTATTTATGAGCTTGTTTTGTTTGTTTGTTTAGACTCCACAAAAAAGTGAGATCATATGATATTTGTCTTTCTGTCTGGCTTATTTCACTTACCACAGTACCTTCGAGGTCCATCCATGTTGTCAAAAAGGGCAAGATTTTGTTTTTTGTTTTTTACAGCTGAGTAATATTCAGGAATGGTTCTGAGTAATGATCGGGTGTGAGTTAGGAGTAGATTTGGCCACGAGTGCAGAGCACCCAACATCACAAAGGACTAAAACAGAGCAACAAACCAGAAGAAGTTTCTTTCTCTCTCCTGTAAACACTGACACTCAGATGGTCCAGATTTGACCTGGGGTTCCACAGGGTCAAGAACCCATCTCCTTCTTTCGGGTATTCTAGCCTCCACGGCTTTCATTCCAGAGGTCTCCAATACGACACCTCCCACTTTAGCATCATGTCTGTCTCCTACCCAGTAGGAAGGGGAATAGGAAAGACAAGCTTCTCCCTTTCAGAGGACCCATCACTTTCACCTACATTTCATTGACCAAACCGATGCCTTTTGCCTCCCTTAACTCCAGAGAGGCTGAGAAATGTAGTTTTTCTTCTGTGAAGCCACGTGCCCAGCTAACAACCAAGGAGGATGGAACAGAGACTGGGGGAAACACTCAACTTCTGCTTCACCATGCCTCTTGATAGCTGCAGTGGGGTGGAATTTGTGAGCATTGCTAGAGCCAAGAAGATGGAAACCTTAGCACTGAAAGTGTTGCAGAAAAACGTGTTACAGCTCAGTGTTATAGCTCAGTTGTGACAGCAACCTAGATTCGGGCAAGAAAACAAGCAATACTCAGAGAGTTGGAGAACTCAGGTTTATTATGCCAGCAGGCCCAGAGGAGTTAACACTCCAAGCTCTGGATCCGTCTGTAGGTTTACACAGGCTTTTATAGGCTGCCAGTTTACACTTTGCAGCATCATATGCAAATAAGGTATAATAAAAGTTGACTAATTATGAACAAGCTTTGTAGAAATAGACCAATCAGGAGGGAGAGAAATAACCAATCAGGAGTGAAGGAAATGGACCAATCAGGAGTGAGAGAAATAACTAATCAGGAGTGAGCTCCATGCAAATGAAGTACTACAAATGGACCAATCAGAAGTTAGGGGAATGGACCAATCATGAGTGAAGGAAATAACTAATCAGGAGTGAGCTCAGGAACCAATAGAATTTTAGGGGTAAGTTCCACTTTCCTACAAGTAAGCCCTTTCAGAGGCAAAAAGTGAGATAGAGCCTCTGGGCCAGGGAACCGGATGGTGCTGGCAGGAGAGTAGTGGCCCTGCCTGCGAGTCCTGCCGGTCTTTTTTATGTGGCTTCCCACCTCAGAAGGATCGCTTATGTGATGTGGACACTTCTGAGGACGAAAGCAGAGGGAAGCAAGGAAATATGATTGTTAGCCTGGCTCTGAAATCTTCCATGGAGTTTGCGGAGTCCCCAGCATGGGTTCATATGTCAATGAGGATGAGGAGAGGGTGGATTCAGGAGATAGAGGTGGCTCTGAAGGAGAAGTGATGAGCTGGGACCTAGAAGGGGTGATGTGGGGAATAAAGGATCAGAAGAGGGAGAAAGTGGCCTCCCTGGTTGGGAGATTGAAGAGGGACATCTTCAGGGAAACACTGGCACCAAATTGAAAAAGAGGGGGTTAGAGGGAAAGGTTAAGGAGGAAGGAACTGCCCCCCATTGAATGAGGTGCCCCAAACTGGCTGCAGGGCTAGGAGGAGCGGGTTGCAGGACCCAAAGCAGCAATGAGGAGGCGAGATGGAAGCTGTCGTCAGCAAGATCATCTCCAATATCAGGAGGTGTCCAGGAAGGACAGGGACAGAAAAGGGACCTGCAACGGGGTTCTAAGCCAAAAGTCCAAGTATTGATGAAATTGGAATAGCAAACGCCACCTCCCTCAGGACAAAAGTCCTAATTGAAAAATTCGAGTCCCTTGTTAACAAAATGAATTAGCTTTACTGAAAGGGAAACTGAAGTGTGTCCCTAAAGATGAAAGTTTTGTTTTTACGGGCACTTATGTCATAGGCTGATCAGAGAACTCAGAGGAGACAGAATATTTACAACCCAGGGAGTTAGATGAAGAGCTGCTTGCCGACTTATCAGGTTAAAGTCTCAAGGAAGATTAGACTTGACTGTGCACTGTCTTAAATGACTGTTTCTCTTTTTTGTGTTTTCCTGCCAGTCAGTGTAAGTGACTAAGACTTTCTTGCTGTCAAATACTTTTATTACAAGAACCTGTTTTCAGCCCATATAAAATATAGACTTCTGTTGTTTATATAAACCTGAAGCATCATGAAATGTGTTTTAGATGGTTGTGAGGAAGGTCATAAAAGAGATTTAGTGTCAGGGAAAGTAAAAGTCATGAACTGTACTTCTGAATTACGTGCTGTATCCCTGAACCCACAGTGAATTCTGAGAGCGTCTACCCAAATGTTCAGCTGTTTGTTCTCCAGACCATAGACAGCCATCACATTCTTTGGTTTTGAGATAGCTGATATAATTTACTAGTCCCTTCTACAGAAGTTGACTTTGAAAACTTGAATAAGACATAAAATTGCCTTTAATAATTATGCAGCCAAAACTTTCACTTTCACATGTGGATATTTTATCCTCTGCAACCTGGGTCTGAGAAGGCTTCCTGGAAGCTCTTTAAAAGCTGGTTCTCTTAGCTGCAGACTAGGAGCTCTGGGCAGTGCTCGCCATACCTGGGCTCCACCCCAAATATGCTGATTTAATCTCTCCAGGGTGGGGCCTGAGAAATGGCATGTTTATAGACTCTTCAGGCGATTCTAAAATTTATAGAGTTAAGAACAACCAACTACCATAGTAAAGCTTCACCATTTGCTGGTTCCACAAAAACAAACAAACAAAAAAAAACCCACTTGACATTAATGTCTAATAAGAAAGAAGAGGTTGAAACACAGCACCAATTGAAAAGGTCAAAGACTCAATAGGGGGCACGTGGACTTGAACCAGGGACCTCTTGATCTGCAGTCAAATGCTCTGCCGCTGAGCTATACCCCCTTCTGCTATAGTCTGATTTAATTAATGATTTTCATCTGTCCAACCACACCCAGACTAGCTGTAAACCTACGAGTTGCCACTTCAGGATGGACCTGTCTTGGGAACCGCCAAGCCTGCTGCAGTGGAAGCTCATCAACCTGCCACATAAAAAGCAACCAGCTCTCTCCCCAAAAGCCCTGCAGCCTGTGCCCTCCCCCACCCCCAGCCTACAGCCCCAGGGTGAGGGCAGCAGCCTGGAAGAGCATTGACATTCGCTATAGAATGGCCTTCAGGGACTGATGCCTGTGCCCATTATGATGGGCACCTAAAATACAGAAACTCAACATGATTGAGGTGTCTCTCCAAACCCACTTACTGAAGGCCTGACCCTCAGGGGCCAACATTTGATTCAGAGTATTTTCTGCTCAACTACAGTCTAGGATGCAGTATGACCATCCCAACCTCTGCTTCTTCAGTTAATCTATATGGAGAATCATGGAGAAGGAGCCACTCCTAGAGACAGTCAGAAGTAGGTGGCTGAGTAGATGTGGGAGTCCCCCAGAGCATCAGTAGACCCAAGCTAACATAATTCAAGGACCAAGAAATGCTGCTGGAAAAGAACCACATTTGACCCAGAGGCTTTCTGATCCGTGGGCAAAGCCCCAACCCAGCTGGCAGATAAACTTACTTTGACTGGAACCTTCCATCTCCACAGCCATGCCAAGGCCCTGCTTCTGTTCTTGTCACAGGAGCTGGAAAACTTTCTCTTTTACAAACGGTCTCTCCCACCTATTGGAATTTCTCCACCTTACCCACCAGCTTCTCCTTCGCGGTCTTGGCAGCCCAGCAGCTCCTCCCCTTCGATCCTGGCCAAGCAGCCAGGAAACACTCATTTCTACAACCACGACACTAAAGTCCTCTGACTTTCTCTCATCAGCTGTAGGGCGGACTGCGTGGTCAAATGGAAAGGATGGATGAACCAAAGGATTCCCAGGGGCCAGGGACTAGGCAGCAGCAGGAGCCTGGAAGGTGAGGATTGAAGTAACAGAAGACCTGGGACACCTCTGGGTGATGGTGGCCGAGAGTGTCCCTAGTACAAGGCTGAGGGGGCAGCTCCAGGGACAAAGCCTTAGGCCCCACACATGACGGGGAATCAGAAAAGAGACAAGCTTGCTTCAAGATACCACGTAGGATGAGCTGAGCTCTTAAGGAGGGAACAAGTAGAAGACAGAAAAAAGAAAAGCAACCCTGAGAACCGGCAGCCTCTGCCCGACGAACTTGGGTTTGGGCCCTGAATTTGCACCATTCATCTGGCCTGAGAGATCATAGGCAATTATTTTAAGTTGGACTCAGGTGTGTTGCACCCCAGGCTCCTAGTCAGCCAGAAATCCTCCCTGAAGGAATGTATCAGGAAACAAGCCTCAGAGGATTCTCATGCAAAAGGTTTCAACAAACTTAAGTCTGGGAGAAGCAGTGTAGGCTGGAGGCCAGCAGCACAGACTCTGAAGTCAGACAGCCTGGACCCAAGTCCTGGCTCGGCTATAAAGCCCTTGGGCAGACATCTTCCCTCTCTATGCCACAGCTGCATAATCTGCAAAGTGAGAGTGATGGTAGTATATACTTGATGGATTGTTGTGTAGATTAAATGAGTTAATTCATGTAAAGTACTTGAAATAGGACTGGCACAGAGTTAGCTCTATGTAGCTGTTTGCTGAACAAGTTTTAAAAACACACAAGGAAACTAGCTAACATTTATGAAAGTCAACAGAAATAAGAAACATCGGAACTTGACCTGCAAAGACTCCACATGTGAAATTATTTGAATAAATCAAAGAATATCTTAAAAGAGAGAAATGAAAACTGGATTGAGGAGACTATCAAAGATAATCAAATATATTTGAAAAACTATAAAACTTATCAAATAAGAGTCTAAAAATAGGAAGTGTAATTAATACCATTTCCTTTTATTTACTTTTTATTGAAGTACAACTTACATAAGTACACAAATCTTAAACGTACAGCTTGGTGGATTTTTACATGTGCACACACCGAGGTGACCACCACCTAAATCAAGATACAGAAAATTTCTGGCACCTCAGAGGGTTCCCAGTTACCCTCTCTCCCCCAGAGATAACCACCATTCTATCATCACAGGTTAGTTTTGCCTATTCTTGAATTGCATATACTTGGAATCATACAGGAGTTATTCCTTTGAGTCTGGCTTCCTTCCCCCAACCTCATGCTTATAAGATTCATCTGCACTTACCCACTTTAGCAGTAATTTGTTCTTTTTTATTCCTGTTTACCATCCCATTGTATGACTATACCAGGATTTCTTTATCCATCCTACTGCTGATGGACGTATGAGTTGTTTCCAATTTGGACCCATTAAGAGATATGCTGTTATGAACATTCTTGTAGGTACATGTAGACTCTCTGAGGTCTATAACTAGGAATATGTTTGCTGAATAAGACAGTGTTCTATTTCACCTTTAATTGATAATGCCAGACAGTTTTCTAAAGTAGTTGTACCAAATGGCATTAACGCCAGTGGGAGATGAGTTACTGTCCATCCTCATACTCATCAACATTTACACCATCAGTCTTTTTCATTTTAACTGACCTGTTGAGAATGTAGTGGTATCTCATTGTGGTTTAATTTGCACCTCCCTGAAGACTAAGTTCATATTTCATCTTTTCCTTTGCTTATTGGTACTGGGATGTCCACTTTTGTGAGGTGCCTGCTCAGATCTCTTGTTCATTTTTCTATTGACTTGTCTGTATTCTTCTTAACTATTTTATGCAAGTTCTTTATATATTTTGGGTAAGTTGGCATGCTAGCACCTATATCAGCTAAAATCTTGTATTTTTCCATTGAACCAGCTTTGTTCTGCTAAACTAAAGTGGAGTCTCAAAGAGGGAAAACCAGGACCATCTAGCAGACAAAGGATTCCTCTCTATTTGTGTAAGTTGTATTTTTCCAGAAATTTTTCCTTGTAATGTAAATATTATATTTTCTTTGCACAAAGTCATTCGTAATATGATCCTATGATCTTCTTAATGTCTGGGAAATCATAATAATGTATCCTTTTAAGTCCTTTATATTGGTTATTACTGTTTTCTCTTTTTACTTTGTCAGTCTTGTCTGGGTTATTATTTTTATTATGTTTCAAAGAACAATATTTGCTTCATCAGCCCTATCTCTTGCATATTTGTTTTCTACTTCATCAATTTATGCATTCATCAATTAATCTTTATTACTTTATTTTTCCTTAGGTTTATTTTACTGTTCCTTTTACACCTCTTTAAGATAGATGCTTAGTTAGTGGATTTTCACCTTTTCTTTTCATAATACTGTAGATACATTAAAGCTATAAATTGCCCTCTAAGCACTGCTATGGTTGCAACTGGCAGCTTTCAATAGCTAGTATTTTCATCATCATTTAGTTCAAAATATTTTCTAATTCCTAATTCAACTGTAGTTTCTTCTTTGACCCATGGGTTATTTAGAATTATAATTTTAAATTTTCAAATGTATGGGGATTTTCTAGTTATTTGTTGTTATTGATTTTTAACTTATTTTTATTTTGGTCAGAATATATACTATTTGGAATTTGTTAAGATTTGCTTTATGCTCAGGATATAATCAATTTTTGTCAATGTTCCATGTGTGCTTAAAAAAAAAGCATGTTCTGCATTGTTGAATGTAAAGTTCTTTATTAGGTCAAATTTGTTAATCATGTTCTTCAAATCTATATCCTTCTGATAGTATATCTGCTTGTTCTGTCAACTCACAAGAGGGTTTTTAAGATCTCTCACGTGAATGGATGTTTGGCCATTTCTCCTTTTTATCTGTTAATTTCTGCTTAATATGTCTTGAAGCTTTGTTATTAGGTGCATCAAATTTAGAATTGCTATACCTTCCTGGTGGATTGAACTTTTTATCACTACAGAATGACTTTCTTTATCCCTGGTAATGCTTTTGCCTCAAAAAGTATTTAGTCTGGTATTAATAGAGCTGCACCATACGTAGTTGTCATAGGTGTATCCTTTTGTGTTCTTTTATTTTTAATATGTCTGTATCCTTCTGTTTTATATTTATCTCCTGTGAACAACATATAGTTGGTTTTCTAAAATGCAGTGACATTCTTTGTCTTTTTACTGTGGTTGTGGCATTACATATATAATAGAAACTCTAAATTGAATTTTATTGATATTCAGAAAGGAGAAGTCACACCATATGGCTTCTTAGCCACAGGCAGAGAAGACTGTGTGAGTTCAGGGAAGTTCCAAAAACTCTCAGAGCCTTAGTTCCTCATCTGTAAATTGGGGGAAATATCAGTTGATATGAGGATTAAATAATATCCTTAGGGCAGTTTCTGATCTATAGTAACCACTCATATATGACTAGCTGTTATTACTACGGTTCTGGATAATTCTCACCTTCCCAATCTGGTCAGGCTCCTACCTTTCATTGCTTTACTGGCCTCTTGCTTAGCACAATAAGCATTTGAGGAATTTAATTGAGGGGCGGATAGGTCTCTGGGGTCTTGTTCTCGATCACAGAGAGAGACATGGGGGAGTGGAGACTGCAGGGCTGCAGACAGAGGGCTCCCCGTGGACTTATGTGGCCATGGGACAAAGGGGACGTGCCACAGGAAGAGACCATCCTCAGTGGGCAGCCTGCCTGCTGCCTACAGGCCAAGCCTTCTGCCTGCCAGGGTTGTGGCTTCAACACTGCAGAGGTACCAGTTATGTGTTCATCTGTTGGGTGACAGGGTGTGTAATAGCTTAGAGCTAGTCACGAGTCTGCAGACTAAGAGACTCTGGTTCATAACTCCATGCCCACTACTTACTCTTAATTTTACTCATTAAACTGTAGTTAAATGTCTGGGTCCCTCTCCCCAAGTAAACGGGTAAAAGTGATGGAGATCAGGAACCTTGTGGACGGAGGCAGGGTTCCCGTTCCGAGGCCTCATCTGACTCAGCGGCACACAGCCTCTTCAGCTCCAATTCCATGGCTCTCCCCAGGGAGGCAGGGGCTCTGTTTGAGACGCCAGCCTTTATTCCAGCGCCCTCAGAGACTCAGAAGGCCTGCAGGAGCCCCTGAGTTCCTTGGACTGGAAATGGGAGAAAGAGCAGCAAAAAGAGGAAAAGCCAAACCCAGGGGGTCCTGGAGGTTCGCTGTAGTTGACTGGGTGGTGTGGGAGGTGCAGAGGAGGGAGTGTGGCCTGGGACCTGTCACTGCGTGAGGCAGTGACCTTGAGCAGCGCACATGGGGCCCCACGGCCAACCTCCTCTGGTCTCTCCTCAAACATGCCCAGGCCCTCAAGGTCCTAAGTGAGTGTGAAGTGTTCTGCCTCCCAGACACACCGGGCACCTCCACCCTGAGCCTCTGCAGAAGTGGTTCCTGCTGAGAAATGCCGAACATCCCGGGCCTTGGGAATCCGGAATCACACCGAGGAGGCGTTCTTCTTGCTTCCTTCCTCTTCATCAGGCGCAGGAAGATTTTGCTTTCCCCATTAAAACTACTGGGCCTCCCTGTTCAAGGGGAATAGGCGAAGTCAGGCAAACCCACCCTGCCCCCCTCCACGATCCTGTTCTCTTAATGTTTAAAGGAAGTCACAGAGGGTGAAATTCATTCACTAGCCTTCGCCTCCTCAGACAGATAGGGGCTGTTTCATTCAAATCGTGTGAACTTAACATAGACTCAGGGTTCTTGTTACATAAATTGAGCTTTGTGGGAACAGTTCTTTAGCGACTGAAAAAATCAAGTCGTGTAAGAAGCCCTGTGAATGCCTTTCCTAGTTGGGAATCAGCTTATACCTGATCACAGCATCTCTGCCTCTGGGAACAGAGGGACAGGTCCTCCACCCTGGTGGTCTGGCTCCTGACCTTCTCCAGAGGACATTGGTCCTGGTGTTTCACGTCCACTGGAAGAATAACTCAATATCCACCGAGACCGAAATCATTGCCTTCAGCAGACATTCTCCAAAATCAGATAGTTTAACAATGAAAGGAGTCACACAGCCCCCGTCTGTTCATTGACTGAGGGGAGATTTTGCAGCTGGTAATAACAACTGACAGTTGGGTACTAGGTATTGTTCTAAGTGCTTTCTGGTGTCACCAGAAAACCTATGAGGCAGTACTATTATTATCCACCATCTTACAAATGCAGGCACAGAGGCACAAGAGAGGTTGAGTGACTTATCCAAGGTGGCAGTCTCCAACTCACCCCAGCGAGCATGTGGCAGGCTCTGACCCTTGGAATCAAAACCAGATGTCCCACAGGAACTTTCGAGGGGTTCCTTTTGCTGTCAGATGTGTGCAAGGAATGACTTACCTTTGCAGCTCCAGAGCATGGCAAAGGAAGACTGTAGAAGCCTGTAGCTCTTCTGAAACCCTCAGCCTGCTTCAAGTCTTCACCTACACGTTGTACTTGTCCTGTTAGCACAGCCTTGTGGGACCTCAGCCCCCACCCCTCAAACCTGAGGCTGCCAGTGAGGAGCCTGGGAATTCAGAAATGCACCTCGGCACTCACTGGCCAGCCCAGGACCAAGTTAAGCACCATTTCTCCTTGAGCGTGGGATGGGAGGTGGGGTGTGCAGGCAGGTGAACGGACTATCCACTGGGTAGTCTCTAGACACTACTGTGTGTGCACGGGACTAATGCAGTAGGGGATTCCAAGTCAGGGGCGCCTTCCTGCCCTTCAGTGATTACAGCGGGGTTGAGGAGGTAAGCCCCATACACACCCAGGGACATCACATGGCCACATATTATGCCACCCTGAGAGAGTGGCTCTAGGTTTGTTCCTACAAACCCCAACAAATGGGGATTTCCTAAATCTTCACTGGGGCCCATGTAAGGTGCGTGTGCCTAATTATAACTACAAAATAGCACATAATAAAGTAGGGGGCACCTGGATTTGAACCAGGGACCTCTTGATCTGCAGTCAAATGCTCTACCCCTGAGCTATACCCCCAGTGATGCTAGTGTTATTTAATTAATACCTTTCATCTGTGTGGTAACACTCAGTTCTGCAAAATCAAGTTATAGCTCTCCTCTAGGACTGACTTTTTGGAAGCTGCCAGACCTGGCTCATAGTAAGACATCTTCCTTCAGGTCTGTAGCTTTCCAGGCCTCTGTCCCTGGGTGGGGTCATCAACGGGGAGAAAAGGAGAGATGCTGCCTCTCAACCCCATATCCTGTTTCTCTTTGCCTTTTTGGTTTAGCCCGAGAGCTGGCCAAAGATCTGCGAAACTACCCACATGCCACTACCTGGGCTCCCAGCCCTTGGTCTTCGGAGGCCTGACCCCACTGCACTGTGCCAAACTGTTTTGGTGGAAAGGAGAGGGGAGGGTGATAATTTAGGGTTACCATTTTTTGTCTGTTCCTGGGAAGTCAGCTGTCTCTACAGCTCTCTGATCTGCCCTGAAAAAGCCCAGCAGTCTGCATCAGAGTCCCTGCCTTCTCTTCGAGGATCCAACAGAGCTGGAGAAATGAGATACAGATAAAATTTTAAAAATCCAGATGCCATGAAGGGATACCCAGAGTATTAGTGCAGGAAGACATGAGAGGAAGCTCTCCACCCAGATTGCTGTTCTACAAGGGCTGACCCGTAGCTTCCAGTTTCAGGGGGTCCTAATTGTCATGGACGGAGGAAAATGGAAAGAGTAACTGCTTCCATTAATAGAAAACAGTCAGACAGGGGGCACCCGGATTTGAACCGGGGACCTCTTGATCTGCAGTCAAATGCTCTACCCCTGAGCTATACCCCCTTACCTGCTGTAGGTGTCTAATAACCACCTTTTACCTGCCTAGTCACACCCAGGACTCCTATAACATATTGAATGTTTCTACTTATTTCTAGAGAGCTGGTAAGACCTGTAGCTTATTCCTCCACAGACTCAGCCCTAAGAGGTCTTCCCTCGGGTCCCAGAGTCCCATCACCCTATCCCTTCACAGGCCTGCATCTCCCCCTCTTCCTCAGCCTGTGATGACAGCAGCAGCCCAGAGGAGCTGATGATTACTACTGGAAGGGCCTGTAGAATTCACTTGCCTGTTCTTCTCTTGTTCTTCACTACAAAACAGCAAATGGAAGAGATCCTGCCCAGCCTCTTTGGGCACACACGCAGTACCTACACCATAAGGTGCCTCTCCAGGCTGTGCATCTGTGCCTAAAACTGGGGGCAGCTGGGGAAGTTGGTGAACATCCCAATCCCTAACCTGGATCTTTTTAATTTCCCTGAAATTAGTGATAACCTCATGTTTCTTGGGCTAATATTTTATGTAAGTTAACACTGCAGCTATAATTATATTTTTGTTGGCTATTATTATTCCCTTGTTGTGGAAGGTAAAACCTGCCAGGGATTATGCAGGACTGGCTTCATATTTTTGCCTTTTTTGTTTGTGAGTGTTTGGAGAGGTTGTGTGGATTGAGAGGCTTCCCAAAATAAGAATTTCAAGTGAAATAAAGCAGGGACTAAACTCACACACTGAAATCTGATGCAGGGGTGAATTGGCTAGAAGCGCCCCCACGTGGTCATGATGTAGATTTATTGACTTGAAATAAGAGTGCCCTCAAGAGACAACTGGTCCACCATCCAGATGCTGCCACAAAGAATAACTAAGCACCAATTAGAACAGAACAGAAACCACTGCCTTTGCCAGCCTTCCTCCACTATTCAATGGTCAGCACTGAAAGACTCTCTAAAGGCAGGTCACCTGGTTTATCTTCCTGAGAAAACATGTTGCAACTCATTCACCCCATGGGTGAGCAAGTCTCTGCTGCTCAGATTGGAAGCAGACATCCCACAGTGCATTTCCAGGGTCCCTCTTCAAGGCACGTGACTGAGGTCCCTGCCTGAATACAGGGGGCAGGGAAGTAGCCCTGGGCATGGCACAGGGCCTCATGGCTGAAAGTGGCTTGCCGCCAGTCCCCGACAGTCAGCGTGCTCCCTTAACAGCCCCCTCACTACCCTGTCTTTAGTCCCTTCACTCCGTGCAGACCCTGCGGAAGCAGCTCAGGACCACGCGCCTGGAGTCCTGGGGGCCTTCTGCAATGTGGCCCTCTGCTTGGTAACGGGGGAGCATACAGGAGGCATCAAAGCTCCCCTTTCCCCCTACGGCGGTGGCTATGTGTTGTAGAGACGGGACATGTTCACAGGAAAAGGGACATCTGCAAGGCTCTACAGATAAGTGTTCATGGTGCGGGGGTGGGGACGGGGGGTGGTCAGCCCTGGGGAAGTTCACCTGGGGCTACAAGAAGCTAGAGGCTTCCTGGCAAAGATCCAAACAGTGCATCCTCTCCTCTGCCCTAGGAAGGCTCAATTCTATCGGACCCAGAGGTGAAAAGGCATTTCTTCAATTAGTAGAAAACTGAAAGCAGGTTGTTGGAAGGTGGAGATATTGAATAATATCCCCTGAACTGAGAAGGACCTTTAAGACTGAATAAGGAAGCAGGCAACTCCATAAGTACAAATACGAAGTTTATTGTGGATTCCTTACGTCCGGGTAGGATCTGGTGGGCAGCGATCCAGAAGCATCTGCAGCTGGACTCTGTGCTGCCGACAGGGGTACAGGGGATTTAAAGGGGCCAAAGCTAAAGATAGAATCTGACTACCACGGGAGAAGCACTGTTGGGAACCAGTCCCCTGTGCCCAGCCCCCCTATCTCATGACCATTATGCAGACCGTTAACCATCTGTGTCAGCAAAAGGCATTCTTGCAGTGTTCGTATCAGCTGAAGGCAAGGGTCAGAGTTGATAGGGAGCTTACCTGTCTTGGGCACATTCCTTGTGAGTGGGCTAAAACTCAGTCACTGCAGAAGGGGTGGGGGTGGGACTGCGGGCCTCAGTTGGAGCTGACAAAATGGGGTCAGTGTGGTTCAACCACACAGGCCCCTCACTTGTTATACCTGTCTGATAAGCACCCGTGTGGCCGCATCAACACCTCTGTTTATTTTCCGTCAGCCCATGAGGACAGCTCCACTGCCAGCTAAACCCTCCCCCGATGCCAGGACCCCATCCCACCCGGCAGCACCGCAGCTTCCTCCCCACCCCCAGCCAGTTCATGGCAAGGCATCTAAAGCCACTGCTGTTCTCCCAGAGGGGCGTTTAGAGCGACCCAGGACACAGTTGCTAAATGTGGCACCCGGGAAAACCATCTGGTGTCCTGTGATGTGGATGGATGAACAGGAAGACGGCCCAGCAAGTCCAGGTCTCTAGAAAGAGGGCCCAGGAAATGTGTATGTTTACATTCCCACAAGTTCCAGGGGGTTCTAACGCTTCCGTGAACCTTGAGTCCACATATCACCTTAACCACGTGGTCTTCGCTAGAACCACATTTCTGATTCTGGGACTTTCCATTGCCCCAGCCCAGGAGGTGACCTAGACCAGCTTCCTTTCTGCCCGCATCTCCCTCACTAACTAAGAAGAGCCAACCCGAAGGGGCCACTTGGTATAAGTCCTAAAATCAAAATTATCTCAGGGGACACCTGGATTTGAACCAGGGACCTCTTGATCTGCAGTCAAATGCTCTACCCCTGAGCTATACCCCCTTGCCTATTAGGTGTGCCTAATAAAAACCTTTTCACCTGTGTTGAAATGCCCACACTCACTGTGCTCTGAAATTTCCACTGACTCTCAGAAAGTTCTGCAGATATGGAAATCTTACCTTCCAGCAGATTAGCATCTTTTGGCACTCTTCTTCCACATAGATTCCTCCCCCCTAATTTTGACCCCCCCCAAAACTTTCTCTACTCACAATCTTTCAGTCTCATTTTTCTTGGTACCACTTTGAAGGCCCCTGCTGGAAAAATCATTGCTAAGAGCTGGACCACCCCTGCCTTCCTTCCTCACCTCAGCAAGCTCCATCTACTTTAAACTTGCCCCCAGCACTGTCTTCCTCCTCCCCACCCTCCCCCTCTCCCCTGCTGGGTGGATGAGGGGCATAGGTGGGGCTCAGTTGCCCAGCTCATTCTCTTAGCACTTCTTTCCTCTTACCACACCTATTTCTTGGCTTTCAGCAGGGTCTTGACTAAATCCAGACAAATTATTTCAACTTTTTGCCTCAGGGGCCACAACCGCCATCCTGGGGCCTAGGAAGCAGCCTCAGCTGTCCCAAGGGCCCTTAAACCAGAAGGTCAGCACAACTGGAGCAGCAGGGACTTCCCTGAGAATCAGGACCAGAGATGCCTCCACTGGGCGAATCCCTGGCCTGAGGCACAGCACTGCGGCCCTAGGAAGCGAACCTAGACCCTGGCCAACACCACCCCAAGATCTGAAGGCCACGTAGATCCCAAAAGGTGGTGAAAGTGCCTGTTACAGCTGTGTGCAGGAGACCAGAGCTTGGAATACACAGGGGCTTGCAAAAGAAATCCAGGACAAGGGAAATAGCCTCTCACCATCCATCAATTTAATTTAGTGACATGTTTTTTACATTGTTGGAAAAGTAAAAAGATAGTCTCTCTGTATCTTTCTGCAGTGCCTAACACAGCACTAAGTGTGAAGTCGCTATGTCATAAACATTTGTTGGATGGAAGTAAAGATAGCAAAATTAGCGAAGACGTCTAAGTATGGAGTAAGTGCAAATTATCTCGGGTACCACCAGCCAAATGAACACTGCTGGTATTTTCATGTCTGTTTATCTAAACTTGAGCGTGTACATTTCCATGCATTGGGGTTCCCTTCTTTCTTGCCAGAGATGAGCCAGTTCACAGATCGTGACGCATTTTCACCTAGCACTCTTGCACGTAGGTCTCCTGGCTCCCTTGGAAATGTTCGCCTCTCTTGTTGAAAAGGAAAAAAAGCAAGGAAGGAATTAGGGAAATCCCCATATTAAAATTTCTCTTGCTTAAAAGAAAAATACTCAGAAAATATCCATCGGAGGTGTCTGTAAAACGAACGAAGACAAACACGTCCACCAGGCATCACACCCAAAGGGCAACATCATACGGCTTCTCCTGAGAACTGGAAACAAGGCACGGATGCCTGTTAGCAGTGTTTCTTTCTTTCTTTTCTTTTCTTTTTTATTTTGACTCCTTTTCTTAAGAAGAAATCTTTCACATCGAGCCTGTCCTTCAGAAGGACGCCCCTCACTCAACAGCTTTGTGCATATCATGACACTGTCTACGTAACAGTAAACACCCTCCTGTTAGCAGTGTTTCTATTTAACATTGCACCTGGAACCAAATGGTATAACTTACAAAACCTATTTTTTGAGCAAACGAGTAAATATATTGATATTTGGGGAGACAGGGTTCTAATTGTGAGAGACAGGAGATATAAATATGGACTGGAGATGGGTAAGGAAGAACTGTGGAGCTGGCCTGGAATTGTCAGTAGCTGTGTGAATACACACGTGAATACACAAGCATACACACACACACACACACACACATGTCCTAACTCTGCCCTCTGAAAAGGCACTAGAAACAACATCTCTGTTGCAATGAGCACTCCTAATGTCCATATCATGGTTATTAAATTAACCATCATTAAAAAGAACCAGAAACTTGAAGATTTGGCTGATTCCAGAGCTGAACAGGAAACCAAAAATGTAATTATGGAACATATTGTGCCAGAAGGTAGGAAAGTACTGAAAAACTGATGGAGACATGTCAACAGAACTCAGGGCTATTTTGAAGAGACTCACTACAAGCTGAATTTGGGACAATTTGAACATCAAAACAAATGAAGAGAAGAATGTATTATAGCTTATTAAATTAAAGAATCCATGAATCCATGTTAACAAGTTTTTTTTAATTTTAGGTAGAGAGGGGAAAGCTTTACAAAATCTTTACAAAAAAATTAGCTAATAAATGTGAAAGGAAGGATAGAAAAATAAGATCATCATTACTGGTAAAAATTGATTTAGATAAGAATCATTAATGGTTGCTAAATTGTTCAGATGAAAACTGTTAGGGAACCGGATATAGAAAAATCTGTCAAGCATCACTTCAATCAATTAATCAAATTCAACCTCATCAATAGTGTGGCAAACTAACATCATTTCCTCTTGATGTAATGCACTGAGAAGGACATATCATCATCTATGTAGTCATTTTGCTAAAATATTGACCTTTAATTTAAATAATGAGGAAATAATCAGACAAATCTTTTCTCCCCAAAAGTAACCACTATCTCAGCTTTTAACGCATTTGTGCCCTATATTTGGACTTTACATACACTGTCTCCCAATGTTATTTTTGTGAGATCCAGCCACGCTGTGATATATATGTGGACTGCAGGAATATTCTGCAAAACAATAGGTTCAAACCCTTCAAAAGTGTCAATTTCATGAAAGAGAACATTAAACTAGAGAATGATTCCTGATCAAAGGGACCTTAAAACAGGGACAGTTAAATATGATACCTGAGCCTCGACTGGACCCTGCATTGGAAATAAATGAACTATCAATGACATTATTGAGACAATTGAAAAATACAGAATATGGATTGCATAATAGATGATTGGACTGTATCACTGATAAACTCCCTGAGTGTATTGTGGTTGTGCGGGAGAATGCCCTTTTCTTAGAAAGTACATGTTGAAATATTTAGGGTGCCAGGATGGCTTCAACCAACTTTCTCATGAATTGGGAAAATATATAAATATATATACAGAGGGGCAGGGCCAGAAATAGTAAATGTGGCAAAATGCTAACCGTTGTTGAGTTGGGTAAAGGGTATAAAAATTTTCATTGTACTTTTTTATAACTTTTCTATAGATTTGAGGCTTTTCAAACTGAAAACTTAGAAAAAAATTAGTTTTAGAACTTAATTTAAAAACAAAAAGAAGGAAAAAACATTACCAGTACCCAAAGACCACCCTCTGCATCCACCCAATCATAATGTCATCTCTCCAGAAGTGACCAGTATTCTAACTTCTGACACCATTTTTGGCTTATTTTGAACTTTATATGTCTTTCTCCCTTTGTTATGTTTGTGGCATCCAGCCATGCTATTGTATGTAGGAAGTTTGTTCACTTTCATTGCTGTATACTATTCTGCTATATGAATATTCATTATTTATTTAGCTAAGCTACTAGTGAAGAGCGTTTGGGTTGCTGCCAGCTTAGGGCTGTTAGGAAGAAGCAGATATAAAAATTCCTGTATGTGTCTTTGAACACATGTACACACTTCTGTTACGTATACACCCAGGAGTAGCCTTTCTGCATCATAGGTATGCAGTTATTCTGTTTTGGTAATTAATGACATAAATTTTCCAAAGTGGCAATATGTACCAATTTACTGGCCACTTGGATATTGTTTTTTGTGAAGTGCTTGCTCCAGTCCCATCTTCCTATTGGGTTGTCCTGTCTTCTTCCTCACTGACTTGTAGTCATTACTTTTATATTTGGAGGTAAGTCCTTTGTTAATTACACACCTTTCAAGTATCTTCTCTTTGACCTTTAGCTTTCTCAGTAGTGACGTTTGATGAGCCAAATGCTTAATTATATAGTCTGATTTATCAAGCTTTTCTTTTATGTTTAGTGCTTTGGGAGCTCTCTTTAGTAAATCTTTACCTTTTTCCCAGGCCATAAAGATATTCTTTTATAGTTTTATTCCAGAAACATATTGTTTTATTTTTTAAGTGCAGGGCTACAGTCCAGCAGGAATTGCTTTTAGTGTCCTGGGTGAGTCTGGACCTTTTTCCCTTATGGTTATCCAACCAACTCAGCACTGTTTGTTGGGAAACATTCTTTCCCTCACTACTCTGCCACACCGAGTTTGTCATCAGTCAGGTGTCCACATGTGTGTAGGTCTGTTTCTGGACTTTCTGTTTTGTTCCATTGATCTGTATGTTTATTACACATCAATACCACACTGTCTTAATTACTATGTACAGTGTATCTGGTCTTGCGATTCCTCCACCTTTTCCCCCTACTTCATGAGTGTTTTGCTGTTCCCGGTCCTTTGAATGGCCACACAGATTTTAGAATCAATGTATAAATATCAACCAAAAATTATGTGATTTTGGTTGAGATTACTCTGAATCTGTAGATTAATACAGGAGGAGAAAGGGTATTGTTACTTTAGCTAGCTCTTCATTCTGTTAACTTAGTATATCCTACCATTTTTTAGGTCTTTAATTTTTCTCAGTAATATTTTATAGTTTTTCATAAAGAGATCTGTACATCTTTATTTTTATTCCTCAGTAATTGTTTTTTATGTTACTGAAAATAGAATTGTTTGAAATTTTTCTAGCTTTTAAATTTCTGTCATATAGAAACAGAACTGATTTTTGTATATTCGCCTTGTATCAAGTGACACGTGACATGGTAAATTCACTTGTTAATTCAAATAGTTCTTCTGTATATTCTTTTGGATTTTCTGCACATACAATAATATCATCTGTGAGTAATGACAATCTTATTTCTTGCTTTTTGATCATTTGTTCCTTTTATTTATTTTTCTCTCCTTATTGCACGAGCCAGGACATTGGGAACATAGTTGAACAGAAGTGGTAACACAGGTGTCATTGCCCCTTCCCCAATCTCAGAGGAAAATCTTCCAGTATCTCCTGATTAAATGTGATGCTTACTATAGAAGTTTTCTTGTTTTTTTCCTAGTTAGAAATATTTTATTTAAATGTGCCAAATAAAAATCCACATTTCAGACCATGGGATATTTATATATTCAACAAAAATTTATATTATCTTACTGCAGTGAGTTTAGAGAGTAATGGTTCAGACCCGTTTTAATTAGATGGTTGAAACACCTTTCCCTGGGTTACACTTTACTGACATCACACATCCCTTATAGTAATGTAAACAAAATAACTTTTCCCTAAAAGGTGAACTTGAGAACTTCAGTCCACTCTCACAGGACTTGCACTTTGCCAGCTTCTCATGGCGGAATGACTTCTTTTTGGAGATGGAGACCTGGACTTTGATCAGCTACTTCTTGGTCATGAAAGAGACCGGGATCTTTTTTTTATTTTTGTTTTTGTTTTTCAAATTTTTTTAGCAGGGGAAGAGGTAATTAGGTTTATTTACTTATTGAATTTTTAAATTGAATATGTAATGGAGGTACTAGGGATTGAACCCAGGACCTCAGGCGTGCTAAGCAAGCGCTCTATCACTGAGCACTACCTCTCCCCCAAGACCTGGATCTTGATATTGACCTAGATCAGGATTGGAAATACCTTGATCCTTTTATAAAACCAGATCAGGTCTGAGTGAAGCTGACCTTGACCTACAAAGAGACAGATCTTAATCGCTGAGGACATGCTGATCTTGACCTCCTTCCCTGCTCCCGCTGCGTGAGCAAGAGTATCACCTACCTCCGGATCCTGAATGTGATCTAGACCGTGACCTGCCTCTTCCTTGCCGGCTGTAGCGGTGACGATCATAAGTGTAAGTAACGTGCTTTGTTTTAAGCCACCAAGTCTGTGGCTATTTGTTACAGCAGCAATAGCAAACTACACTGTCTATTAAGAGTACTCTCAGAGGTTTTTTATCATGAATAGATGCTGATGTTTTCAAATGCTGTTTCTGCATCCACTAAGATGATTCTATGATTCTTCTCCATTATTCTATTGATGTGATGAATTATATTAATTGATTTTTAAATGTCAAATCAACCTTGAATTCCTGGAATAAATCTGATTGGCCATGATATTTGATCCTTTTAGGTACTGCTGGCTTCATCTAATTCATAAGAGAAATTGGCCTGTAATATTCCTCTCTTGTCTTTTCCGGTTTTAATATCAATGCTACATTGGCCTCATAAAATATGTTGGAAAGCAGTCCTTATTTTTCTAAGTCCCTGGAAGATTGTATATAAGATGAGTAGGTCTTCCATATTTGGAAGAATTCACCAGTGAAACCGTCTGTGCCTCAAGTTTTCCTTCTGAGAAGGATTCTCATTACAATCTATTTAATAGATATAAAAGGATTCAAGTTTCTATTTCTTCTTGGTCAGTTTTAAGAAATTATATTTTTCAAGGAGTTTGACATTTTTCTTGAAAATTGCCACTAACTCTTCAGATTCCTTGGCACCAAGTTGGTCAAAATATTCCTCTTTCACGTCTCCTATGTCTCCAGGCTCTGAAGTGCTCTCTCATTCAGCATCCTCTGTTCCCTCCACATGCCTGCCTTCTTTCCCTCTTGATCAGTCTTGCTAAGGGCTCATCAGTTTTTTTTCACTGACCAACAAGCCTCTCTATGAACATTAATTTACATTCTTATCCATATTATCTCTTTCCTCCTACATTCTTTGGGTTTAATTTGTGGTTCCCTTTCTAATTTCTTGAAATGGTTGCTTCTGTTATCAATTTTTCAGCCTTTCTTCCTTTCCTAATATATGAGTTAAAGGTTTTAAATGCCCATCTGAGTATGATTTGGGGTGTAATATGCAAACTTTACATACATTCTATTTTCATCATCATTTGTTTCAATGCACTTTCTAATTTCTGTGAGTTATTTAGAAGAGTATCGTTTAATGTCCTGTTCACCCATGCTTCAGACAGTCTGATCCCTGTCTGGAATGTTCCTCACCTGCCCTCTTGTCTGCCTAGCAAATTCCTACTGACCGTACACTTCTCAGTTCAAGTTGTGTGATTCCAGAGGCCACCCCTGTGCTCACTTCGGCAGCACATGTAGTAAAATGGGAACGATACAGAGACCAGCATGGCCCCTGCATGAGGAAGACATGCAATTTATGAAGCATCCCATATTTTTAAGTCAGAGAAAGACAAATATTATATGATATCACCTATAGGTGGAATCTAAAAACTAATACAAATGAATCTATTTATGACACAAAAATAGACTCACAGACATAGAAAACAAACTTATAGTTACCAAAGGGGAAAGGGAGAGAGGGATAAATTAGGAGTATGGGGTTAGCAGATACACACCACTACATACAAAGCAGATAAACAACAAGGATTTACTGTGTAACACAGGGAATAATATTCAGTATCTTATAATAACCTATACTGGAAAATAATCTGAAAAAAACTATATATACGTGTATCACTGAATCACTTTGCTGTACACCTGAAATTAACACAATATTGCAAATCAACTATACTTCAATTATTTAAAAAAAAGAAGCAGCCGCCCTGACTCCCAGGAAGGACCGAGCACTCATGCACGCAGCTGAATGTTGTTTCACCACCCTCCCGCATCAGGGCTGGTTTGCACGTCGTCTCCCACCAGACAGCGGGCTCCTCGAGGCAGTGTCGCCGTCTTTCGTTTCTGTGCTTAACCCTGAGCAGTGTCTGTTGAACAAATGACCCTGTGTGCTCGTTTTCCTAGGACAATTATCATCTCAGATACTTTCTCTTTTATCCAGATGAATCTAAAAACTGTCCCAGATTTTTCTATTTGTGGGTCTAAATTACATCTCTCAGAGTATCTTTTAGCCCCAGTAAGTGACATAAAAATCCTTTGTTTTACTGAAAACTCTGGGCTTTTGTTTAGAAAATATAGTCACCTTGATTATAGGTTCTCCACGCCCAGCACCAACCTGAGGATCTGTAGGTATTCAGTACAGGCTTGTTGACTAATTTCTACTGAGTGGGATTTGCCCCTCACCAAGCTAGGAAGGACTCCGTGTCCTTATAAAATACTCCTAATTTCATCTGACTAGCCTTTGATGTGACAGACTTCCCCCGAAAGCCACAGGCAGTATTATATTCATTATGAGGTCATCAAATATTGACAACTCAAGGGTCAGCCTTATAAAACTTCAAAATCTCTTGTAAATATGAGTCAGAATCTGAGTAATAAGCTTGTTTCTGTTATAATTAATAATGTCACTGCCCGGGTGGGCTATGTTCTTTACAGTAAGTGTCCCTGAATGTACATGGTGAGAAGTCTAATTTTTTTTTTAACTAAAACACTATTTTCAAAAGCTTTGGGGAACTTAGTTATCAGGAAATTCAATCACTTAAGCTATTGAGTTCTTTAAACTACATCTGAAAACAAAGTCTGAGGATAGTTTCCTAAGTCTGGATTTTTCCGCATTTAGAGTTTGCTGAAAGTAAGGGCCACCTATCTTCTCTCGCTCTTCTCCTCAGCTTTACTGGCTCAGGGTGACCTCACTTCTGCCCTGGAACATCCAGGCCTGGAGCCTTTCCCTCTGCTGAGGGAACCTGGAATGCCCAAAGGCTCGATTCTTCATTCCTGAGACTCAAAGCTCTGACCCCAGGGAAGATGCAAGGCCCTGGGATGAGCAACCGCCTAAGTTGTTGGCAGTCACATTTCAGCACAGGCAGGTTTTGACATCATCACATCAGAATAACTGAGGCGATGGAAGTTTCTAGAAAGCATGAAGGCCAATCCTGGCTGCCCGAGCACTGAAGCGTCCTCCACACATCTGCCACATGCCCACCCTGCCCTCGGCTCTCTAAAGCCACAACAGGAGCTTCCCTCCAGGCTGGCTGAGGGTGGTGTCACCACAGTGGAAACAGAACCTCCCAGGAGCTGCGCCTCTCAGACTGAGGCCGGGACCCCCCCACCCCCAAGGAGTGAGGCCCAGAGTGACAAGGGGGTGGGAGCAAGAGAAGGGACTTGATGCACCAAATCAGCTTTTTTCAGTGGATCATAAGGCAAACAATTCTTTTAAAATTCAAACAAGCATGAAGTGCCATACAGGGACTACGAGGTGCATGTGGGTCATAAAACACAACCCTCCAGTACAAGCCCCGGCTTGCCGAGGGCCATGTCGGGCCGGGTCCACACCCCCCAGGACACACACTTGCTCGTCGCGGTGCTTGTGCGCTGTGCTGTGGAATGTTTGTGAAGTGCTGGTCCACAGCCAGCCGAGCCTAGAGACTTGCAGAGCCCCCGGCAGGAGAGCTGGCATGGAGGCAGCTCCCAGGACCGCCCCCCCTGCAGCTCTCCTCCAGCGCCTCTAGAAGGGGCCTGGCGCCTCCCCCCCCCCCCCCCGCACAGGGGGTCCAGAGCCAGAGGCCGGGCCTCCAGCGCTTCGCTGCCCTAAGAGCTGCAGGGCACACTCTCCTTGCGGGCCCTTGGCGCCTTCTCTCCCTTGGGTGTGAGAAAGGCTCCTGTGAGAGAGAAGTCAAGCTTGAAAGGACACCAGCCAGAGCAGAGGACACCTGCCCAGATGCCTGGCCGGCTTTCGCCAAGCCCGAGTACCAGCCAGCACGGGCCAGGGTCAGCTGTGGTCACAATCCACCCCAAAGTCATGGGGCTTACGACAGCAAAGGGCTGTTTCACGCTTGCTATGTGCTCATCGGGGCTGACCAGGAGCCTACTCAATGTCTCCTCCCTTCAGGATGCAGGGTAATAAAACAGCCACCTTCTCCCACCATGGCAGAGGGAAAGAAATCTTTGGAGGGCCCCAACCTATAATTAAATGCTCAGCGCAGAAATGACAGCTCATTGGCCAGAACTTGCCGCATGGCCCAACTCAACCAGAAAAGTCCAGGAAGCACAATCCAGCCATTTCCCTCAAGGGAAGCGGACTGGAAATAATCGGTGAACAGCAGTAAAGACTACCACGACCTTTTTGAAAGACATGGGACTGAACCCTTAGGCTGCGTGCCTGGTTCCAAGAGAAAACCGCAAACCTAAGGGAGCAGCCAGAAAAACTGAGGTCAGTACCCAAGGAAGTATCCACAGGGGCTCCCGGTCAGCAGCCACTACCTCTGAGCACGTGCTTCAGGCCTCTCCCCTCCCCTGGGATGACCTGTGGTCTCATGTTCACCAGCCTCACCAGGTTCCTACTAGGGGAGCTGCAGATGCTCAGTGACCACCTGCCCCAGATTATCTAGGTTATAGACCAGAGGAATGTGATGAATTCTTGGGACCATAGTTCATCACAGCACCTAGAACAAACAGTTATGTGATTACTCTGTAAACCAACCCTGTATCAGACACTGCAGGGGAGAGAAGAAAAGAAAGATCTAACCTCGCTCTTACAATCCATGGCGGGGTCAGACACTCTTACCTTGTGTCATAAATTTTCTCTAAGTACCAACTGAATGGTACCACTATTAAAGCCAAGAGCCTGGCCAAGGCAGAGTTGGCTGCAGTCCTGATGCAGAGGGAAAGGTTTGGCAGAAGAATTAGACATGAGCTGGTGGGGCTTTAGGTGGGTAAGAAGCGGGGAAAGATTATGAGCAAAGGTATGGGAGTGGAAATTCTCATGCCTATTTATGACACGTATATGGACGCACTGAGCCCCAAAATGGGAAAGGGAGGGAAAGACCATGGAAGGTCTTAACTGTCAATCCAAGGAGGGTTGTCTTCGTTCTTTTTGCAAACAGAGGCTGGAGGGCCAGCTAGCAGGGATGCTTTGCAGTGGATCCTTGTCTTAGGTGGAAGGTTTCCCAGACTTGAGAGTGCATCAGAGCCCTAACCCGCCCCTACCCCTAATCTCTACTAGGAGCTTGTTTAAAAAAAAAAAAAAAAAGACCTTGTTTTGATCTCACCTCATGCTCGGACTTTTGCAGTAGCAGCCTCCTGACTAACCTTTTACTGCCTCAACCCCACCGGCACATCACCCTCATGTCAGTCTCCCTGTCAGCACCATGACTGGCTTATTCCCTGCTCAAGCCCAGTTCTCCAATCCAGCCTCTCAGCCTGAATAATGTCTGTAAAGCTTGTTACAATACAGCTCAATCTCTTTTCCTTTGTGATTCAAAGTCCTGGCCAAACTGGACCACGTTTCTTCCCCCAAATATGCATGGTACCTTCTTGCCTCACCCCTTTTTCCTATGCTGTTTCCCAGCTCACATCTCTGCGACCACCCTCTGGCCTGAGATGCTCTCTGCTTATTAAAATTCTTCCCATCCTTCAAGATCCAGTTCAAGTTTTATCTACTTTAAAAGGTTGGTCCCATTTGAAGAAAAAGAAAGAAGAAAACCTTACATATCACGTACGTGCATGCACGCACACACTTTCTTACCAGTTGTGTGCAAGGTGGTTTACCGGTCTTAGGGATACAAAGAGGAACAAGTCACTGTCCTCGCCTGAGACATACTCAGCACAATGGGCCAGAGCAGATGAGGAAGTGTACTGGAAGAGGCTCTCAAATTTTAAAGGTTTCTCACCCCCACAACTCCCTTTGGAGGAAAGTATGTAGAGAGCAGTTCTCTCTACATAGAGCTGCTGGCAGTTTATGCCAAGTGCAAAAAGTTAATGTAGCAATGCTATTCTGGCCTCCAAATCCCATTGTGGGGCCTTGGCTTTCAACTCCGCTCAAAAGGGGCACTGCCTATTGGATGTAAGAACCAACCCAATCAGATCCTCTCTCCTGGGAAGAATTCATTCGAGGGACACAGATGGACCCTTAAATGTGCTTCCCCACACTGCTCTCCTCCTCCATGAGGCAGGTATCCCTCATGAAGTGCCGGGACCACACCAAGACCCGGGGGGGGGGGCATATCACCATGGAGACAACACCTCTGTTTCCTTGAGAAGGAAGAAGCCTCTTCTTCAAGGTAATCCAGGAGCTGACTAACACATGGTGTCATGAGAATATAAGCAAGCGATCACGTGGCGTCACCAGCACATAGGCCACAGTGCGAGCAGACACAGTGATCTTCAGTTGGGTCCAGTGTCAAAGAAAATTGGTGGTGAAAGGACGACCAGACCCAGGAAGGTTTACAGAATAGCCTGATCCAATCTCCTCAGTGTGCCCGCGAGGGAGGAGAGCCCGGAGAGGCTGGTGGACTTGCCCAGGGACCAACCAGTTAACAGAAGGACCTTCAGGTCTCTGAATCCCAGTTCTCCCCACACTACCCGCCCCCTGCACACATAAACACACACACACAACCCCGCACCCGCACAGGGCCCAACCTAGACAAGACTTGGCAATGTTCTGGTGGATTTTTTTTTTAATTCAGGACTTTACTATGAAGCCAAGGAAGCTTTAGGACATATCCCTTGTACCAGTTCTGTACCTACTTTTTAAAAAGTGTAATTTTGTGAAGGTTTTTTTTCCCTTAGTAATATTCCCGAAATTAGGCAACCTTCAGGCCCACAAAACAGGGGTTCATCCCTGGCAGAGGGGATGTGTTATTTGGGAACGAAACAAGTCGTGCGGGAGAAGAGCTAGAGGGAAAAATTAGGAAAAGGATCTCGGAGCAGATTCCAGAACATTCTCCTATAGTGAGTGGGTCGACTTTGCCAGCTCAAGAGTTTCCTCCCAAAGGCAAAAGGGGGCAAGGGGCTCCATTCCGGAAACCCCACCCGACCCCCGCCTCCACATTTGAGAGCAATCCCTGAAAGCTGAGGATGGGGGAAGGACATCACAAAACAGCTGGGCTAGCGTCAGTGAGAACAGGAAAATCAGGCACCCGGAACAGACCTCCCGTCACAGCTTGGGTAAAGTGCTGCCCCTACCTGGGGGAAATTCCACTTTCATACACAAAGAAGAACGCATCCGGGACGACCCCCTTACTGCACGTTCAGCCCAGGCTGAGGAAGAGGAAGCAAAGTGCTCGTTAAGACCCCGGCGGTCAGACCCGAAGCCCAGCAAAGTACGGAGCACGTGGTGCGCTGGGTCCTCTTAAGGAGAGTCCCAGTTAGAGGAAATTCTGAAAAGAAATACGTCTCCATGGCCACAGGGGGGCCCCACTCAAAGGCTCCTTCCATCTGCCGGCTCCGGTTCGCCTCTTAAGGAGTTTTCTGATTTATTTAATTTTCTCTCCTTGTTTTAAAAATACTATTCTTGTTATTACAAAATATTATAAACTATTAATGTTCTTATTACAAAATTTTTAAAAATTGAGTTAGAAAAGGTATAAAAATGGCTTGTGGTCTCAGAAAACTTACAGACTATATGCTTCCAAACCTTCCAATGGTTTTATATATATATAAATCTATTCTGGACAGTCTTCTAAAATATCATGAACATCTTCCCACACCACGCTCTTCACCAAAATAATTTTTAAGTGATGGCATTGTGTTCCGTTGTTCACCCCATCAAAAATATTTATAGGTAATCCACACGTTATACAGAGTTCTAAGCGGCCGCCTACCGGAATTTAGTGAACTATATTCCTTTTTTTTTCCTCTCATTTCAAATCAAAAGTAGACATGTACAACTGTCCAAGTAAACACACAAGAAGCCCAAATGGCCCTGCAGGACCTAAAGCAGCAGAGACGACGTGGCGGGCGCCCTTGGCGAGAAGGCGCGGGTCTCCTGGGGTTCGCAGGGGAAGCGGCCGCTGTCGCCGGGGTCCCTGGGGGCGGCCCGGCTGGTCTCGGAGCGGGAAGATTATTTTTGGTCACCGAGTCCCTCGGGGCTCAGGGGACCAAAGCCCCAGGCTCTCGGGGCCGGCGGCAGGTCGGGCGCTGAGTCCAGGCTGTGACTCAGCGCGGGCCCGGCCGTGGTCGGTGGGTCTGGGGATCGGGGGATCGGGGGATCGGCGGGTCAGGAGCCCGGTAGGTCGGCGAGTCGGCGGTTCGGGGGCTTGCTGGGCCGGTGGGTCGGGAGGCCGGCGGCCGAGGGGCGGGGCGGAGCGGGGGCGGGCGCCGCGCCTGCCGTTCGCCTCTCCGGGCTGCAGGTGGGGCTGTGCGGCCGCGCTGCCTCCAGGAAGCCTCACGGGCCTGCGCCGGCTCCCAGGATGCAGTGTGGACCGGCCGGGCGCTGACGGCGGCGGCGCGTCTGCGGGCGGAGCGGCGCGGGCCGGCCAGCGAGGAGCGCGGCGACGCGGGCGGGGAAGGCAGGGCCGGGCGGGCGCCGCCTGCGGAGAGGCCGGGGGCCGGCGTGCGTGGGGCCGCGCGCGGCAGCGGCGGCGGCGGCGGCGGCGGCGGCGACTTCCTCCGGGCCGGGCCGGACAGCGCAGGGCCATGGCCGAGGCGGCCGCGGCTCCGGTAAGGGCGGCCCGCGCGCACGGACGCGCGGACTCGGGGCCGGGGCGGCCCGGGCCCAGCACACGGCGCCGCAGGCCCTGGGGAGGGGCTCCGGGGAACGGGCCGGGCCGCCAGGCCTGGGGCTCCGGCGAGCGGGACGCGGGGTCCGCTGGGGCCTACGGCGCCCGCCGGCCGGGCCCCTCGTTCCGGGCTGAGCCTGAGCAGGGCGGAACCGGCCGTCCCCACACCAGAGGCCGCCCCACGCCGAGTTCCTGCTGCCCTCCGGGGCTTCCTGCCCCCGCCCCATCCGCTGGCCCCCTCATCTCGGCGTCCCCCGCCCCGCGTCCCCTTTCTCTGCCCCCCGCTCAGCCCTGCGTTCCCTACCCCCCAGCTCCCCCCAGCGGCCTGGTGGCACCTGGGAGGTGTCCGGAGCGGCTTCGGTTCCGCAGGCACCGAGTACCCTTTGAGTGCCCAGCTCGCTGGGGTCGGGGCGGAAGACAGCTGCTCCCATTTGTAGAGGCAGGCGTGGCAGCAGCCCGGTTAGGCATGATTTTGTCCTCACAACAAACCTGGAGGGGCTAGGTCATGGAAAAGAAAACCCGGAGGCCTAGAGAAGTTAACTTGTCCAGAATCGCACAGCTAGAAAGTGTGTGGAAAGACAGGGTCTGTGTTCAGGGACACGTTGCACGTTGGGGGAAGCAGAAAGGTACACTGGTCATGGTAAAGCAAAACAGAAAGAGGTGAGTGCACCTTCCTGGCCCGGGCTGCTGAGATTTGAGCTGGGCTTTTAGGGAAGGCTAGGATTTCATCAGGCTGAGCTGGACCGGTGGGGCTTTTCACGTAGGGAGGAGGCTTGAGCACAGAGACAAGCAGTGCAGGGAAGTTTAAGGAATGGAAAGGAGGACGTTTGCCTAGAAAAGATGGTTTTGGTAGGGAGGCAGTGGGAGAGGAGGCTGCAGGGAGAGTTGGAAGGGGTTTGAATGCCTGGACTTCATCACAGGGGCCGGGAGCCATTGAAGGATTTGGAGTTCTCTTACCATCCCCTGCTCTCAAGCAGAGTTTCCGCTTCCCTGGCAGGAGATCGAGGACAGCCCCAACTTGTCCACCCACCGTTCAAAAAGGAGCTGAGCTTGAGCAGAAACAGCCACTACCTCCCATCAAATAGTGTGATGACCTTTCATGAGGCTCCCTAGCTCCACCGAAATGTGAGAAGAGGGTGTGAGCCTTACTGTTTATAAGATCAGAGTTTACGCACATGTCCTCTTCCTGCAACACAGAGACTGTCATAATGGCAGTCAGATGCTCTGGCAGGCTGAGTAGGATTTCAGTGGCTGGGGAGCTGGGTCATAAAGTGGAAAGACACTTCTGAAGCAAAGGTTTAGAGGCTGGGGACGTATGCAGGGATGGATCAAGAGGAGGAATGAGGGGAAGGGAAGGAGCGTGGCCTGGCACCCAAGGGCAGGGCTGAGCCAGCACAAGGTGCCAGCCCAGTGCAGTGCCTGCAGCCTCAGGGCAGAACCATCTACCTCTGAGTAACAGTACCACCCACATCCAGTTGTTTCTCTGCCAGTCCAGCTCCTCCCCATCCTCAGACCTATCTCAAGCCCTTCCTTCTTCAGGTCAGAGGTCATCTGGTCCAGCTGCCTTCCAAACATTTAGCCACAGAATCCCTGACGCTCCATCCTTAAGCGATTTTCCCCCCACTGCTCAAACCCTCCTGTCTCTGTTTTCTGAGGTGTCCACCCATGTTCTCAGTAACCTCTAAGTGAATCCACACTGGTTCCTACTAGTCACTTCTTTATTTTGCAAATAGTCACCAAACATTTGTTCAGGAATAATTTTCTGAATGCCATAAGGTACCACTGATCCTCAGGCACTGCCAGAAGAAGGGACAAATACAGGACTCCTTCTCTGACCCACCTTCAGATGAGGGGGAAGGTGTCCAGCCCCACCCAAAGCAAAATGTGCCCTTGCCTCAGTGTCCCCAACTGCTGGCCATCCAAGCCACTGTGTGAACTTTCCAGTTTCAGTGAAGTCCCTAGGGGAATCTCCAGGTCTTTATGGTGGTTGCCGCACGTTTAAAAGTCTGTCCTTAATGCCATATGTCTTCCTCACCAGTCTGTAAGCTGTGTCACTGATCCCGGGGCAGCTACAAAATGTCTGAGACCATAATTCTCCCTTTGGGAGGGGTGGGAACAGTAAAGAGAAAAAGTCAGTCTCACAAGGGCAGGGGGCGCATGTGGTATTAAAAAGTCTAACTCGGCTGGGAGAGATTTGTAGTTACGGTGATTTTTAGTTTTGAGGGGATGACTGGGGAGGGGAGAACATCAGATGGTCCTGGTGGGGGAGACGAATTAGTCATTAGCTTTTTACATTTATTAAAGAGACACGAGATGCTTTTTTAAAAAAGCAATTGAGCAACACTCATGTTTGTGTCGTTTCAGTGAACCAGCTGTTTTTTTTGCTAGGTCATCATCAGTAGACAGATCCTGTGCGATTATGATGGGAGGTGCTGGCTGGGCTCTAGTAAATCTGCAGTTTACTATTTCTCCACTCAAACACCCCAGCAGTTCTAAGTGACTGTTTATTTAGCAAAATTGCACTGAGCACCTACCCTGGGCCACTGACTGCTGTGAAAAGATGCAGGACTGCCTTCAGAGAGCTCGTAGAAGCAGAGGCGGGAGGTTACTGTACAGGGCGGTGAGTGCCGTGACTGGAGTCTGCACGATGATTGCACGTGATTGGGAAGGCGCCTGCCTAGATGCAGGCGGTGTCTAAGATGCCCAGAGGAGCTGGTAGCCAGGCTGAGATCTCGCACGTGGCCCAGGACGTCCCCGCTTCCCACTTGTGTGCTCCCCGCTCCCAGCCCAGACCCCCGATGCCTAGGGGAGACGGGCTCAAGGAACACGGTGGGTGAAATGACTGACGCTGGTCTTCTCTCTGTTTCTGAAAGATTTCTCCATGGACAATGGCAGCTACAATTCAGGCCATGGAGAGGAAGATCGAATCGCAGGCTGCCCGCTTGCTTTCCCTAGAAGGTCGAACCGGGATGGCCGAGAAGAAGCTGGCCGACTGCGAGAAGACGGCCGTGGAGTTCGGGAACCAGCTGGAGGGCAAGTGGGCCGTGCTGGGCACCCTGCTGCAGGAGTACGGGCTGCTGCAGAGGCGGCTGGAGAACATGGAGAACCTGCTGCGGAACAGGAACTTCTGGATCCTGCGGCTGCCCCCGGGCAGCAAGGGGGAGGCCCCCAAGGTAACCCCGGGGCACCTGGGGTGGGACAGCCTGAGGTCGCCACTGTGAGTGCATGAGCGTGCGTGACCCTGTGGTTCCAGGTGCCCATGACCTTTGATGACATGGCCATGTATTTCTCTGAGCAGGAGTGGGGGAAGCTGGATGAGTGGCAGAAGGAGCTGTACAAGCATGTGATGCGGGGCAACTATGAGACGCTGGTCTCCCTGGGTAAGGCCTGAGGCTCGTTGCTCAGTTAAATGTGATTTGGGGAGCCCTCGACCTCTCTCTTCATGCTGGTGGTTTTTATCGCAAGGATCTGTAAATCACTGGGAACCTTGACATCACACAGTTATCTCCTCCTCTCACTGAAGATGAGCCCTGGGTGACTGAGTCAGAAGCTGCCTTCTGCATGGTGAAGTTCATGGGTCACCAGACCGAGAGGCGTGGTAGCCCCTCTTCTAACCAGGCTCGGAGCACAGATGGTCTGTTCTCCCGCTGAGAAATGGAGCAGAGAAGGCTCCCGCCCTCTCAGATCCAGTGTATGACCGACCCACATCTAGGAAAGCCTTTTTCTTACAGCCTTCTCTTACGGAGACCTGAGGCCTTGACCATGTCACTCCTCTGGGTCAGTGGTGATTACGGGCAGACCATGCTTCTCACAGCTGGTGCTGTCTTCACACCTCACGGCTTCCCCAGAGCCTGGGGCTGCTGCTGCCCTCCTCATGTGATACCCCCAAGAAGGCCTGGACTGTTTCTTCCTGGGCTTATTGCCTTTGGGGATGGGATCTGTGTGACCCCAAGTCTGAAGGCAGTAAGGTGTGCCTAGTGAAGTGGGGAGCAGGTGCAGGAGTGATATATTTCACTTTGCAGAAATGCCCTGCTTCTTACTGTGAAGACCCTTTTCCAGAGTTTCTCCAACTCAGGACTGACATTTTGGGCAAGAGGAGAGTCTGTTTGGGGACTGTCCTGTGCCTTGTAGGATGTTCCACAGCATCCCTAGCCTCTTCCCGGCAGATGCCATTAGCACCTCTCCCCTGGCCCCGAGTCTTGACAACCAAACATGTCTCCAGACTTTGACCAATGTCCCCTGGGAGACAAAATTGCCCATGGTTGAGAACCACTGTCCTATACCAATCAAGAAATGTAGTTTCTAGGCCATCGGGGTTCCCCAGGCTCTGAATGGAACATGGCATGAGCTGACCTTGCTGTCTCTCCTCAGATTACGCCATCTCCAAGCCCGAGGTCCTCTCCCAGATTGAACAGGGGAAGGAGCCGTGCAGCTGGCGTCGCCCTGGCCCGAAGGTTCCAGATGTTCCAGTGGACCCGAGTCCAGGTGAGGGGTTGGGAGAAGGGCAGGGAGCCGGCAGGAGATCAGATAGAAACAGAAAAGTAAAGGGCCAGGAAGGGCATGACCTTCTTTCCAGGGAGAGCCAAGGAAAAATGTCAGGGTTTAAATCTTAAGTTTTTTAATAGTTGAATCATGACCTATGGCCTGTTCAGCTAACACTCCAGGAACACTTTCCAGCGTAGAAACAGGCAGCAAACCTAGTCTTTTAGGAAAGAGACAGTGCCAGTGGCACAGAATTAGGGGAAGAGAGAGAAAGACACGGACAGGAAGGTAGAAGGTAATAAAGACAAAATTTAATTCATTCAGAGCTTTGCAAAAAGTCAGCCTGCCTCCACCCGAAAACCAAATATCATTTACATCCATTAGTAGTCACAGAACATTAACGCATTGGTTAGCCACGTTTCAATATGATTAGAACCACAGATTTATTTAAGGTGAATCTGGATACCTGATACCACAGTCTCAGATTTTCTTGGGCCACTCAGCACCTTTGAAAGTTAAGGAAAGGACAGGTGGACATGTGAGAAAAGCCAGATGACTGACGTGAAGACCTTGCTGGGTTGGGGTCAGCAAGTGTCTGTCACTTAACCAGGGAGACCCCGCCTCTGTGGACTCAGCCTTCTTCCTCCCAAGACCCCTTTGTCTGCGCCACCTGCCTTGGGTTCCCCTTTCATCTGAACACCTACATTTCTGAAAAGTCTTACGTGTTTATTTGTGATTCACAGAATGTGTCTTCAGTGTTTGCTGTTTCCTTGCATTTAGACCTCTCCCTTTACGCAGGGCAGGCCACGCGCAGAACCAACCGTACTGTCAGTGTTCAGGAAAGCATTTACCAATTCAGTTCAGCAGACCTATTCCGAGCATCTCCTAGGTGCCAAGGACAGTGCTGGAAACTAGAGGGCAGAAACTGACCAGGAGCAGACTGCTGCTGGGAGGAAAAGACGGTTATGACACGTGGGGCTGCCAGCGTCTCTTATCTTGGGTGGGAGGTTCCCAGTGGGGTTTTTTTATTGTATTTATTTCATCTGTTTGGAGGCCTCCCTGGCTTCCCCCCCACAGTTAATAGAATAAGTAGGAGTGTGGAAATGTGCTGGCTTCTGGTGAGACCCTCGCCAAGGCCTCCCCTCCGACACTCACAGCTCCCCTCTCCACCCTGAGGGCCACCAGCAGGAATCGCGGGTGGCCTCCCTCCTCGCCTGCCCCGGACCCCTGGCTGTCTTCACCTGCTCTGGGCTTGGTGCAGCCCCTGTCAGACCTCCTTGCCCACTTCTCTTCAACCCTTAAATCTTCCCACTGTGCTCTGTGGAACTCAGTTCTCGGCAAGACCGCCAAATCCTCAGCCTCTTCCCTGAGGTTCCCGGCCGTTCCTGCTCAGTGGGGACCTGGTTCTCCCCGGGCACTGTGTGCCCGGGTTCCTCCCCTTTCCTGCCCTCTTACCCTTCCCTGGAGGGCACTTGTGTCCTTGCGTCTCATTATTGCCTTCCCTGGTTTTCCTCCCACTTCAACGGCCACCTTTCTTTTGCTATTTCCTGCCACTTTTTCTGAACTCAGACCTCCCCCTCCTCCTCCTGCGCCCGCACTCCATCATCCCGGTGGGTGGTCTCTTGCCAGGACTTTTCCCCTGAATTCTGCACAGCCACTGCCCTGTCTGTCTCCACAGCTGACGGACGTCCTGTATGGATCACGAGCCTCCCCGAGCTCCTCATCTTCCCATCAGAACCTGCTCCTCCCGCCCACCTTCCTGCTGCAGGGGGACGCCTCCATCCTGCAGCTACAGGCCCCAAACCCAGAAGCCATCTCTGACCCTCTCTCACACCCCCTTCCACCCCATCGGGAAACCCTCCCAGCACTCCCTTCCAGACTCTCCTGCTCACTGCTCCTCTCTGTCCCCCAGGCCCATTGTTTCCCCTTAGATTACTGCAGGCACCTCCTTGCAGGTCACATGTCGCCTGGGTCCTGCCCTAATCCTCCAGCGTCTGTTCTCCACCCAGCAGACAGTGACCCCTTTGCTCACTCTCATAGGTCCTGCATTCTTTGTTCTGCCTCCGAGCATGTGCACTTGGCAGTGCCCTCTGCCAGGAATGCTCTTCAGGTCTTTCCTGGGCTCAATCCATTACCTCCTTCAGGTCTCTGCTTAAATATGACTTTCCCTGATCACTCTGTTTAAAATGCCAGCCCCTCCCCCTTTCCTGCTTTAGTTTGTTCCATATCAGATATCATCACCTATTATGTATATTTCATAGTTTAGATTATTGTAGATTTTATATTTATAGATTTTATATAGACATAGATATTACATATATAGAAATGTTATAAATTTTATATTTATAGATTATGTTTCATATTTATAGATTTGTGTGTGTGTGGTCACTACCCCCACCTCCATTAAGATGTAAATTTCAAGAGGACAAGAACTTCAGTTTCCTTCATATAATCATTCTGGGCTCCTAGAATACTGCTTAGCAGAGAGTAGGAATTTAATAAATATTTGTTGAATGTATGCTCTGTTTCATAATTTAAATTGTGTGTATGTGTGTATGAAATAATGTATTTCTGATACAATTTAAATTCCTTTTAGCTCTCCTAGTCTCATTTTTCCCCAGGATAACCAGTTGTCCTGAAGTTGATGTTTGTCCTTTCTGTCCATCCACATTTTAAAACTTCTATTATGTACATACGTAGCCATAAACAAGATAGACTATGGTTCTGTGTGTTTTGAAAAATCTCATAAATGTCATTATATTTATGACTCAGTATTCTGTAATTCATATTTATCGCTGTTGATGCTTATAAATCAAATTCGTTCATTTTAACAGATGCTCAATATTCCAGAAGTAACTGTATTACAATTTAGTATCCATTCCTCCGTTGAGTTGCACTTAAACTGTTTCTAACTTTTCATGCACAAGTGGTACTAGAGTGAGCATTCCTAAACACGTCTCTTTGGGTATGTGCGCTGATGTCTCTCTAGGGAACAGACCTGGGGGTGGAATCCCAGCGTGGAGGGCGTGCCTGTCTGCACCTCTGTCATTGCCAGGTCCCCCTCCCCGTGGGGACGCTGGCTTACATACTCCCCAGCAGTAAGGAAGTACCTGCTTTCTTACATCCTTGCCCCTTTTCAGAATGAGACGTTTGCCAGTCTGATGGAAGGGAAACGGTATCTTGTTTTAACTTGCACTTCCCCGACTGTTAGTGAGGCGGAGCATCGCCCTCATATGTTTGTTTGGTTTATTCTCCATTGAATTATCTTTCTGTTTTCCTACTGTTGTTTTTCATTTTCGTACTGGTTCTGGACTTTATGTAGTTCTGGATACTAACCTTTTGTCTGGTATTTGCATTACAGTATCTTCTCCCAGTCTGTGGCAGTTCTTGTAACTTTGTGGTTCTTGGATAGAAGTTTTAATTTTTGGTAGAGTCATACATACCAGTCTTTTCCTTTATGATCTGTGTTTTTTCTATCTCAGAATATCCTTTCCTGCCTCACTCCAATTTTGCTTTTCACATTTAAGTCTTCAGTCCAAGTAGAATTAATATTTGTGTAGGTTGCATGGGAGAATTTTAAAAAAAGAATCCCCACAAGGCCATCTGATTTTCTAGCAAAGTTTCGTGGATATTCTTCCTTTTCTCCAATGATTTGTAATGCCAGTTGGGTCATGAACTGGGTTTCCAGACACGTATGTGCCGTTCCTGGGCTCTTTACTCATTTCTTTGGTCTCTTTGTCTATCTCTGCACCAACACTGACTGTGCTAGTTTCATAATAAGCCTTGATACCTAGTAGACTAAGCTTTCCCTACATGCCCTTCTAAACTGATCTTGGCTATTCTTGGACCTTTGTTCTTCTGTGTGAATTTCGGAATCTGTATGTCAGGTTCTCAGAAATCCTGTTGGAATTTTGATTGGAATTGCGTTTCCTTTATAATTTCATTTCTAGAGAATTACCCTCATCGTAATATTGAGCCCCTCTGTCCACGGGAAGACTTGTTTATTGAAGCCTTCTGTGTGTGCCTGAAAAAGGCTTTAGAATTTTCTGTGATCATTGTTGTTTCTATTGTGAATGGGATTTTTAAATTAATTACACGTTTTAAATAGTTGTTGCAGGTGGGCAGTTATGCTGTTGACTTTGTTTAGTAAAACTCTCTTATTACTTCTATCGACTTGTCAACTTAGATTCTCTTGGGTTTTTTTATATAGACATTGTACCCTCCACAGATACCACACAAGTTGCCTCTTCTTTTCATATTTTTGTAAACTTATTTTTCTTGTTTAGCATTGGAGCTTGGACATGGTTCGATAGAAGCCGTGATAGGTACCAGTAGCTGGCCTCCTTGTCTGTGGGATGCTTCCAGAGTTTCAGCATTTAGGATGATTTTTGCCATAGACTTTTGAAGATAGCATTAGTTTAAAGACGTTTCCTTCCACTTTTGGCTACAGTTTTTAATCGTGAACAAATGTTATACTGTATCAAATGTTGTTTTTTCTTTTTTAATATTGTTTTATTTCTTTAGTACATTGTCACTGTATATTATACCTAACATAAACAAAAAAAAATGCAGAAGAAAATACATAACATAAACAAAATACATAAAGTTTAGAGAATGATAGTAAACACCCATTTCCCAACTCCCAGCATAAGAAATAGACCAGAACCTTGGAAGACCCCACTGTCCTTCCCAGGTCCCCTACCCCTCCCTTCCTCTCACAGAAACACATAAAATTCAGGTAGATGAGATCAGTCCCTTGCATTTCTTTACATTTTTATTACCTATGTATATATATGCCTAAAATTGTTTATTTTAACCTGTTTTTAAACTTTTTATGAATGAGATCATACTATATACATTCTTCTTTAACTTACTTTTTTCCCTTGACTTTGTTTTTGAGAGTCACCCATGTCAATGTAGTGTACTGTAATTCATTCATTTTGATGATTTTCACCGCTTCAAGAGTTTGTTTTATGAATATAACACAATGCATTTATTCCTTCTACAATAGATGTGTGTTTGTGTTGTCTTTAACTTTTTTGCTTTCAGGAACAATGCTGTTGTGGCAATCCTTATGCATGTGTAGAAGTTTCTCTAGGTATAGACCCAGGAGCAGGGCTGCTGGGTCATAGGAAAGTGCATGTTTGAATTTTCCAGGTAACATCTAAATGTTCTCTAAAGTGGTGGTACCAGCCAGCGCCCACCAGCAGTGCCAGGGTTCCTGCTGCACCCCGTCCTCACCAGCCCTGGAAATGCCCTACGTTTTAACTTCTGCACATTTGGTTGAAATGAAATGGTTTAAAATTTGTAGTTCAAAATGTGCATCCTCCTAATTAATGAGATTTAACACTTTATCCTGTTATGGGCCTCTTGTCTTTCCTCTTCTGTGAAACGCCTATTTATGTCTTTTGTCCATTTTCCTTTTGTTTTCCCTGTAGGTATTGATTTGTGAGAGTTCTTTACTATTCTGAATATTAATGTTTTTGTTGGAAAAATATTGCTGATATCTTCTCTGTTTATGTTATGTTTTAAAGAGCAGACGCTTTTAATTTTAACATACTTGGACTTCCTAAATTTTACCTTTATGGTGTCTTACACAATTAAGTTTTCCACTACCTCAAGGTCATAATTCACCATCTCATGTTTTCTTCTAAAAGTGTTGCCTTTCACATTCAAGTTCCTAATCCACCTGGAAAGGATTTTTGTGGCAGTAGGGGTTGGGACCCTGGTACTTCATCACTGGCACTCTGGGTCTTCTTGTCCTTTGCTCTTCAGGTAAACTCCCCCATTGCCTTATCAAGTTTCATGAAAAGTCCTCATGGGGTTGTGGTTGGAATTGCCATTATTCTGCTGGTCATTTTGAAGAGAATTGACCCATTATTAAGGATGTTACTTGTGAATATTGTTAAGTCCTTCCTTTTAGCTCACCTGTAATGTCTCAGTGAAGTTTTATAACTTTCTCAAGAAAAGGTCTTGTACTTTTTTTGTTGGCTATACCTGGGCTCTTTGCATTTTTAAAAAATTGCTATTATCAGTTGTGCCTCTTTTTAAGGCACATTTTCTTTCACGCAGCTGGGCACTCCCCAAGGGTCCCACCAAGGACACATCGGAGAGTCTGGGAGCAAGGGTTGGACAATCACAGTGCTTGCCCAACCTTCTTCCCTTGGGCAGCTGCCTGCCCCCCGGGGACAGGCGGCCTCTGCTGCTCTGCTTGGGAGAGCATCCTCCCCCGGGGTCCGGTGGGTGACTCCCTGATCTAGGGTCAGTGCTGTGGACCCCTCTTGCCCACAGGTATCCTCATTTATCAGTAATAAAAAGAGTTTACCCTCACCAGCCTTCCTCTTTTGTTTTATTTCTGTTTGTTAATATATACGACAGGGAAGAAAAATGGTAATTGATGGGTTGCCTTAAAACCCTAAGAGTAAACAAAAATGCAATTGTCTCTTATTTATTGATATTTCTACCTAGGAACCTTGCCAAAATTCCCATTAATGCTAATAACTTTTCTAATAAGTATCTGATGATTCTCAGGTTTTCTGAAAAGATAATTGTATCCCTTATAAGTAATAAGAATTTTTTGTTTCTTTTTATATCTTGGTGGTTTATTTTTCTCTTGTTTTATTGTGCTGCCTGAGAACTCCTAGAAAATCCTTAAATAGAAGTGATGACAACAGGTATCCATTGGTTCACAATGTGAAAGAGGATGCTTTTTTTAACTTTTCACATTGAGTCTAATATTTGTTAAAAGTTTCGTTTATCAGGTTAAAAAAAAGTTTCCTGTGTATCTGGTTGACTAGATGTTTCTAACAGGAATAGCTGTTGAATTTCTATGGAATGCTCTTTTGGTGTCTATTGAGATGATTATATGATTTTTCGTCTTTAACCTGCCAATGTGGTAAAGTAGCTTGTTATCTAATGTTGAACCAACCTTGCAATATTGGAAAAAGCTAACTTAGTCATATTCCATTATTTACATTGCTGGATTTAGCAATCTCTTCTTTTTGTTTAGGACTTTGGAATCTTTGTTCATAAGTGAGACTAACCTATAATTTTCCTTTCTCGTCTGGCTTTGATAATAAAGTAATAAGTTATGATGTATTTGCTCAGAGTTTGTGTAGCATTGGAATTATCTTTTCCTTGAATGTTCTTCTTTGTGGGGGAGATTTTTGTCTACTAATTTGAGTTCTTTAATAGTTATAGGACTATTCAACTTTTCTATTTTTCCTTTAGTCAGTTTTGGCAAGTTCTAGTTTTTCTAAGGAATTTTTCCATTCCCCCAGAGGTTTCAGGTTTCTTGGATAGCATTCATGATATTCTGTGTTTTTAATCTGTGTTTATAATTAAGTTCCTTTTCATTCTTCATGTTGATTATTGGTGCTCTCTCCTTTTATCTTGATAATCTGGCTAGAGATGTATCGGCCAATACCCTTTCCAAAGAACCAACTTTGGATTCTCTGTATTCCATCTTTGTTTCTTCTTTTATTAATTTACACTCTCATGGTATTTCCTTTCTTTTTACTTTTTAAATGTTTTGTTGGTGGTATTATTTCTAACATTTTGCATTGACTTCTTGACCCATTAATTTTCAACCTGTTTCCTCATTTTTAATATAAACATATGAAGCTATAAAATTTCCTTTAAGTACCATGCAGACGCAGCTCACACATTTTGATAAATAATATTTTCACTAGCACTGGGTTCCAAATAGCTTCTCGTTTTCATTGTGATCTGTCCTTAGAGCCTTGGATCATTTAGAAAGCAAATATGTACGTATATATACATACACATGTGTGTGTTGTAAGTTTTAGTACCTGTTCCTGATTTCTAACTTAATGGTGTTATAGTTAGAGAACAGGTGTGTGAAATACTAATCTTTTAAAATTTACTGAAGTTTGTTTTATGTCTTAGAAAGTGTTCTTTTTTTTCCTTAATGTTTTGTATGGCTTGAAAAGCTTGTGTTTTCCTTGTCTTTAGACTCTACTTATGTCCATTTTTTTGTTAATAGTTTGTTAATAGTATTGTTCAGATTTCCTGTCTTCTTTGGTTGGCTTGATTTATCTGTTATGGAGAGTGGTGTGCCAGATCCCCCACTGAAAAGGCGGGTTTGCTCATTCTCCTGGAGTACTGTCAGTTTTGCTTTATGATTTTGAAGCTATATTATTAGATTAAAAACAGAACTATTTTATCTTTCCGGTCAGTTTACCATTGCACAGTTATTCTTTTTTATTTCCATGACGATTTTTCTTTTTAAAGTCTATTTCATCTGATACGATATCACCACATCTTTTTTAAAAAGTCTGTTTATTTGCCTTGGCATATCTTACTCTCTCACATTGCTTTTGCATCCTTCTGACTTAGGTGTGTCTCTTGAAAATAGAATATAGCTAGGTTTCTTGTTTGTTTTCAGTCCAATCATCTTTAACTGTGAAATGTCCAGAACCGTAGGCACCAGCCCCATGTGAGAACTAAACACTTAAAAAGTGCTGTAAAGATGATATGCATATATGTTTAAATGAATACTTCGAGTAGATTGAGTTAAATAAAACATATTGTCACAATTATTTCACCTGTTTCTTTTTACTTTTTTAATGTAGCTACTATAAAACCTACAGTTAGGTATGTGACCCTCCTCGACCTCGGGACGGCGCTGGTCTAGATCACTGGCATTGACCGTGGTCACTAGTGTGTTTGGCTTCTAAGCCACCATCTTACATTGTGCTGTGAGACCTTACCCTGCCTTTTCTGTATTTCTTTTTTTCCCACTCCTCCCTTGAGAATTATTCATTTAGATTTTTTCCCTCCTCAAACTATTATTATTTTTAATTAGTTTGGAAGTTCTATGTTCTATTTCTTTTCTTTTAGAGGTAATCTTAGACATTTTTATCTTCTGAAGTACACCCTTTAGCAGTTGGTTCCCCCCCCCCCACCCCCGCAGGTCTGTTGGTAATAAACTCTCAGTTTGCATGTGTCTGTATATGAGTTCATATGTGTCTGAAAATGTCTTTGCTCCAGTCCTACATGTGAAGGATACAATTCTCGTTTTTTGGCTGGGTTCTCTTAGCCCTTTGAAGATGACTTGCTGCTATTGAGAAGTCAGTTATCAGTCTAGCCATTATCCCTTGTGGGTATCCTGCCTTTTCTCTCTGCCTTCTCTGTCTTTGGTGCTCTGCACTTTTACTACCGTATGTCTAGGTGTGGATTTCTTTTTCTTTATCCTGCTTTAATCATTGATATTTTTCAACAATTTGCAAAATCTTGCAATGCTGTCTTATTGAATTTTGCCTCCCCCCAACCATCTCTACTCTTTTATTCCACAACTGTTCATGTCAGCCTCTGGAACTTCGAACATCTCTTCACATCTTCAGCTCTGTCCCTTTGCTGAGCTCTGAATCATTCTTTTGCTCTGTCTTCTAGTTGGTTCACCTTTCTCTACCCAGTTGCTTCCATTTCTGTTGTTTAACCTATAGGTTGGGTTTTTTCAGTCTCAATTATTTTGCAATTCTAAAATAATTTTTATTTTTATTCTTTTTCAAAATCCCTCTCTCTAGTCAGCTTTGATAGTTTCTTATTTATCATACTCTGGCTCCCTCTTTTTATTTCTATAAGTATGTTAAGGTTTATATTTGTGTATGAGAATTCCAATAGCCAGGCTTACGGCCCACTGCAGTTTATGATTTCTACTGCCTGGCTGAGGTGGCTGGTTCTCTTGTTGAAGTGGTAGTTTGTAACTGTGAGTTCATTAACGCCTGAGAGCTGTTTAAAATGCCATCCTGAGAATCTGTGTCTGCCTCTCCTGGTCACCAGGGGCTCCACAGTCTTGGCCTGGAGGTTTCTGGGCCACGCTGTGTGTGAGACCTGGCACCAGACACCCTTGAGCACCCACCTGGGGTGTGTCGTCTCCCAGGAGAGACTGTTCTTCCCCTCAGCCAAGACCCACGGCCAGAACAGGCAGTCTCCTTCCACAGGGCAGGTTTTCACTTTTGCGTGAAGTTGAGAGCACTGGGAACGTTGCCCTTTGGTCCCAGGTTGAGGTGGGGGGGAGGGCCTCAAGCCCAACCCACCACCCTGCCTGAGCCCCAGACTTCTCACACCCTTCCCCCCAAGGTGTGCACAGTCCATTACAGCCCAGCAGTAGGGGAGCAGGAGATGCCCCACAATCTACCATGGTTGATTGAGGTTTTCTTGGAGGTTCTGACCTCCATTTGTTTTCCTTACTGTATGTCTAGGCCATCCATGCTCTAAGAATGTTGCATTTTTAGCATGACTGGGACATTATGCTGCACACCCGAAATTGACACGTTACAACTGACTGTACTTCAGTATTTTAAATGTTGTATTTTTAGACATTATCCAGTATTTTTAGACATTCTATACTGAGAGGGGTTTGCTGTACATCTAGCCAGCCGTATGCAAGAAACAGAAGAGTTAAAAGCTGCTTCCGTGTCCACCGAGATGATTGGTATTGTCTTCTCCATTAATCTGTGTATAAGTTATGTGACTGTACTTTCCAGGGGTAGCTTATCCTTGGGTTCTCAGGATCAACCCAGTCTTTTCATAATGTATTGTCTCTGTCTTTTTTGAAAACATATTACTGGATTTGATTTGTAATTCTCTCACTTAGCATCTTTGCATATCTGTTCATAAATGATTATAAATTTTCATATACTGTTCTCTAGGATGTGCAGTCAGAATTATACTAGCCTCACAGCTTGACAGCTGTTTTCCGTCAGTGTTTTGAAGATACCATCTTCTGACCTCGTGCTTGCTGATAAGAGATCTGCTTTCAGTCCACATGTCATTCTTTTCTCTTTAGTACCTTTTAAGGTTTTCTCTGTGTCTTTGCTGTTATTCATTTCACATGACAATTGTCTAGGTTTATTTTCTCCTTTATTTCCTAGTTAGGAATTGATGTATTCCTTTAAACCTCGGGCTCACAGTGCCTTCAGTTTTGGAAAATTCTCAGCCGTTGTTTCTTTACCTGTTGCCACTTGTCCAGTTCTCATTCCCTCCTACTGAGATTTCTCCTAACGTGTGTTGGAACTTTTTGTTTAATCCTCCATGTCTCAACTTCTCTTTCACATTTTCATTTCTTTATCTCTCAGTGTCGTACTCTGGACTATTTCCCCAGATACATCTTCTAAGTCACTAATTTTCTCTGCAGCTGTTTCTTCTGTTGTTAAGCCATCTATTGAGTTTTTCATTTCCCTGACTGCTTTTGTCATTTCTAGAATGTTGATTTAGTTCTTTTTCAAACCTGCCTTTTTAAAAACAATTTCCTGTTCTTGCTTTCAAGATTTTGTTCCTTCCTTTATTTCTTTGACATTTTAAGCATACTTATGCTGCTGTATCCTGCAGCCTGTATTTTTTTCTGTAGTTTATGGGAGTGAGTTCTGCCGTGGCTCTCAGGCCATTTGGCTCCTCTTCTGATTTCTTTAGTAGGAGCCCCTTGTGGCCTGTGTTGTGGAGGTGCCCTCTGGGGGCAGGTTTGCATTTGCCTCTGTTTGGGGGTCTCCTGGGTTGCAATGGCTCTCAGTTTTCTTGTGAATTTCTCAACTTAGGGTCTCTGCACGATGTAGGTAGTATGGAGTTGGTGTGGGCACAGGATTCTAATTTCTTATGGGTGGCTTTCCCACCCATGATCCTGGGCAAGAGGCAGCTTCCTTATAGCTCCCTCAGATGGATGGGGTTTTCCTAGTCCCCATCTCCCCTATGGGACAGAGCTTCACAGCTCCTGATGCAGGCGGCTCAGCTCTGCTCCCGCCTCACTTGGACATCAAAGCCCAGTCCCTGAGGCCTGCTTCCTGTTCCAACAACTCCCTGGGCCACTTGGCTCCTGCTTGAACTCTTGATTTGACTTTATGTTTTCTCTTTGATGCTTACATCTGGAATCTTTCTTTTGTGCTCATGTAAATACATATGTAGGGGTGAGGTTTTGGGGATAAGGGGTAGATTTTATCTAGCATTTCTGTGTTTAAAGTGAGAGCAGGACCTCCCCAGGGCAGCTCAGTCTTGCCCATGGACCAGAGATCCAGCCCTGAGAATGCAAAGGTGTGTTCCTCACTCTTCCCACCTGACCCATGTGCTCATACCATGTGACCTCATGCTTTGCTCAGAAGGCTCCACAGTCCCTTTGAGTTCTTGCCCTCCCTTCCCAACTGGTTCTTTTGCTGTTTGACCTTTGCAAGGCCCCCTTTGCCTTTCCTTGGCTGGGTGTGTGTTCGCCCCAGGGCCCCTGATGCTGTCACTCATGCACTCTCTTTTTCTTAGGCTCAGGGCCCCCAGTTCCAGCCCCTGACCTCTTAATGCAGATCAAGCAGGAGGGCGAGCTCCAGCTCCAGGAGCAGCAGGCCCTGGGCGTGGAGGCCTGGGCAGCCGGGCAGCCAGACATCGGGGAGGAGCCATGGGGCCTCAGCCAGCTGGACTCCGGAGCAGGAGATGTCTCTACTGATGCTGCCTCTGGTGAGTGGCTGAGGCTGGAGTAGACAGCGGGCACCAGATGCAGGGACTGAGGGCGGGGCCTGGGAGGAGGAGTTCCTGGAGGCATCGTGGAGTTCTGGAACATCTGGCTTGACCAGTTTAGAAGTTTTCCAACCTTACAGCAGAGGCAGCCCCAAGTGACATCTTGCAGGCCCCTCTGGGTTCCGTGATGCTCTCGTCCTGGTATTTCTCGGCTTCACCCATGCCGGCCACACTCCAGTTCTTGCCCCAGCACCGGGCATTTAAATCACCAGCTGCCTCGTATTAAAAAGGAGCTTATGAGTCAGCAATGTCTGAGCTTCCTGGTACCTCGAAGAAGAGGCAGAAGAGAACTGGTTCAGGAGAGGTGGGGTCTTAAAGCTCCTGCAGAAAAGTCCCTGGCGTCGGGGTGGGCCTGCTTCACCTCTCCCATGGGGTGCCACCCCCTTCTTTCCCTAACCCCCCAGCTCTGTTCTCTCTTCACTGCAGGCATCCACTCCAACTTTTCAACCACTATCCCACCCACCTCCTGGCAGGCAGATCTCCCTCCCCACCACCCCTCTTCCGCGTGCTCAGACGGGACACTGAAGCTCAGCACAGCCGCCTCCACGGAAGGTACGGGGTGGCAGAGGGAGGGAAGGAAAGGCTGCCGTCTGTCATGGGGGCTGCCTCAGCCCCGGCCCCTGGGCATCCAGCGGGCAGGCATTTAGGTGCTGGTGATGTGAGATCTCTGTCCAGTCTGGGCTTATCTCCTTCTAGACTCTTAGGCTTGAACAGCCTTTCCTGAGCATGTCCATGTTTCCCACTGTCCTTCCTTGGGTTAACCAGTCAATCCTGATAAGCTGATCCCTTGAGAGGATGTACTTCTTGCCCAGACTCAGCAATCCTGTCTCTTCTCCTGCCTGGAAAAACCCCAACCCAACCAGAACCGCTTCTTAGATATCAGCACTATCAAAGACAGGTGTCCAAGGCCAGAACTGGGCAGAGTGGCCACATTTCTGTCTGAGTTTTCTATTTACTTCTGTTTTGAAAGTTATCTATTACTTTAAATAATAATTTCTGTCATATTTTAGCACCCCAAAATTGTGCTAAAAGCCTAGATCCCTGATATAAAACTTCAGGATGTGAAATTCAAGTACATTTGGGTAAAATCAAACACATCTTTACTTTTTCACTAATATTTCTGTCATTAGCTAGCTGGCTACATTTATTGAATGCTTGCTGCATGCAAAATAGCATGCTGAGTGCTTTCACACTTGTTATCTGGTTTAATCTTCGTACAACCCTGTGAAACAGGGCATTCACACAGGAGCTTGCCTGAAGTCACAGCTGCTCTGTGGGGAGCCATGGTCCAATCTCAGATTCACCTGAACCCAGCTCTGTGTTTTTGCCCCTCGGGTGCATGGCCACCAGTGGTCAGAGCTCCTTCCTTGGGGTAACTTCATGATTAGCCTTAACAGCCAAGGTGAGCAGATGCAATGGTTGTTTACCAGGTGGTGAAGGTTCTGGAACACGGTGTCTTCACCCACAGCTTGAGGCAGCTGCGTGACCACTTGGGGATCTCTGCTGAGCTGGATCCCGAGGCTTAGAGACTAGGGCTCAGGGTGGCGGTTGTGGTGCCGAGCAGCCACTGAGTAGCCAGATGAAAGAGTCAGGTCTTCCCTTTCTAAGTGGAGAAAGGGACAGAATGATACCTGGTCTTTCTGTCTTTCTCAGCAGATGTAAAAATAGTGATAAAAACAGAAGTCCAGGAAGAGGAGGTGGTAGCCACACCAGTGCATCCTACTGACCTAGAAGCCCACGGGACCCTGTTTGGACCTGGCCAAGCCACGAGGTTCTTCCCTAGTCCTGTCCAGGAGGGAGCCTGGGAGAGCCAAGGCAGCTCCTTCCCCAGCCAGGACCCTGTGCTGGGGCTGAGAGAGCCCGCCCGGCCCGAGCGCGACCTGGGCGAGCCCAGCCCTGCGGTGGCCCAAGATGAGAATCCCCCGGGGGACTGGCTCTTTGGGGGCGTCCGGTGGGGCTGGAATTTCAGGTGTAAACCCCCCGTGAGCCTGAACCCGAGAACCGGGCCCGAGGGTCTGCCCTACTCGTCCTCCGACAGCGCAGAGGCCGTGCTGGACCCCGGTCAGGCTCCGAGACCCTTCAGCGACCCCTGTAAATACCCGGGCCGGACCAAAGGCTTCGGCCACAAGCCGGGCCTGAAGAAGCACCCGGCGGCCCCGCCGGGGGGGCGGCCGTTCACCTGCGCCTCGTGCGGGAAGAGCTTCCAGCTGCAGGTCAGCCTGAGCGCGCACCAGCGCAGCTGCGGGCTGCCCGACGGGGCGCCGGGGGCGGCTGGCGGCGGCGGCGGCGGGGGCGGCAGCAGCGGCGGCAGCGCGCGGGACGGCAGCGGCCTGCGGTGCGGCGAGTGCGGCCGCTGCTTCACGCGGCCCGCGCACCTCATCCGGCACCGCATGCTGCACACGGGCGAGCGGCCCTTCCCCTGCACCGAGTGCGAGAAGCGCTTCACCGAGCGCTCCAAGCTCATCGACCACTACCGAACCCACACGGGCGTGCGGCCCTTCACCTGCACTGTGTGCGGCAAGAGCTTCATCCGCAAGGACCACCTCCGCAAGCACCAGCGCAACCACGCGGCCGGGGCCAAGCCGCCCCGGGGCCAGCCCCTGCCGCCGCTGCCGGCCGGCCCCCCGGACCCCTTCAAGGCTCCCGCCTCCAAAGGACCCTTGGCCTCCACAGACCTCGTGACCGACTGGACTTGTGGCCTGAGTGTTCTGGGACCCACCGACGGCGGGGACCTGTGAGCCCCGCGGTCAGGGCTGCCCGGCCCCTTGACCCCTGCAGCCCCCCGTGTAAAAAGCCCCTTTTCCAGACGCCAGGGTGGTGGTAAAAGGTTAGAGGCAGGAACGGAGACAAGGGGAGAGCCAGACCTCCAAGTCGCTGAACTGATCACTGGAAAAAGAGAAACTATCAGACAATACAGCTTCCACCTCTAAACCAAGTAGAAGTCTCTGTTTGTGAAACTGAACAGCATAGGATTTTAAGTAATTTAATTACGAGACTTTTTTTTTTTTTTTTAATTCTTGAAGAAAAAGCTGGAAAATAGTAGTAGCACCAGTTCAAACTTTATAGTGTACTTTTGGTTTCTGGAGTGTGTGTGTGTGTGTGTGTGTGTGTGTGTGTGTGCGTGTGCGCGCGTGTATGTTGTGGGCTGTGTCCTTACCAGGTCTGTCAGGGAGTGTGCTACGACGTTGGCCAGCTGGGGACACAGGTTTGGAGGGACCTGGGCCTCCCTGGCCCCACTGACCCCTAGGGATGGGCTGGTCTGAGCACACAGTCCCCAGGAAGTTGAGACCTGGCTCTGCCCAGGGCCAGGCTGGGGAGGGAAGCCAGCTGGGCGCTATGGATGCCCGGCCTCACCTCGGCAGGGAGAAGGACCCAAGCGGGAGCAGCCCATCCATTCAGCTTGCCTCTTATCTGAAAAGGCTCTCCGGAAGTGCTGGCCCTGCTACGAGCCATCTGCCTCCCCCATCGCCCTGTTACGTTACTCCTGGGCCTCATAAAGGACAGTTGTCTGAAAACACTGTCAGGGCCGCGGAGGTGAGGCGGGGGCAGTGGAAGCCTCCACGTCATCCCAGCAGAGCTGGGAGCAGAGCCCGGCCTGCCCGCCCCCACGGGGGCTACTTTCCGCTCCAGCGAGATGCCTGTTTTCTTTAATCTTTGTATGGTGTCTTCTCAGTGTCCAAATACTTTTGCACCGAATGTTGTTTGATCGTTACTGTTACCTAGTGAAGCACGCAGGACAAGTGTTCTTTCTCGTTAGAGATGAGGATGTAAGTTACTCAGAGGGGACATGTCGCAGCCTCACACCACGTGTACACGGCGAGCACTGACAGTTGGAAAGAGCCTCAGGTCAGGCACGGCTCATCCTCCTGGAACATCAGTTTAGGGAGGAAAGCTTTTCGTTCTGCCCTCTTAAAAGATTTGCCCCGCATCTGCATGGGCAAAGTCGCCAGGCCTCAAGCTTCAGCTAATAAGCCTTGGCCTCCTTGGTATGTGGGCTCCGTCCCCCAGAAGGGGCGGGGGCCACGGGGCTGGGTCAGGGATAGGGCCGGCTTGTTGCTGGTCTGACATCTTAAAGGTGGAATCAGAAATGGGTCCAGGTTTCTTGATTCCACCACGATGCTGTCCCTGCCACACAGGTACCCATTCCCATTCTGGTTCCTTGTCCCGCAGGGAACTTGTTTTCCCTGAGGCGGTGAAGACCACGGTTTCTGTTCATTCAGCTCCCTTGTGCGTACTTTTATTAGGCAATAGAATAGTTAAGGAAATTGTTTCTATGTACTGTATATTTTGTACCTGTTTACACTTCTAATATTGATATAACTGATATTTTGAAAAACAAATGAAGAGGAAACATCCTGTTAAAATAAAACCTAACCAGCACAGAGGCGGTTTGGTGGGTTCCGTTCTTAGACCTGCATCTTTGGTGCTGATGCCTGTGAGCACATCCCTGAGGGAGCTGTGTGGTCAGCTTTCTCAGCGCCCTCCTGCACAAGGTCGCCTCGGACCCAGGGAGGCGCCTCTTCCTGAGAGCTGGGATGGTACAATCCAGAGGTTTGACTCTGTGGAGATAAAACAGATACTTCGAGGGAAAATAAAAACACATCCAGTCACTTTGCTTCAGAATATAGTCATGGTTTATGTCACTTAGTTTTATATAAAATACCATGCACGCAAAGATAGGAAGGCCTGGGAGAAAAATTGCAGAATATCAAAGGAAAACAGATACTGGATGTTTTCTCTTCGCATCTTTTCTTGGCTGGGCAGAGGCCAAGAAAGAAGGACCCGGGATGCCTGCAGTCGCTGTAATCCTGACCTCAGAGTGAAGTCCGTCTGATGGTGTTTGAACCAGGCCACCTGACACCTTTATTCCCAGCAACCAGAGTTAACAAATGTTAACATTCTGTCTCGTGTTTTGTTTTCTGTCTTTTCTGTAGTGATCATTGCCTTTTTAAGAAAATGAAAATGTAAAATAAAAATCCACTCGAATTTGCCACGGAGGCCGTGGGAGTGGGACATGGAGAAGGAAGGGGCTGGATCTCATCCAGGCCCGTTGTGAGATGACGGGGAATAGGCCATGGCATCTCATCCCTTCTCAGCGACCCTGACCTCTCTCCTGTTCTTCTTGTCCACCTCCCCCACCAGACACGTCTATAGTGCTTGGAAGTCACCCAGGACACTTCTGGTGTCTGCTCAACTCGTGACACCTCCTCTGGCACCACACCCTCCCCATTCCTCATGTGCATTGTCACAGTCCCCTCGCCCACACACTACATGCATGTCATGCCAGAACCCTCTACCGTGGCTCGCACATGGATGCCTCCTAAGGTCTGGCTCGGGTGCAGTCTCCAGGACAGAGGGCCTGGGGAGGGACGGGTTCAGGCAGCGGGGTGGGGGAGGTTGAGTTCAGTTTCAGACGTCCAGAAGTGGGTGCCCACTCAGGGAGAGCAGACCAGCACCATGGAACGGGGGCCCCACCACTGCCCCCAAACTTCCTGGGCACCCTTGCTCTGCCACTGCTGTCAAGAATCCCACGTAGGCCAAAGCGCAGTGGCCCTTTTCAGTATTAGTTTCCTATTGCTGCTGTAACAAGTTACCACAAGCTTCATAAGTTACACCAACCAGATTTACCTTACAGTTCCAGAGATCAGAAGTCCAAAATGAGTCTTAGGGAGCTAAAATCAAGGTTTCATCAGGGCTACGGTCCTCCTGGAGACTCCAGAGGAGAATCCGTTTCCTTACCTTGTCCAACTTCTAGAGGCTACCTGCATTCTTTGGCTCGTGGCCCCTTCATCTTCAAAGGGAATTACTCCAACCTCTGCTTCTATCATCATGTCTTTTTTTGACTTTAACACTCTTGTCTCCCTCTCATAAAGACTTGCAGTTTCATTGGGCCCACCCAGCTAACCAGGAATAATCTCTGTATCCAAAGGTCCTAATTTAATCACATCTGCCAAGGCCCTTTTGCCATGCTATAAGGCCACAGAAGCACAGGTTCTGGGAATTAGGATGTGGACATCTTTGGGGGCACATTATTTGACTTACCACCATTCCCAAATGTCAGGACAATCCTTATCACCTCTCTGTGGCCAGGCTAAATCCTCAGTGAGATGCTCGTGTAAGTTCTGGCACTGAAAAAATGTGCCAGAATGAGAATATCTGAGGTTCATCCTTCCCAGCCATTTCTTCATCTCAGCCTCCCTCTGTTGCCCATCAAAATGTATCGCTCTGCTGCCTGCCTCCTCTTGACGTCTTTCTTGACTTTCATCTTTTTATAATTTTGTTCTCATTCCTGATGCTTCCAAAGGTGGTCCCCATCCCTTCTGACTCTCCATTGCTAAGTGGCATGCTACATCACTGTCATGTTTATAGGCAGGCTGGAGACAAGGTGGGTCAACAGCACCTTAACCATTTCAACAGCATCAAGACCCTTGAAGGTTATGCTGGCTGCATGTAATTCTTACTCTTTTACATCTCCATCCTGGGGAAGATGCTCCTCCTCCTCTGAGGTCACCTTCTCTTTTTCTCCATCATTTACCAGCCTTTCTTGCACATCAGTGAAGGCTTGCCAGATGCCTTTCTGGGCCTCAAGTCTGTGACTCCCACCCCATCCTGCACCACTCCCTCCTTCACACAGACCCAGGGTGATCTTTCTAACTGGAAGATCTGATCTCTCTCACTCCCCAGTTTAAAATCCACCAGTAACTCCATCATCTGTACTGAAAATCTAAATTTTAGAACAGCATTTCCCACCCCTCATGAGGTGGCTCCTTCATTTCACCCTCTAGATGAACTGAACCACCTGCCCTTCCCAGAGCACCATGCTGTTCCACATCTCTGCACATGCTGTTCTTGCTGCATACAGTGTCCTTCCCTTCACCCCACTGCCCCTGTTCACCTGGTGCACTCCTTCTACCCCTCAGCTAGTGGTTCAGCATCACCCAGCCTTCCCTGGTCTCTGCAGGTGGAATTGATGCCTCCCCTGTTTTCCCATAGACATTTGCTTGGACTCCATCTGTCTGAGCATCTCATTAGACTCTCCCCTACTTTGTACACAGTATTCCTGCAAATGTGTATAAAGGTGTATGTATAAAAATGAAGCAATAAAATGATGTGACCAACAAGGGGTTAATTTCCAAAATATACAAACAGCTCATACAACTCAATATCAAAAAAACAAACAATCCAATCAAAAAATGAGCAGAAGACCTAAATAGACAATTCTCCAAAGAAGACATACAAATGGCCAACAGGGACAAGAAGATGTTCAATATCACTAATCATCAGAGAAATGCAAATCAGAACCACAATGAGGTATCACCTCAATATAGTCAGAATGACTATAATCAAAAAGTCTACAAATAATAAATGCTGGAGGGGTTGCAGAGAAAAGGGCGCCCTCCTACACTGTTAGTAGGAATGTAAATTGGTGCAGCCACTATGGAAAACAGCATGGAGGTTCTTTGAAAAACTAAAAATAGAGATACCATATGATCCAGAAATCCCACTGCTAGGAATAAATCCAGAAAAGGTGAAAACTCTAAGTTGAAAAGATACATGCATCCCAATGTTCACAGCACTATTTACAATAGCCAAGACAACCCAATTGGTTTAAGAAGACGGGGTGTGTATATATATATATATATATATATATATACACAAAATTTTAAATATGAGCTAATATAGAAGGGAATAAGGCAAAGTCTCAGACCAGGACACAGATCCAACATTCAAGAAAGGAAAAAGGAGAAAAAGTAGGTTTGGGCAGCAGGAACAGAACATGATGCAGCTCTGACAAAATATATATATACAATGGAATATTACTCAGCGATAAAAAAGAATGAAATATTGCCATTTGTAGCAAAATGGATGGACCTAGAGATTATCATACTAAGTGAAGTAAGTCAGAGAAAGATAAATATTATATCATGTAATTTATAGGTGTAATCTAAAAAAATAATACAAATGAATTCATTTACAAAGCAGAAACAGACTCATAGACATAGAAAACAAACTTATGGTTACCACGGGGGAAACGGAGGAGAGGTGAAGGATAAATTAGGAGTATGGGATTAACAGTTACACACTATATACATAAAAGACATAAGCAACAAGGATTTACTGTATAGCACAGGGAACTATATTCAATATCTTGTAATAACCCATAATGGAAAATAATCTGGACATATATATATGTCACTTTTCTGTACACCTGAAACTAACACAATATTGTAAATCAACTATACCTCAATTTTTTAAAAAAGGAAGCAATAGACTTACAAATCATAAGGAACTCTTTATTCCTTGACAGCTATAAAACAAAATTCCTGATTTGGCATAACTGTCAAGTTTCTTTTCACTCAGAGTATTGTACAATTTATACATGATTATTTAAAAATATTAAAAGTACAATTTAGGCATTAAGTATATACACTTAAATAATTTCTGTCTTAAGGAAATTTGGGGTCAAAAAGTAATAAATACAAAAGACTGAACACAGTCCTGATACAAACACTTAGAAATTCCAGATGGGATATAATAAATATAATTTTAAATATAGAGCTAATATAGAAGGGAATAAAGGGAAATCCTATTGTTTCAGAAACGAAGACAAAACTGAGCACCCATGTTGGAATTCCAGCACGTGACAGCTGCCTCACCTACCTGGAGTGGGGATAAGGAGAAAAGTATATAGGCCTTGGGCCCATGAAGGTACAAAGTTGGAACCAGCACCTCCAGATAAAGTCCCTTGAAGGTCTCATCTTTAGAAAACACATGGTTCAGAAAAATGCATCCTAACGCCAAAAGATGATGTGTTAGTTGGGTCCTCAGGAAGCAGATGCTGAGGCATAGTTTGAAATGCAAAAGGATTATTAGAGAATGATGCCTATGAAATGGTAAACGGAGGAGAATGCAGGATTTTGCAGGCGAAGTCTCACACCAGGACACAGATCCAACATTCAAGAAAGGAAAAAGGAGAAAAAGCAGGTTTGGACAGCAGGAACAGAGCACAATGCAGCTCTGACAAAGTTTCAGCCAACTGAACAAAGGGTTCTAGAGCAAATATTGCCCATTACAGGAGTCCTGTATTGAGCAGAAATGACCAGTCCTAGGACACCATCTGCTCACTCACCCAAGAAAAGTGTGGCTTTAGCTTGAAAGCCAAGGAATTTCCTGAAGGTATTAGTAACTGATCAGTTAACTGCACTTCTTATAGCTGAATGGTAAGCTCTTGAACAGAGATCTGAGTGGCATAACTCCATGGCTGCCACAGATGATGAAAAACTTATCTATCTCAGGCTGGGCTCTGTGTGATGGTAGTAGATGGGGTGATACCTTCCTTGAGAATCCAAAACCACAGCTAGTACCTTATGAAGATTGGGGTTCAAATTTACATTACCCTCGGGGCTGATAAATTGACATAAAAATTGGACCTTGGCCAATGATAGCACTTGAGGTTTCTGGCTGAAGGATACAAAAACAGAAGGAACTATCCTACAATCCAGACCATGAGCCCAGCTCAATATAAGCTCACAATCAGAAACTGCAAAACCCATTGGGAAACAGTCCACCATTAGTGAGAACACAACAAAAGAACAGGAGTAAAGACTCAAGAACTTGAATTCGGGTAAAATAATCCAAAATAGAATATAACATGAATATTTTTACAATTTATAAAACTAAGGGCAAAAGTGGAAGAAGCAGCATGGAAAAATCAAGGTAAATAGAAATCACCAAAACTTAAGAAAAATCAAGATACTGTTAAAAAGAAACATTTGGAAAAGAAATCAAGAGAAAAAAAATAGAGCTACTGAAATTTAAAAACTCAGTGGGCTGGTTAAGGTTAAACATAAAACCTAGACACAGCTGTGAAGAATTAAATAAAAGATAGATGAGGAAAGTACCCAGAATGAAAGACAGATAACATGATGGGAGGAAATATATGGTACATTAAGAGCATAGACTAGGAACACCTACCATACATCTATCAAATCACATTTTTCTCATCTAGAAAGAGATAATTAGGAAATTAGGAGAAAATAAGTATTTTTTGAAGGAATAGCTAAAAGAATTGATGAAATACATAGATCCTCAAATTCAAGATGCACAAATGTAAATCCACATGTATAAACATTGTGGTGAAACTAGAATACCAAAAACAAAGAGGAAATCCTAAAAGCAACCAGGGTAAAAGACAGACTGACATCAAAGAAAGAACTATTAGATTGACAATAGACACCTCTATGATAAAAGGAGAGGTCAGAAGACAGTAGACTAACACATAATGGTGAGGGAAAATAACTGTCAACTGGGATTTTATACCCAGATCAATTATCACACATAACCAAAACCAAACAAAGACATTTTCAGAAAATAAAAACTGGAAATGTATCATTTATAAACCCTCACTTGAAAACTACTGAGGACTAACCCTGATAAGAGGAAACTTGAACTTAGTAAGAAAAAGGACATAAGGAGAATGGTGAGCAAAACAAATTTAGTAAACATGGACAAATCTTAACGTGCATTGACTTTAGAGGGCAATAATAAAGACAAGTTTGGAGGATACAAAACAAGTGGAACTAAAATACTAGACAACATGTAAGAAGGATGGAGCATGACTTCAATGAAAGCATCCTATGGTCCTTGTGATTTCAAGAGAAGGGCAGAGATACCAATTACATTTAGACTCTGTAAGTCAAACATACATATTTACTATGTTCATCGTAGCCACTCAAAGAACAGAAATAGCATGGCTCCTAGCAGAGGGAGGAGAGGTGAATAAAGAAAATCTGATTAATCTAATAGAAGGCAGGGAAAGGGCAAAAGAAGCAAAGAAAAGTTATGGTAAAAAAAGATGACAAAATAAGGTGATAGATAACATCCAACTATATCTATATTCACTATAAGTATAAAGAAAATAGGCTCTCCAGTTGAAAGATAGTCAGATTATAAAATTAAACAAAAATTCAGCTCTATGCTTTGAAGTTTTATGAGAAATATTAATTTATTGGGGACAGAAACATAAAGCAGTTACCCTTTCACCAATGACTGCCCCATAACTGTGTTATGTCAACACTTTTTTCTTACTGGTTAAGTACCATAATGACATATTTTCAAAATTCCAAAATGTTTCATCACTTTCTGCTTCAGAAAGTCTCATACCAGCCTCAGCCTGAACCATACCTGAACTCAGTCAGAGCTGGTGTCCACTCCACTCCAGTTCAGGCTAGATCTGTCTGGAGCACTAGCAGCTTAGCGTGATGAGAGCATGTGGTCTGCTCTTCAAACCCTTCCTCCTTTCCTTCTCTGGTCTTACCAGGTTCCTTCACCCAGACTCGAACTTAGGTTTTTGCAAAACCTCACTTTTGGCCAAGGCATGGAGAGTCCAAAGAGGAGGTAAAGAATACCATGGTTGTGTTTGTTGACTGAAACCTTTCCTCTGCTGGGTTCCTCCTGGGACTGCGGGCCTCTACTGGTACAGTGGTTTCCAGGTAGGCACTATGTGAGGTTATCTAAGGGTAGTGTTCAGCTTTACCCTGCCCCCCTCTGACAATGAGAATCACTCCCAGAGGGGTAACTAGAGGTATCTGCCCCTAATTTTTCCCCTGGGTAGGCACCCATCATGTGGGCATGTGGGCAGCCACAGAGACCCTGCCCTATTCTAATCAGTTAATTAACCATTCTGGTGACTGAAGTCATCCATTTTATTTTGGTAACAAGAAAATCCAAATTTATTAATACTGAATTTCTCATCTTACATTCATCCAAAAAGAATGATCATAGATTAGTTAACCTAGGAGCATCTTAGTAGGCTATTATCTGATTAGTTGACTTCTGGGCTCCACCAAATTCCAGCTGTCTTATTTGTGGATAATTGATTCTAAAATTCACATAGACATTCAAGGGATCCTGAATATCCCAAAATAATCTTGAAAAAAAAAAAAAAAGAACAAAGTTGAAGGACTCACACTTCCCGCTTTTGAAACTTACCACAAAGTTACAGTAATCAAAACAGTGTGATACTGGCATAAAGATAACATATAGATCAATGGAATAGAATTAAAATAAACTCTCACATTTATGGTCAATTGATTTTTTTTGACATAAATGCGAAGACAATTCAATGAGGTTAAAAAAATGGTCATTTTAACAAAGCTGGGACAACTGGACATCCACATACAAAGGAATGGTGTTGGACCCTTGCCTCACATTTTATATAAAAATTAACTCAAAATGAGTCACAGACCTGAATGTAAAAGCTAAAACTATCAAACTTTTAGAAGAAAAATGGGCATTAGCCTTCGTGTCCTTGGATCAGGCAATGGCTTCTTAGATATGACACCAAAAATACAAACAAAAGAAAAAAATAGGTAAACTGGATCTCCTCAAAATTAAAAAATTTTGTGCTTCAAAAGACACCTTCAAACCTAAATAAGCAATTCTCCAATGAAGACATATGAATGATCAATAGGAACATGAAAAAATGCTCAATATCACTAATTATCAGAGACATGCAAATCAAAACTACAATGAGGTATCGCCTCAGACCAGTCAGAATGGCCATCATTCAAAAGTCCACAAGTGACAAATGCTGGAGAGGCTGTGGAGAAAAGGGAACCCTCCTACACTGTTGGTGGGAATACAGTTTGGTGCAGACACTGTGGAAAACAGTATGGAGATTCCTCAAAAGACTAGGAATAGACTTACCATATGACCCAGCAATCCCACTCCTGGGCATATATCCAGAAGGAAACCTACTTCAAAAAGACACTTGCACCCCAATGTTCATAGCAGCACTACTTACAGTAGCCAAGACATGGAAACAGCCTAAAATGTCCATCGACAGATGACTGGATAAAGAAGATGTGGTATATTTATACAATGGAATACTATTCAGCCATAAAAACAACAACATAGCACCATTTGCAGCAACATGGATGTCCCTGGAGAATGTCATTCTAAGTGAAGTATGCCAGAAAGAGAAAGAAAAATGCCATATGAGATCACTCATACATGGAATCTAAAAAAAAACAAAAGACAAATGAACATAAATATAAAACAGAAACAGACTCATAGACATAGAATATAAGCTTGTGGTTGCCGGGGGGAGGGGGGTGGGAAGGGACGGACTGGGAGTTCGAAACTTATAGATACTGACAGGTATATGTAGAATAGATAAACAAGATTATACTGTGTAGCACAGGGAAATATATGCAAGATCTTGTGGTATCTCCTGGTGAAAAAGAATGTGACCATGAATATATGTATGTTCATGTATAACTGAAAAATTGTGCTCTACTCTGGAAATTGACACAACATTGTAAACTGACTATAATTCAATTTAAAAAAAAGACACCGTCAAGAAGGTATAACTACAACCCAAAGAATGGGAAAAAATACTTCTGAATAATACACTTGATGAAGGACCTGTATTTAGAATATACATAGAACTTTTACAACACAATTTTTAAATGGGTGAAGGAAACAATTTTTTAAAACTGGTTTAAAAAATGAGCAGGGCACTTGAATACACATTTCTCCAAAGAAGATACACAAATGGCCAATGAGCACATTAAAAAATTCTCAACATCACCGATCATTAGGAAAATGCAAATCAAAAACACCACAAGATACCACCTTACACCTGTTAGAATGGCTACTATCAAAAAGAAAAGAAAAGAAAAGAAAAGATTAAGTGTTGGTGAGGATGTGGAGAAATTGGAGCCCTTGTGCACTGTTGGTAGGAAAGTGAAATGGTGCAACTGCTGTGGAAAACAGTATGGTGGTTCCTAAAAAATTAAAAATAGAACACCTATGATCCAGCAATTTAGCTTCTGAATATATACCCAAAAGAAGAGAAAGCAAGGTCTCAGAGATATTTGTACAGCCATGTTCATAGTAGCATTACTCATAGCAGCCATAAGGTGGCAGCAACCCAAGTTTCCCTCCATGGATGAATGGATGAGCAACATATGATCTGTACATACCATGAAATATTATTCACCCCTAAAATGGAAAGAAATTGTGACACAGGCTACAACATGGATGAACCTGGATGACTGACATTATGCTAAGTAAAATAAGCCAGTCACAGAAAGACAAATCGTATATGATTCTCCTTATATGAGGTACCTAGAATAGTCAGATGCATAGAGACAGAAGAGAGAATGGTAGTTGCCCAGGGGCTGGGGCTGGGGGAGATGGGGAGTAACTGTCTAATGGGTACAGAGTTTTAATTTTGCAGGATGAAAGCGTTCTGGAGATCAGTTATACAATAATGTGAATGAACTCAATGCTATTGAACTCTGAACTGTGTACTTTAAAATGGTTGATTTTATGTTATGTGTATTTTATCACAATCAAAAAATATTTTAATGCGCAAAGGTTCTGAATACACATTGCCCTAGAGAAGACATACAAATGACTGATATGCACATAAAAAGATGTTCAACATCATTAGCCTTTAAGGAAATGTAAACCAAAACCATTGTGAAATATCACTCCACACCCAATAGACAGCTTTAATAAGAAAGACAGTAATAACAAGTGCTGGCGAGGCAGTGAAGTCGGAACCCTCTCACACTGCTGGTGGAAATGTAAAGTGGTACAATGGCTTTGGAAAACAATTTTCAGCTCCTCAAAATATTAAATATTTTGTCCAGCAATTCTACTCTTAGATATATACTCAAGAGAAATGAAAACATCCATCCACACACAAATCTGTACACAAATGTTCACAGAAGCATTTTTGACAACAAAGAGTGGAAACAATCTAAATGTCTTATCAAGTGATGAACTGATAAATAAAATTGAGTCTATCCATACAATGCAACATTATTTGGCAATAACAAGAAATGATACACTGATTCATGCTACAGCATGGATGAAACTTCAAAACATTTTGTGAGCAAAAGATGCCAGTAACAATTGACCACATATTATATGATGCTATTTACTTGAAATGTCCAAAACAGGCAAATCTACAGAGACTGGGAGTGGATTAGTCATCACCTAGGGCTGAGTGGGAGTGGTTAGGGGCAAATGGGGAATGACTGTTCCTGGGTACAGGGTTTCTTTCTGGACTGTTGAAGATACTCTAAACTTAGGTCATGGAGATGGTTGCATAACTCCATGAACATAATAAACCACTGAATCGTACATGTTTTTAAAGGGATGGATTTAATGCTATATGAATTACAGCTCAGGAAAGATGCAACTTATATTAAAAGCTAAAACAATGAATTCTACATTAAAGATCTAACTGTGTAAAAGCTTAGCTGTAAACATTTTAGAATAAAAAATTGAGGAATATCCTTAAGGCATTGGGATAGAGAAGAAGACAAACAGAAAATAAAAAAGCACAAACCCTAAAAATAAAAGTACTAAATTTGATTATACTTAAATATAAATATTTGTGCTGCACCATGAAAAATGTTAAGACAAGAGACAGACTGGGATGAGATACTTGCCATGTGTACAACCAACAATGTATTATGTGGATTATAACATCTAGACAGATAAATATATGCTTACAACAGCACAAAGGGTGGTGGACAACATGCTGTAAGGTTAAGGCACCACTGGTGGAGTGGTATGTGATGTAGGCTGTTTAAAATTAAAGATATATACTGTAAAAACATACAGAACCCTAAAAATGAGATATAACTAATAAGTTAATGATAAAAATAGAATTACTAAACAAATACTCAATCTATAAAGCAGGCAAAAAGGAAGAAAGAAAAAAAAGTATCACTGAATGCCTGGAACACAGAAAACAACTATGGTAAGTAAGTAGGAAGATAGGAGACTTAAATGCAGTCATATCAGTAATCACCTTAAGTGTTTGGTGATAGAATTAATATCCAGAATATGTTTTTAAAACACCTATAAACCAATAAGAAAAAGACTTCACAACAGAAATATTGGGAAAGGATACAATGAGGAAATTCACAGAGGAAGAAACCAAATATCTAGTAAATATGAAAAAATGTTCAACTTCCTTAATAATCAGGGAAATGTAAATATAAAGACAAAGCAAAGTAATGAACTGCCATTTCACACTCATCCAGCTGGCAAAGATTTTAAGTCCATTATCAGTAAATATTGGCGAGGATGTGAAAACAGGGCCCAGGCACTGCTGGCGGGTATGTTACTGGGTACCCTCTCTTTGGTGAGCACTTAGGCGTGAGCCGGTGGAAGATGAAAGCACTCCTGTCACCTACTATTCCACGTTTCTGTGTCTCTGTGTCCCTCTGAGAGCAACTCTGCACAGTGGGCAATGAGACATGTATGCAGATTCCCCTCTGGGGAATGGAAAGTAAACATGTATTCAATGAAATACTATATAATGGTTAAAATGAATGAACCAGATATGCTTGTTTCAACTTGACTATATCTCAAAAACATAATGATGCATAAAAAAATAAAACAAGTTCCAACAGGATATGGACTGAAGTACATCATTCACATAAAAATTTAAAATACCAAAACCAGTGGCATGCACTGTTTACTGATACATGGGAGGAAAACCATTGGGAAGGGAAGGGAAAGGGTTCAGTGGCCCTGGCCTTACCTCTACCCATAACTTTCCATTTTTAAAGAGCGCTCTGAGCTGACAGCATGCATTCTCCTGTTGTGTCTCAGGGCAGCTCCACCCCTGAGCCCCCTGGGGTCCCTTTAGGTGAACAAATATATTCTACTTCTTTCTCCCCTTTAGTTAGTTGCAGTTGGGGTTTTGTCACGTGTCACCAGGAGGCCTGCCTATACTTTCTTTCTTTTTTCATTTCCAGTTCTCACCACCTTGTAGGTACTCCATAAATACGTGTGTAAGTGAACCTGTCTAGGAAAGGGAGTCGCCAACTCTAGCTCTCCCATTCTTTTTGGGATCTCTCTCTCTCTCTCACGCTTAGAAAGAGCAGTTCTCCGGGGGACCGAAAGAGCAACATAGGGTAAACAAGTCACGTCCCACTCGGCCTCAGTTTCCTCCCAAACGCCGGGTCGGCCCCCTCCAGCCCCAGCTCTCTCAGATTCTCAGCATTCTGTCCTTTCAGGTCGAAAACAACACTCGGGCGTTTCACAAAAGCACCCAACCCCCTTGCTCCCCTGGAACCCGGACTGCACAGAGCTGGTCACATGAACTCCGGGCTTTCTTTGGTGTGACGGGTTTCTTAGATCCCTTTGTGAGCGCAGGTTTTGAAAGGGAACGACCCGGGTTCTGGGTTTGAGAGGAGCGGGGAGATCCGGCGGGAGGAAGGCTGTCGGAGCCAATCAAGCCGCCTCCAGACCCCACCACGTCGCCTCGGCCGCGCGCTGTTATTCCTCCTCCGCTCTCCCGCCTCCGGGTCTCGCCCTAGGGTGCCCGGGGAGGCGAGGACCCCAGGTGAGAGGCCGGGGGCCCCGGAGGGTGGGAGGCCCGAGCGGTTTGGCCCGGGCGGCACGACGGGCTGGCCCGGGGCTCAGGGCGTGTCCGTCGCCGCCTGGCTGCTCGCTCGACACTGTTCGCTCCTACCGGCTGTAGATGGAGCTGTCTGGGTTCCTGCAGCCTCCGACGAGCCTCGGAGTGTTTCTCTTTAAACGGCCTGAGAGGGACATGCCTCCCAGGATGCAGTTTGTATCAACATGGCAGCTGCTGTGCAGCTCCCCTGCTGAAGAGGCGCCGGGACGGCAGCGCAGCTCGCAGCCGGGGCCGGGGCCGGAGCCGGGGTCGCAGCCGCGGCCGCAGAGGGGCCGCGCGCGGGCCGGGGGCTGGTGCTGAGGGCCGGGGCCCAGCTCGCGGCCGGGGCGCAGCCCGCCGGGCCGCCCGCACCGCCGCGCGCCCCGCTCCGACGCCGCCGCCGGGCTCGGCCGCTCCGTCCCCGCCCGCCCCTCGCGCCCCGAGCAGGCCGGGCCCGACGGCCGCGAGAGCCCGGGCGGGGAAGGCCGGGCCGGGCCGGAGCCGCCTGCGGAGAGGCCGGGGGCCGGCCTGCGTGGGGCCGCGCGGCCGCGGCGGCGACTCCGGCCGGGGCCGGACAGCGCAGGGCCATGGCCGAGGCGGCCCCGGCTCCGGTGAGAGCGGCCCGCGCGCGCACGGACGCGCGGACTCGGGGCCCGGGGGACGGCCTGCGCGTCCCGGGCTCGGCGGCCCGGCCTGGGGTCTCGGTAAGGGACAGAAACGCCGCGACGTGGGGGCGTGGGGCCCGGAGGGCTCGCGCGCCCCTGCACGGGAGGGGGGGCTGCGGGCGGGGGAGCCGGGCCGGGGAGCGGGCGGCCGTCCGGGCGCGGCTGCGGGGACGCCCGGGGCCTGGCACGCACGCGGGCCCGGAGGCGGGCGCCCGGGCGGCGCGCCTCGCTCCCTGCGGAGCTGGCGCTGCGTCCGTCGGGGTTGCCGCCGCACGTTTTCCGCAGAGCTCGGCCCCGCCGAGACTCCCGCGGCCGGAGCGCGGCGCTGACGCGGCTCTCCCCATTTCGCAGAGCGGAGACACTGAGGCCCGGACACCTGGCGGCGACCGGCCCCGCCTGCCCCAAGGTCACGTAGCGAGTCATCCGTGGCACGGTGCCCGCGTCTCCAGAAATGCCTGCCCCCGGGCCGCGGGCCTGGACGGGGAGGGGGCGGCCTTGGCGGCGGCCTCCCCCGGGGCGGGGGCCGGGGCCGGCGCGCGGGGGACGCTGCCCGTCGGGGCGGAGATGGGGTGACAGCCGGGTGGGAGGCCGGGCAGCGCCCAGCCGAGCGTCTTGGCCGTGGGGAGCAGGTGACCCTCGGGCTCAGGCGCCTTGGCCTCCAGCCTCTGCGTCGGGGGAGGGGGGACTGCCGAACACTGGGTGTCTGGACGGATGGGATCTGGGGAGCGAGCTACTAAGGGCTTGGGGGCAGATGAGTCTCTTCAGACGCATCTTCAGAGAGAATGGGCCATTCTTAAAAACCAGTCTTAAAATCTCCCCGCAGACCTGCTCTTTGAGATGCAGTAGCCGTGCTGGGAGGAGGATTGCTGCATGGCAGGCAGTGCCTCTGAGCCTCAGTTTCCTGTTGTGTACAGGAAGGGGTCGGCATACATGGCTCTCTAAAGAGCTTCTCAGTTCGTAAAATAATAATAATGATGATGATGATAAATAACTCTTGGAAAAATAAAATAAGACGATTTTTAAATGCTTAGGTCTCCAGGGCCCTTGGATGGTATATAATTCTGGGTGAACCCCACTGGGTCAGTACAAGAAAATGGCACAGCTTGCTTTATCAGTCAGATAGGTATGATTATTAATTTTTCTGCTAATATAGCATGAGTGCTAGGGACCCCCTTCGCTTAGGATACATGTTATAGGGAGAGTGGGTTAAATCCTGTGAAATATGGATTAATGGAAGAATTATCTCGCTGCCTCCAACAGTTTGAGAATGCAAGCTTATTAATCTTACATCTTATATTTACAGCTCCATCTCTCTCTTTGGCCATTTCTTTCTGCTCGGGGTAAAATCAAGCCACAGGTTTACTGGGACTAACGAAATTACGGCAAGGGGCTTTTATTTGGGAGTGGTGGAGGGGATGTGCTCCTGGGCCCCCTCATCCCTCTCCAGTCCTCCAAATCCGGAAATGGATAGAGACAGTCTAATAATAGAAAGCAGAGAACTGGTATTTTCCTTTGAGCTCTGATGAGACTAGTTAGTAAAGATGTCTTGCTCTAATGGCTTTATTTACTGTCCTGAAGCTTTTCTTCATTGTTTCGGTTAAACCTCCATTACTCAGGGAGACTAACTTGGCCCCTGGGGATTTTTCCCTTCTTCCTACTAGTTATAGGCAAATACCCTAATCCCCCTCTGAGGACAGGGGCATAAAGGTGCCTATTGTGTTGCCTGATGCTCACTCGTAACTTTCTCTGTGTCTGAGGCTCCTATCCCAGAGGGACCGCCAGTCTTGCCCTCACCTGTAAAGAGTTGAGAGGTGGCTTAGTTGTTGACGGGCCTTCAGGTTCAGGGGTCTACAAAGCCCTTGAGAGTGTTTGCAGAATTTTGTGTATGTGCCCATGTGTGTTTTTTGAAGGGGAGAATCCATAGTTTTCATTAGCTTCTCAAAGGAGCCCCTGACCCCAGCATTAACTGGAAATGTCTATGGGCAGGGTCTTCACACAGGTCTTTGTTTAATCTCCAAGCTTCCACATTTTAGAGGTAAAAAGAATCAGAACATATACTGACCCACCGTCTCAGTTGACAGGTGAGGCCTGGAGGGGACCTGCCGGGCAGGCTGAAGCCCAGGCTCTGGATCCAGACCGCTGTGTGACCTTGGGCTGGTCACTTAGCCTCTCCAAGCCTCATCGCCTTCCTTTGTTAAGTGTAGAGAAGAATCTTCGTAGTCCCTGTTTCATAGGGCTTTGTGAAAATTAAAGGAGATAACCCTTAAAACACTTAACACAGTTCAAGGCACATAATAAGCACCAAATAATTGTTAGCTATCACATGACTAGTTAACCCTCACATCTGGTTAGCTGCAGAGCTGTTGCGTCATATTACCTCTATAACCTTTTGCCTGAAGAAGGTCTTATACCTTTAATCCTTGGCTTAAAAGTGTGATGCTGTCTCAGCTAAGCCACCCATGAGTGAATGAATAAACAAATAAAAGAAAGCACGCAGTGGAAGGTATACATAGGTTTAGATGAGTCTTTGATAAATGAACTAAAGGAACTTCATTATTTATGCTAATGATTTTTTTCGTAACCCAATCATTTATTCATTCAGTAGACACTTGTCAAGCACAGATATATTTCAGACTGGACACCAAGGATATGCTAATTTTCAAAGAAAAGGGGAATTTCAGTTACTTTAAAGATAAATTATATATGGCACACAGTAATTGGCCATTCAACAGATTTGTTGAAGGAAGATTATGAGGAAAGGGACAAATATTGATATAGAAGGACTTCTGTTCAGTTCCAATAAACATAGCAGTTGTCTGAAGAGATAAATACAGAGCTGGTCACTCAGAAGACGCTGGCTTCACCAAGCGTTCTCTCAACATGGACGAGGCAAGGTGGGGACCAGGGAGAGTATGAACAATTGAAATCCCCAAAGAAATCAGTCTTTATTGTGGTTCTAGTCCCCACCAGTCTTGACATGGGTCACAGAACTGGCTGACTTCAGCTCCGCTTCCAGTCCTTCTGGACCTCATTTCCTCTCATTCCCCACCTCACGACATGGGGACGACCCCTGATGGCCAGGGTACACCTACCAGGTGGACCATCTGCTTGAGGACCTTGGCTCCTGCAGGAGAGTCTGCCCACTCCTGTCTCAGCGTCTCTCTTCTCTCTCCGCATATCGCAGGAGCCAGTGCGGGATGCCCAGAAGCCCATTCAGCCTCTCCGGCAGGGGCTGAGTCCATAGAACATGTCTCAAAGGCAAACCTATGCTGTATCAACTCTTTGAGAAATGTTATTGATAAGTCAGCTATTCAGCTTGTATCCAAGCGTCTGGAAAACTTAAGATAATTGTGTGTCCTCGCTGTTGGACAAAGTGAGGGAAAGACCATGGGGTCCATGACTGCCTTTAATTACAAGTAGAGGCAGTGGGGCTGGATGTCAAGTTCACCTTCGTGGTAAGTCCATTAACAGAACACCCCACCTTGCTGGCAGTCTTAGGATAGCAACAGTATTGGCATTGGAAAATTCTGCTCTATTGTTTTTCAAAGTTTTCTTTTATTTAATGCTCAGTGCTCGAAGAACTCAGCAAAGTAGCAGATGTGTCATGTATCATTACCCTCACTGGACGGATGAGGACCCTGAGAATAGAGAAGTTGAATAACTGGGCCAGGGCAACCCAGGCAGCATTGGTGTAGACAGGACTGAGAGCCAAGTGTTCGAATTCAAAGCCAGTATCCTTTCTCTTCTCCCACACCACTACTCATGAGATGACACCTGTGAAATGTACCCTGTGGAAAGGAGATGGCTTAAAAAAGCAGAAGGTGGCGTTACCACCTTTTATTTGTTGTTAACAATAGTTTTACGTTGAATGTGTAGATCCATGCCAGGGTCTGAAGAGATTCAGGTCTGTGGAACACATCTCATTGCTACAAAAGCTGAATCCCTTTTAATGTAGGTGCTTATCTTTGGAATTTATTTGCCAGCTGGAGACTCTGGTCTTCAATCCTGTCCTTTTCTTTCTTTCCTGGAACACAGGTCCAGCAGCTGGACATGGAGACCCAGCGCTCATCACCTCTGTCATTCCCCAGTGTCCTGCAAGAAGAAACCCCACGTCAGGCCCCGGCCGGACTCCCTCAAGAAACTCTGTTCCAACCCCACGTTCTCCCCCCGAGAGAAATTCCTTCTTTGACTCCTGCTGTTCCCCGGCAAGGCTCCCTACCCCAGACTCCCAGTGTTCCCAAGCAAGAGACTTCTGGCCGAATGCCGCCTGTTCTCCAGAAGGGACCCTCACTCCTGTATCCGGCCGCTTCTGAGCAAGAGACTCATCTCCAGGGCCCCCTTACTTCCCAGGAAGAGACCCCGTACCCCGCCCCAGCTGCTGCTGAACAAGAGATCTCGCTTCTCTCCCACTCCAGCCACCATCAAGAAGCCCGACTCCACTCCCCTGAAGTTCCTGAGAAAGACCCCCTGACCCTTTCCCCTACAGCTCCTGAGACCGACATGGACTCCCTGCTCCAGAGCCCTGTTTCCCAAAAGGACGCCCCCTTCCAGATGTCTTCTGCGGCCCAGAAGGACACACCACTCCCGACGGCGGAGATCACCCGCTTGGCCGTGTGGGCTGCCGTCCAAGCGGTGGAGAGGAAACTGGAGGCCCAAGCCATGCGGCTCCTGACCCTGGAGGGCCGGACGGGGACAAATGAGAAGAAGATAGCCGACTGCGAGAAGACGGCCGTGGAGTTCGCAAACCACCTGGAGAGCAAATGGGTGGTGCTGGGCACCCTGCTGCAGGAGTACGGGCTGCTGCAGAGGCGGCTGGAGAACATGGAGAACCTGCTGAAGAACAGGAACTTCTGGATCCTACGGCTGCCCCCGGGCAGCAACGGAGAAGTCCCCAAGGTAACCTTATCCCAGCCGGGGCTTCCCGATGCGAGCCCAGAGCGGGAATGTATTTTAGGAATTTAATAGAAAAGAAAGGAAAAGCTGTGCTTGAGAAAGAAAACAACATGATGTTACCTAGTCACCCACTTCACATCCCCAGGAACAGGGCGCACTGAGACCGAACGATTCCTCCTGTTGGTAAAAGCATAAGTTGTAGATCAGAGAGACGTCCTGGTGATCAGGAGACGTCCTGGTGATCAGGAGCTGTCCGTTGAGAGGGACGTTCAGTCCATGATGTCTGAGGATGGAAGGCAAACTGGAGGCCCAGCGGTTGAGCTGTGGACGAGTATGAGTCAGTGGTTCCCCATAAGGGTGGGGGAGACCTCGGTGAGATGTTACAGGGCTCTGTCCTGCTCAGCATTTTTATCAGTTGTCTTATAAATCCTGTTAATGCCTGTAAAAGTGTGATTTCCAGAAATATCCTAAAAAACTAGAGAACACTTAGGTTTTAATATTATTTCCCAGAGGAAAGAACTTGAATATGGACTGGTTTTCTTTCTGTTTTGTGATCCTGTCCTTTTCCACAGCCTCATGTGATGTAAACACGTGGACATACTCTCTAGGCTAGCACTTTTCAGATTTTATTGTGTATGTACACGAGTCACCTGGGGCTCTTACTAAATGCCAAATCTGAATTAGTGGGTCCAGGTGGAACCTGAGAGTGTGCATTTCTAGCAAGTTCCTTGGGGGTGCCACTGCTGCTGGTCTGCAGACCACACTTTACAGCAGCAAGGATTGTCCTGTTCGAGAGAAAAAGGACCAGACAAGACGGGACTCTTAGCTGTAGGGCCAGGTTAGTGGCTGAAGCCTCCTGATTTCTAGAGAGGTCCTTAGTGAAAACCCAGAACTGAGCTCTGGGCCTTTCCCGCTCCAGTCCTAAGAAGAGGTGTTTGAGCCGGGCCCAGGGGGCCGGGGCCATCCACGGCCATCGGATCTGGCAGCTGGGGGCCTGTGATGGCCCTCTAGTTGTTCCGAGCTGAGCGTGTTGTGTGGTTTCAGGTCCCTGTCACATTCGATGACGTCGCTGTGCACTTCTCGGAGCAGGAGTGGGGCAACCTATCTGAGTGGCAGAAGGAGCTGTACAAGAACGTGATGCGGGGCAACTACGAGTCTCTGGTCTCCATGGGTAAGGAGAGGGCCTTGCTCGCGGCGGCTTCCTGGGCGCTAGCTTGGGGTCTGTTCAGAACCTTCAGGAGCTCTGAACTCCCCCAAACAATTTTAGAGAACACAGCAATTTAGAACAAACACCCTCGTAAACCCCCACACCAGGGCAGCGCAGATCAGCACGGCTGGTAAACAGAGTCGACACTCTGCAGAGAAGCCCCTGGGGCCAGGGGATAGACTTAGACATCAGTGGTCTCACCTTTATATTATTTTCCTTGTGGCCCGTATATATATGTAAATATAAAATATACGCATATATATATGTTAGTTTGTACAGCAAACTATTATTAAGCAGAAAGTAAGGTGCTTTATGGGAATCACGTTTAATCCTCAGACCTTTCCCAAGGGGGAGCTAGGACAGGTGTTGGCACTCCTGGTCCACCGTCCAGGTGGCTGAACACCTCCCGGACTGAGGGCTCATGTCCCCCAGGTTCTCGTCCCCACTGTGCAGAGATGAGGTGTGACCTGGGGATTCGATGCCTGTCCTAGGTCCACACCAGGAAGTCATAATTTCACTGACATCTCTCTTCCCCAAAGCCTGTGGATTCTTGTTGTCTTCATTAATAAGTGTATTTGAGGGTGAAAAGTTGGGAAAATGTGCTTTAATTTCATATGTATCCCTTTCTCTGATATGGGGAACTCTGTAGGCACAAAAAAAGTTAGAAAAACATTAAATGTGCTGTAGCAGAGAAACTTAGATTCTTGCTGCAATTGTTCATTTTATACATATATACCTCTCCGCAGGATGACTTTTTAAGTTAATTGTTTTCTTTTTAAAGTATACACATAAATACATACATTGTGAAAATTCAACAGTTTAGATTTGCATAACTATCCCCCTGGCAGTATTACCCAGCAAAGTAACCACCATAAACCCGTGGGCATATATTATCATTTTTGTGCACATGCGGTTTGTGGTTTGCACAGATGGGGTCGTTCACTTCTTTCACCTAGTGGCAGTGAGGGACGGCTTTCTGTGTCGGCATACGCAGGCCCGCCTGAGGGACAGGGCCGTGCTCCTGAGGCGCCATCAGGCTGCGACACCGAACACCTGATGAGCAGCCTCTTCAGGCAGCCTGACCGCGTCCTCTCACTGCTGCAGGATTGCCATCAGCATCTCTCTGTGTCTGTGCACTTACGGGAGTGGTTCAGTAGGGTGAGTTCCCGGAGGCAGGCTTGCGGAGGAAAGAGGGTCCACAGGTACAGTGTTGTGGCCTTGGCCCCGGGCCCTCCCGAGGGCAGCGTGTGTTTACGGAACAGGGTGAGTCAGTGCCGTTCTCCACCCCCTGACCCGACTGTAAAGGTTTGTCTTTTCTAGTGGGTGAAAAATGACACCTCATTATTGTCGTGTGTATTTCTTTGATGATGAGTGAACTTGTGCATCTTTTTATATTTTATTTGGCCATTTACATAGGTACTATAAATCATCCATTCATATCTTTGATTTTGTATTTTTTTACTGACTGTAGAGGCTCTTTATATATTTAATTATGGACATCAACTCTTTGCCTTGTATATTACAAATGTGTGTATGTGTCATACTATGTCCTCTACGTTTCTTCTTCTTTTAACCTTATTTCCCAAGAACATTACACTATTTTTTAATATAAGAGAACCTCAGTATTTTGTTTCATGGCTTCTAAATTTGCTCAGGATTAGTTTTTTAATTTATAAAGTCTCAAATATCTTCTGCCTTTGTCGTGAAGACCTGAGCAGGCATTGGCCACCTGTGAGCCATGGGAGCCACAGGTGACAGAGGGCCAGTTTCCATCAGTGGGCAGGGTCCCGCTGGTCCCGCATAGGAGGACACAGGTCACGGTTAGCACACACACTGTGGGCCCTGAGAAGGGCAGGAAACTTGGCCCTTCCTTTTGCAGCATTGCAGGCCTTGGGTAGGTCAACAGCTCCCAGGGTCACACCCACACAGGTGACACCTTTGTAGCATCCGGTGCGACCTCACCCCATAGTACATCTTCTTTTCTTTCTCCTGCCCAGACTATGCAATTTCCAAACCAGACCTCATGTCACAGATGGAGCGCGGGGAGAGGCCGGTCATGCAGGAGCAGGAGGACTCTGAGGAGGGTGAGACACCTGCAGATCCCAGTGCTGGTGAGTGGCTGCCGGGTGGCCGAGAGCTCTGCCTTCTAGACCGCTGAGCACTCAGGAGGCCCAGCGTGAGGGGCAGCAACCCACAGTAGACTCCGGAGGGGTGTATTAGAAGGCTGAGTGCAGGAAGGCGGCCTGCAGGTGCTGGGACCTGCTTGGGGCCTTCTCGATCACCAGTGGCCCTAGCAGCCCATACGTAGGAATGCCGTTGGTTCACTGTCTCGGGGAGTTTTTGATCTGGCCCAGCGTCACTTCACTCTTTGCAGGAAACAAAACTAGAACTGAAAGAAAGGCAATCATTAGTCAGGGATGCTGGTGCTCATGCAGCCTCAAGCTCCCCAGAGAAGGGCCACGCCCCTAGTCCTGCTGTGGGAGGACAGGGACAGACACAGGCGTTACCTGAAATGTCCCACAGCGTGCAGGGCAGTGTCTAGACAGGGCGGTGAGATGGGGACAGCAGAGAAGCACAAGCAGCATTGGCCGTGGACTCAGGTGCCAGCGTCAGGCTGCCTGCATTTGAATCCCGGCTTCTCTGCATCCTCGCTGTGTGGTTTTGGTTACTCGGCCTTTTGGAGGCCTGCTCTCCTCATCCTGTAAAATGACTGGAACTGACAGCTCGAGCCCCGAGTGCTGACTGGCAGGAAGCAGTGGCCCAGGAATCACCAGCTGCTGTCTGTCTGCGTGGGGCGCTGTCCCCCCGACTTGTAATGTGGGTGCTTTCAGGGTGCAGTTCATTTTGGCGCCCCTGCTTTGGAATTGCCTTTGAGCTTCCATCACTTTTCCTGAAGGTCTTCTGTGGAAGCAGATCCTTGTCCTTTGTAGCCAAACATCATTGGTGACCCTGTCTTTGGAAAAGGAAGATATTCTAGCGGGAGAACTTACTGACTCCGGGTCCTGTAAACCAGCTCCCGGGATGGGGTCCAGAATCATATGGAGTCATGTCGGCCTCGTGGAATGAGCCCGGAGGTGACTTGTGGAAGAGGCAGAACCTTGAGGGAAAAATAAGTCCTGGAGCGTTTCAGAGAAATCCTAAAGCATCATTACTGTCTAGAAATTAGCCGAGAGATTTAAGTGGATGGAAGAGGCTGATTCCGAATTCATTCTGGCAGAGAAAAAAGGATGGATTTAAAAGTAAATAAGCTGAGAATGCAGGTCAGGGATGAGGTGTGGCACATGGCAGAGTGGTCTCTTGTTTGGAGGAACATAAGTCTGTATGGGAGAAAGTTTGAGTGGCTGCATTGAAAAACAAGTGTCAGCAGGAACAGAGAGATTTGAGGTAGAAGAAATCAGAAAGAGGGCTTGGGAGGCAAAGAATGAGAATGGGGAGAGGTGGTTTGTGGTAGAATTCTAAAACCCACCTGATGTCCCCACGGGGCTTGTGGTCCAGGTGCTGCTCTTCTAGCATCTTCTTAGAAGCACCGGGACGGGACCACGGACCCCTTCCTCTGTCTGCTGTTCACACCCTCATCACAGGTGGGCCTCCCACGGAGTGGGGCCGGAATCGAGCAAACAACCCCAGCCGGCTGGGCCCGGGGTGGAGTTTGGTCTGGCCCGAGCACGTCCACGGCCGCAGCTCCTGTAGGCAGTGGTGGCCTCACAGAGGCTGCCTTGTGTGGCTCGAATGTGCCATTTGTCCCACTGACTGTCTCAGCCCCTTGGAGCCTGGCCGGAGGGAGGACAGGAGAGGACGTGGGGACCCCAGCCCCATAGGGCTGGCATTAAGCTCGCACCTCTGCGGGAAAGCAGAGGCCCTGGCCTCGGGGCAGCTGGGCTGTCCCGAGCGTGCAGTCATCAGAGCCCCAAACACGCCAGTGGTAACTTGTCAGCTCCATGTCCTCTCCCTTAGAAGGGTAGCCACAAAGCCAGCCCTGGGCGAGACCCAAAGGTGTGACACCAAGGGGGAAACGTCCAGAAAATTGAAAATTTGTATAGTTCCTAATACATGGAACATGACAATTTTATGAACTGGCTGAGTAAATACATTCAATAGACTATTGTTTATGGTTTGGATCCCTGAGAGCCAGGAGATCAGAAGATGATTCGGATATCGACCCTGCTCTCAAAACACTCCGGCCCGGGCTCCCATTCCTGGCCCCGTGAGGCTGAAGGGAGGCTGGGGAGACCAGGTGCTATTTCCTCCTAACGTCAGCAGAGTAAACAAACCAGGAGGCGGAGCTGAAGTCCAAGCTCTCATACATTGTACATGTTTCCATGTTTTTAAAAAGCAATTTGCTGTTTTCTGGTCTTAAAATATGTTTTAAATATTTTAAATGTGCATTTACGTAAACTAATAATTTTCTTTCTGAGTCGATAGCCTAGAACAGAATCCAAAATATGGATTAAGTTGTACAAATGTTACTTTACATTATGACAGACAGTTCTACAGCCATGAAAATCAGAAGTGAAGTTTTTACATTGTATTTTCACTTGTAGCTTTATTTTTAGTTCATCCAATATTTTTTTGTCCCAAGTACCATGGTGTTGTGAGTTGTTTTTGTTTTTTCTTTTTAATGGAGGTACTGGGGAGTGAACCCAGGACCTCGTGTATGCTAAGCACCTGCTCTACTGCTGAGCTATACCAACCACTGCTTCCAGATACTGTGTCAAGAGACTGATGTGAACAAACCAAACACCCCACATATGTAAAAACACAAGTCACCAGCTATGACAGTGCTGTGGGGACAGGCATCCGGGCCTCTGAGACACACAGTGGGGAAGACCTTACTGAGACTGGGCAATCAGCAGAGGCCTCACAGAGAAAGTGGGATTTTTCATGGAAGGACAAGGAAGTTCAGGTTGCTCGGAGGAGCCCCCATTAGAGGGAGGAAAGAATGGAAGGTCTGAGATTCCTTTCGTAGCTCAGGTAAGAGACCTGGCGTAGCCCAGGGAGAGAAGTGGATGTATGTGAGGTCTCTTTTGGCAGGAGGCTGGGAGGGACCTGGTAGCTGGTGGATGTTCAATACGGGGGGTCCGAGGCTGACTCCCAGGGCTGTGACAGAGAGAGGGTAGGTGGAGGACAGGGGGCCCGGAATGCGTTAGGTGTGAGATCCCCATGACATGTCAAGGAGGGGGCGTTGAAAAAGCAGCCAAGCAGAGGAGCCTGGAGCTCACAAGAGATCGGAGCTAGAGACAGGCGTTTGGGCCTTGGTAGCACAGACTGGACTCGTTTTCCGGATCTAGAGGGACAAAAGGAAAGCTGCCCTTGGCAGCCCTGACTTCTAGAGTGCATCTGGGGACTTAGAAGACATTGGTCTGAGTGGGGCCTGGGCGCTGGTTTGTTGTTGTTGTTTTTAAGCTTTTGAGATGATTCTTATGTGCAGCCAGGGTTGAAAACCACTGTTGTAGGATTTGGAAAAAGGAGGAACCAGAGGAATCAAAGGAAACAGGAGGAGTAGCCAGAAAGGTAGGAAGAGAAATGAGGATCGTGCATTGTTAGGTATTTCAGGAGAAGAGTGTTTCCAGAAGGAGGGAGTGCGGTTAACAGTGCCGAATTCCGCCGTGTGGTTTACGAAGGCAAAGACTGGAAAGTGTCCATTGGATTTGCAGATTGGCAACATCAGTGACCTTAACAAGAGAAATGGTGGTGGTGTGGTCGGGGAGGAAGCCTGTTAGAGTCTGGTGGGGAGTGGATGGGAGGGGAGGAAGTGGAGAAGGCTGTGAGTGGGCAGGAGAAATACCGGCAGGGTGGGGTGGGCAGTCTTGTTGCTGAAGATGGGGACTGCTGCAGCCTATTTGAAATGTAGGTAGGAATGATCAGGTTGATAGGGGAAGTGAATGATGCAGCCGTGGAAAATGTAAATACGATGGGCAGTCAACGGTGTTAACAAAAGACAGATAGGGAAACGACTGGATGGAAACATACCAAAATCATGTTTCTCTATGCTTTGTAGAATTTTCTGAAGTGAGCATATATTACTTCTTAATCAGTAAGAATAATTTTTTTAAAAACCAATGAAGAAAGACTCCAAGTTAAAGATGGCAGAGGAAGCATGTGTTTACTCCTACCTCCCGAAATCCTTCTAAAATAAGAGCCAAGGGACTTTTCAAAGGAATGGACAAGGAGACAAGGGCAGCTGAGTGTTGGAAGGCTGAGAGCAGATGGCTGGGTAACCACTGATTTAGAAAGCTGAATCCAAAATTGGTATTGGTGAGAGCTGAGAAGAAACCCAGTTTGAACTCCACCACCACCCCTACCCAAGGCTCAGGAACTAGCAGTACTGGAGCTTCCGGGTAAAAGGGGGTAAAGGTGAGGCTAAAAACAGCATCAGTCAAACATCTTTTAAAGGGGCTTTTAAACACTACCATTTCCCTCCATTGCCTCCCCAACCCTGGTAGATGAAGAAGGCTTATTCTCTGGAAAGTGTGAACAAAAGGCTCTCTGAACATGGACACCAGACACACTTGAGGGTGGGGTACCATGCTGAAAACAAGGAAATAAGTGAAGCTTGACATATAGATGTTGAGATCTCCAGCCTTCTTCCCTAATCTGGCTCCCAAAATGATCCAGGGTTAAACTCTCAGGGCACGATATTGGAAGTCTTATCTGGAGACTTTTGGGACCAGCCCAAGAGACTTCCCAGTGAAATGACCTAGCCACGTCATCCTACTGGGAAACCCAAGCCCTACCTGAATGCACCAAACTTTTAATTTTCTTTTGAGTATTCCACCTTTAAGTATATAAATGGACAGCCAGGAACCATGAGACACTTGGGAAAAGCCTCTAATACACAGAGACAAAGAGGGGGGGAAAAAGCAGAAAAAATTAAATTTCAAGGAAACAAAGACCATGCAGAGAAGGGAAAATGTATGTTTAAATACATATATATGTTTATACATTTAAAATATACATTTCCTAATATTCCTCAGAGACATAAAAGAAGTGAGTGCATCCATGACAAAAGTATAATTTTTTTTTTAAAAAAATAGAAAGGAACTCTTGGAAATTAAAAATAATATAAATTAAAAACTCAGGAGCAGTATTAGAAAATAAAGTTGAGCCCATCCCAGAAAACAGAGCAAAAAGACAAAAAAGAAAATCTGGGAAAGAATAAGAAAATTAAAAGATGAAAGTCCAATGTCCAGATAATAGGACTATCAGGAAAAAAGAATAGTAAAAACAGGGAGGAAGGAATTAGCAATGAAAGAATTCAAGAAAAATTCCCAGCACCTAGGAAAACAGTTTTCCAGATTAAAGAGCCCACCAACCGTCCAGAGCAACAGATAAAAGCAGACCCCACCTTAGATACATCAACAAGAAATTTCAGAGCAACTGAGGACCCAGGAGATCCGACAAACTTCTGGGAGAAAGAACAGGTTCATACTAAGGAACTTGAATTAGAATGTCTTTGGGCTTTTCAACAGTAGTGGAAGCTACCACACAATAGAGCTATGCCTTTAAAATTCTTTAAATTTTAAAATTGTACCCTATTTTCCAATATCCTAGAATTTGATGTCTAGCCAGACCAATCTAATTAAATGTTATGAGAGTGAAATCGAGACATTGAGATGTTCAAGGTCTGCCAGGGGCTCTTTCTCAAGCTGGGGCAGGTCCTTGGCCAAAGCGAGGAAGTACATCGAGAAAGAGGGGTCAGGAGCTCCAACACGAGAGAGGATCCCTGGGTTGTGGCCCAGGGGTTCCCCAAAAGACAACTGTGCATCTGGAAGCACCCAGTCCAGACTGGAGCACATCAGAGGTTCCAGAAAAATTTTCTCCAAGTATATGAAACAGAAATAGCCATTATGTTTGGATGTTTTGAGAGGAGGGTTATAGAGCCAGGGTCAAGGAGAGTTTGGAGCTGACTTGGTAATATTAGTAAGCAAAAAAGAACTTAACTCTAGGGAAAGCAGAAAGGTTTACAGACATAGAGAAATACTTAAGAGTTTACTACATGGTTCAATTTTAAAAACATTTACGTAATCCAGTCATGTAAACACCCAATATTAATCCAGTCAGGATTACAGACTGGAAGAATCAGGGATTTGGAAGAGATGTGGGTGGATGGAGAAGAGACAGTCCTCACCTCCGGCCCTTGGAAGTCAATAGATGATGCTTAAAATGGGAAAATCAAGGAGTAGCAGTGTCATTATGTTACGCAGAGTTATGAAGGTAAATGGCAAAAGAATCAGCTAGAAGAACTGCAAGTGATTGCCTCTGGGGAGCAGAAAATAAGGGGTTGGGGGTGGAGGAGAGCTTTTTAAAAATAAGTTTTGAAGAACTCTTCAGCCCTCTTGCCTGTGTGTCTAAATAAATTTTTAAGAAGATTTTTAAAATTAATAAACCAAACTTTAAAAAATGTAACAGAAAATGTAGCCATAAGAAGGTTGGAAAGCCAGTGCCAACCGTCATGTTTTTGCTTTGAGCTGGTAGAGAAAGTTAATGTGGCAACGCTGATTTTCACTTTCCAACGAAACTCTGAAGTTTCATCAACATAATTCAAAAAGAAAAAATGCAAAGAGAATGAAAGTCCCACATAATTCTCTCAAGAGTCAAAAGTTTATTCCATCCAGTTTATGTGCATATAGTAACACACACACACACACACACCCTTAATTATATAATACTTACTTTCTCATTGTCAAAATTTTTTCAAGCAATTAAGTACATTGTTTAACAATTTGCTTTTTCCAATAATATATCTTGGACATCTTTACATGCCAGAACATAGAAATCTCTTTTTTTAGATAGCAGGCTATAGTATTTTGTGTATTGATTTCATAATTTATTTAAATAAACTCCCATTGATGTACATTTAGACTGCTGACAAGTTTCAGTGCTTTAAGATTTTTTATAAATAAATCTTTGTGCACTTGTCGGAAACTTATTTAGAAGTAGTCAGAAGATACACCCATTTAAAAATTTAATGAATATTAGCAAATGCCCTTCAAAACAATTGTGCCAATTTATACACCCTCATCTGTCATGAGGCTGTTACCCCACACCCATGCCAATAGTAGGTATTATGTATCTTTTTATAATTTGCCCAAGTGATGGGTAAAAAGAATATTTTGATGTTTTCATGCAACCTTCCTAAGAGTGATGGTGAGCATATTTCCTGTTTTTATTGGTCCCCAGTATGTCTTATGAAAATTATCTTTTGCCCATTGTTCTTTTGGATTATTCATCTTTTTTATTATCGGTTTATAAAAGCTTTTTAAATATTAAGGCTATTAGCTCTTATCTGTATTATATATGCAGATATGTTTCCGAATTCATGGTTTACCTTTGTATGTGTTTGTGATACAGCTGTTTTAAATTTTCATGTGTTCAAATTTATCAATTTGAAGTTTTTATGAATTCAAAATTACCAGAAGTTTTCTTTATGATGGGTGGGTTTCATATCAAGTGTAGAAATACTGACTCGGCCTGTTTTTTTCAGGAAACATGATCACAGGCCTTGGACCTATGAGCTTCTCAAAAACCTATAAAAATATTTAAAAGCTGAAATAAAATACCTTTTGCTTCAGAAAACAAGAATTATAAAATGTAAATAATTAAATGTTTAAATGTCTACCAATATAACATTATATCAGCTTCATTAATTATTAAATTTAGTGTTCACAAACATTTAATACATTAGAAAACAATGTGTAGGGTAGATTTTTTTCCCATCTCAGAAGAGTTCTTATGAAGAACTATGATTATAGAGTTTAAAAAAACAATCACACATTGTTTCTTATCACCAAACAGTATCAAGGCAAAGCCACAAAAATTCTTTCCAAAAAAATTTGCACCAAAAGATTACAGTTGATATGTGTTGATATAGTTGATATTCAGTATGTTTGGTGTGACTAACCAGACAGCCTCCAGAAGGACTCTCTGGAGTCCCAGAGGGTCTAGGGGTAGCCTGTCCCTTAGGTCAAAGTTGCTTAAAAAAAGAAGGGGTCAGGGGAGAGGGAAGGAGAGAGAGAAGGAAAGAAAAAGAAAGGAAGGAAGGAAGAAAAGCTGTGCTTTTTTCTAATCCTAGTGTGACTTCATTATTTATGTCTAAAGTTTAGATTCACCAGTAGTTTATTTAGAAGTGAGATATTTTTTGGGTAGTTTTGGGTTTTTTTCCTTCTACTCAGGAAACCAGTTGTCTGCACTTCATTTACCTAAACCATTGCCACTGGTTTGAAATGCTATCTTTGGTCATAAACGATATTCCCCCAATGTATGTGTCTTTGATTAATTTTTGTAATGGGAGAACAAGTGACTGCTTATGCATGCAGTCTGATGGTCAGGACTCTCAAACGTTGTTTGGGGTGGAGAGACCTTTTTACTGGGAAACACTGGCTTCCCTGCTGTCTAGCAAATGGTAGAGAGGCACGAAAATGTGTAACTGCTGCACATTTTGAGGGAAACAGAACTAAAAGCCATAGAGAGGAGCAGCAGAGTGCCTGGGGTTTAGGGAAGAGCACCTCCCCGTGAGCGGAGAGCGTCCTGGGACGTTTTGGGGAGTGGGGTCTGGGAGGAGGGGCAGGGATGGGGAGGCAGTGCCCTGAGGGTACAGGAGCCTGTCCAGGAGGGCACAACACAGATGGCTTCCAGGGTTCAGTTTCCAAGTCTTAGTCCATCTGTTCTCCTTCGTAAAACGCATCGGGAGGCACATGGCGCACGAGGTCCCCGCAGCTCTGTCCTCATCTCCCGCATCTCCCACTACTGGAAAAAAGAACAGGCACCTCCAACACATCCTGCCTCATTACGGGCTGCTTCTCTGGTGTATGAAAGGCCCTCTGGGTCACGAAACAAAGAGCCGATCCAGAATGTTGGGGGACAGGACCAGAAGGCTCTGCGGCCTGGATGGTGAAGTCTTCTGGAAGTTAGATCGTTTGCAATAGTTAGCTTTCAACAAAATTGAAAGAGAACCTAATTAAGCTGTCAGCTAATAGGTCATTAAAAACAATTTTTGATGATATGTTAACCAGACGCTTTCGCAGCGTTATAATCAGAAATTCAAAGAATGGAGAGAGGATTCCATAACAAAGCTCCCACCAGCACATCTCCACATCTATGTAAATGAGCTTTCCCAATGCTTACAGTTACAAAAGTGAAAAAGAGGAATAGATTTTATTCTGAACTCTGTCTCGTTCAAGCAAGAAGAATATTCATTCCCAGATAAGCGAGGTAATTGGGGAAAAAAGTCCCCATCCATCCTGGTAAGTGGTGCATTTCCACCAGGTTTTTTGTTTCCTATCTAGAATGAATTGTTTTTCATTCCACAATAATCATAACTAAGGGTAACTTAAGCCAGCCAAAAAAGTAACACTTAGGGCCCTGTGGTTATTAGGAGTGAAAGCAAAATTAATCTTTCAATTTACATACACATTTCTGTGGCAGAGTGGTAGATGAGGTGATTGGTAAAAGGCATCTAAGCATAAAAATAAGTTCTATTAGGGTAAAATTCTGTGGGTAAAGTGGGAATGGAAATAGAAGTTCATGGTGAAAAGGAATGATACTAAAATTTCAAGAATCAAAGAAGAACTTGTTCGTGTATTTTTTAAGTGAATAATGGTGAGTTTAAAATCACTAGGGTTCTTAGATTCCATTGGCAACATTCAATGGCGATGGAAGAGTTTATTTTAAAATACCAATATTTGCAATACTCCAGAAATTACATCTTTTGCAGTTGTTGAAGCCTTTTCTGTATTTCTTCAAAAGGGGGCCAAGGTGTACATGGTTTTAAAAAAATTATTTTAGGGAGGAGGCAAGCAAAATACCTTCAGGAGTTTCTGAAGTCAGGGAAGATGTTTTTCTGATGCCAGAGTCATAGTCGAGGATCTAGTACAGAGCCAAGAAGAAAGGGGCCCAACCTACGGAGCCAAATTCCAGGGAGAGACACAGGCAGGACAGGGCGGGGCGAAGGAAGCAAACAGAGGACGCAGGAGGGAGGAGGCAAGAGGAGGGACCCTGGGGAGGAAGGGGGGGCAGGATGATGACGTCGACTAGAGCAGGAGGAAGTCCTGGATGTAAGTGTGGATGACACTGTCTTTTTTGTGAGACAGAATAGGATGAGGACATCTTTGGAGACTCAGCTCTGAGGGAGAGTAGGCGCGGTCTGCATGGAAGGCCATGGGGCATGCAGCCTGGGGACATTCGGGCTGCTTAAATGCTGTCCCCTCTCCAAGGGTTGGGAATCGATTAATTGACTGATCAGAGAGGAATTAAAGGATTGCCATGCGTCAGAAAGAACGCAGTTTTAGGCCAGATGGAATCACTTGCTAGCATGACTGGTCTGTCTGCTTTCCCGGCGACGTGGTCCACTTGAGTTTGGGTGTGAGGAGTGGACCTGGCAAAAGAACCGTGAGGAGGCTTTCAAAGGCAGGCACGGCCCCTCTGTCCACTGGGTTCCTGGTTCCTTTTTTCCACCGCACCTATCACCTTCCAACATGTCATATAATTTATTAATTATGTTTATTGCCTCATGTAAGATGTAGGAGGGTGGGAGCTCTGTCTTGTAACAGATGCGTCCCACGCCGGTAGAACACCACGTGACAATGTAGTTGATGCTCCATAAATAGCCACTGAGTAAACATTCAAAGGATAAATGATGATGTTTACGCATTATACATTTATGATTTCCTTAAAGTGATTTTCAACCTGTCAGGGGGTTAATGCTGTCACAGCTCTCCCCATAGGCAAGAAAATAAAGTTGAACCCTTACCTCACACTACACACGAGTGAAAAATCAATTTCAGGTGGAGTAAAGAGCTAAATGTAAATGATAAAAAACTGGGAATAAAACCTAGGAGACCAGAGAGGAGACCCTCTTAACTAAGACAGAAAACCCAGAAGCCATAAAAAGAAAAAAAAAAGAAAGGGGCATATTGACAAGATGAAAACTTTAAGAAAGTTATATGACAAAAGGTAACATGAAGTCAAAGACAAATGATAGATTTGGGGGGAATATTTGAAATGCCAGTAAGAGGAAGTGGGTTATCTTTAATACAGGAATCAAGGGACTTTTACCAATTGAGAACAGAATACGGTTCACACAGTCAACTCTAAAAGGCCAATAAATAAAAGAAATGATATTCAGACCATGCTGGTCAAGGAAGTGGAATTAAAGTTTCAGAAAGTTACCACTGTATACCCATCTGACTGAGGAAAATTTAAAAGAGCAGTGATGTCTGTTGCCGGCAGGGATGTGCGGGGAAGACTGTTCTCACGCAGGGCTGGCAGAAACGTGAACTGTCACAGCCTTGTCGAAAAGCCGCCTGATGACATCTATCAGAACTAAAAATACTTAAAATTTTTGACCCTGCGGTCCCACTCCTGGGACTCTCGTAAAAAATAAAAGCACGATTTTATGACTAAAGATACAAATAAACCAATGTTTATTGCAGTGCTGTTCATCATGGCAAAGGACTGGGAGCAAAAAATGAATGTTCTTGTCAATGAACTGGGTGAACACGTTGCTGTATTATCCTCACTGTGGAATGCATGTAGCTTTTAAAAAGAACGCATTAGCCTATAGAAATTGGTGGGAAGGCATTTCTACAAGATATTTCTCTTGAGAAAAGGAACATAGAGGACTATGTATAAGGCAGTTTTATTTTTTTTAAACCCATAATGACCAGAAAATAAAAATGTAAATGTGAACGTGCTGTGATAGCTCACTGCAGAAGCGCAGAGGAGAGGGCGGGTTCAGCTACCTGACTTACCTGGGAAAGGCATATCTGTCAAGTGGGGGGTAAGGAGAAGAGGAAGCAGATTAAAAGAAAAATGTGTGCCATAACCCCATTTGTGTCAAATGATGCCTATGTGTACTAACGACATTTGAAACTAACCCACAGATCTATAGGCAAGTTTTTAAAAAATGTATCAAGACCATTTTTTTACATTAACATGTAATCGGATGCTGTATAACTAAAAACAACCCCCACAGCCCCTACTGTGCAGTATAGGTGCTTGGAAATGTGGACAAGGAGGTGGCTGGGGGCGGAGGGGGGTCTGGTCTGTGGATGTAAGACACCTGGGTTGGGAGGTGTTGGAAGGATGTGCGAGGTGAGGAGATGGTTGAGAGAGAAACGGTGGGCTTTGTCTAGCCTGACCTGGCAAAGGGAATTAGGATCTCTTTTTAAGAGAAAACCTGACGATATTATTTTAAAATTGTAGGGGGCATGGAAACAAACCAAATCTATTTTAACTTGATTCCAGTTTATATTAATATGCAGGGCTACAAAATGTCCAGAAAAGTCTATGTCTACCCACTGCCAACTCAGGATATTTCTTCAGGTTCTCTAAAATAAGAATTTTTGAAATGGGGTTCTGGGATGAGTATAGCTCAGTGGTGGAGCATGCACTTAGTATGAGCGAGGTCCTGGTTTCCATCCCTAGTACCTTCATTAAAAAAAAAAAAGGATTTCCAAAATATGAATTCTAGGGCTGCAAAACTCTGGGCAGGTGGAATGAACATGTTCTGGATTATCCCCCCTGCCCCCAGCACACGACGGGATCGTGATCAAGATCGAGGTGCAGACCAACGACGAGGGCTCAGAGAGTCTGGAGACGCCGGAGCCCCTGATGGGACAGGTGGAGGAGCACGGCTTCCAGGACTCGGAGCTGGGCGACCCGTGCGCAGAGCAGCCAGACCTGGACATGCAGGAGCAGGAGAACACGCTGGAGGAGTCCACGGAGGGCTCCAGCGAGTTCAGCGAGCTCAAGCAGATGCTGGTGCAGCAGAGGAGCTGCGCGGGTGAGTCGGGGCAGCTGGTGCCCTTCGGCCCGCGGTGGGGGAGGGAGCCCTGGCCGTGGGAGCGCCGTGGTCTCCTCCAGAGAGGTAGTTTGACACAGGGGCCAACAGGTGTGGCAGAACCCCATATGGCCTTAGGGACAGGTTCCCTGCCTGGGGATTTAGAATAATCCGACTCCGGGCAAGGAAAGAAGGTATTACAGCCAAAGACCAAGTCAGACGAGGACCTGAAAGGGTGGCGGAGATCATCTCTCCAGCCCCTCCCTCTACGGGCAGAGAAGGTCAGAGAAATTGCCAAGGTCACTCAATAGTGGCAACGCTGTTACATCTGTCTCCTGACATATCCCTGACCACTCCCAGGTCACACTAGACGCCTCAACTGACTTGATTTCTACCTTTGATCACATGTCTTTTCAAATGACCGAGACTGTGCAGTCTTTTTCTGGTAGAATCTAGGCACCTTGTTTGTTTAATCATAAAACCTCAGGGTCACCATTCTGCACACTCTTGCTCCTTGCAAACAGGAGGACGGTGAGGAAGTGGGCTCACAGTGGCCAGGACATCTTTTGTGGTCAGTATTCTGATGCTGAACTGTCCTTGCAGGTCTGAGGAAAGCCCTAATTAGTCATCCTGGTGTATTTTTTAAATACACTATTAGACTTAGCTACTCTTTTATTCAAGATTTTACAACTCTGTTCATAAATGAAATGAACCTGAACTTTTCTTGAATCATCGCTAAGATTCTACTAGACTTATCAAATGGACTGGGAAGCTTTTGCTTTTTCCTATATCCTGAAAATAATGTAAAAGAGGGGAATTATGTGTGCTCCTTGAAAATTTGGTAGAACTCCCTTGGGTTTTGGATTTTGTCTGGATGTTTTATTTATGTGCAAAAGAGTCACTAGCCATCATATCAATTAACATATTACTTATATTTAGAAATGTATCCACATCCATTTTATTTTGGTTTTTCAAAGTATTATTTTGATGATTTTAAAATTTTTTTCATTTTATTCCTTTGCAATTTGCCTTTTGCACTTCAAATAATAAAAATAGCATGGACACTGGTCACGTCACAGACATGGTCAAAAGGTGGGGATCTAACTCCTTATTTTTAAATAATTGCATGACATTTGAGAAATCTTGCTAATATATCGTGTTGTTTTTCATTAGAGAATAGTGAGAGAGACAAGGCAAATTGTGAGTATCTGCTGCACTGGAGCTTCCTAACAGCAATTCCAGATCGCCCTTTGAGTGTTCTCATTAACTCCAGTAGTACCATTTAGTAATATTCTAAGGTTCTTTGTGGGATTCTGAGACTTGAATTTTAGGGCCAACATTTTCATTCTTACTTCGTTGAGGAAAGACACCTTTGAGACTCAAGGAGAGTTTAAATCTTCCAAGGCCTATATTTCCTCCTCTGCCTTTCATCAATAACCCTATTTTCAGGATAAACACCAGGGCAACGAGTTACCAGCCTCTGAAGCTGCTTCTTCCTTCCTGATCTTTTAAGCATCATGTTCCAGGGACGTTCTGGGTCACTTCCTGCTGAGAATCCTGACGCTACTGAAGCAGTATTGTCTTATGATGAGAGTCCTGAGCTGGGACTTAGCACACCTGTGTTCTAATTTTAACACTGCCATTTACTGGGTTCAGAGGAGTAGCTGAAAGCACTATGGCCTTGCGGTCACTAACAAACTTACAAGACTGTGGCCAGGTTACGAACGCTGCCAGCTTCAGTTTCCCTGTCAGTTGAGAGGACAAACTAGCTGGTCCCTAAATTGAAAGTTGCAAAAAAGTCTGACTTTATTTACTTTATTTGGAAACAACACTTGATGCCTCCAAGCTTGGCTGCCCCATGTCTGTGAAATGGGGATAATCTTGACTCATCCTATAATGATATTGTGAATATGAGAGAAAAAAAGTCCTCATTTGTCTGCTTTTAAGAATTCCGCAAATGCAGACTAGTATTGCTCTTCTATGTCACAGGCGGACTCAAAAATGAGTGACTCTCATGTCACACAAAGTCAGTGACTAAAGAGCTCCCCAATTAAGTGTTTAAGGAGCGCCAAGTAAGTACAAGGCATTTGAGAAAGTGCATTTGAGAAAATCCAAACAGGTGTTGGAGGCCTCTCTTTTCTCTAGGACTTAGATTCTCAAGGGGCTCTAGAACAGCTCACATCCTAGGTTCTAAAGGGCCAGGCTAGAGGGCGGAGGGCCTGGGAGGAGGAGGACATCCTCAGTTGGAGTGTTCATGGAACACTAATGTGTGGGGCACTGCACACCAGAGTTTGTGGGAAAGGGGAAACCCTCGACCCTGGCTTCAGGGCTGGTAGAGTCTGTACAGGTGAGTCATCCACCTGTGCAGGTGAGGTGCTGTGTGAGAAGGTGGGGTTCCTAAGTCCTGGGGAGGCACATCAGCTGGTGCTGTGGGCTCAGGAGGGGTTGGGGGAATGCAGTTTCGGTTGGTCAAGGAAGGTTTCAGGGAGAACATGGGACTGGAGCTGGGTGTTAATTGATGGGCAGGATTTGGAGACACAGAGGAGGGGAAATTTGCCAGAGAAGGGTCAGTAAAGGCACCTGAGGAGAAATCGCCAGGTGAGTTCAGGAAAGGAGACCAGTGAGGAGGCTGAGCAGAGTTGAGGGAGAGGAGACCACAGAGAAGAGGTTGAGAACTTGATCAGGCAGTAGAAACCCAACTCTCAAGCAGCTTAAATAAAAAAGGGGTGTTTATTGGCTTGAATAATTGGTATGTCCGCGAGTATGGCAGCCTCAGGCCCTTGGGTCCGGGTGCCTCCCAGGAGGGTTGTGTGTGCGGGTTTCCTTCTTTTCTGTTGATTCCTGCGCCCATAGCCCGGGGAGACCGGCACACGCAGTGCCAGCTTCCCAACCCCAACGAAGCCATCATCCCAGCCTCCTCCGCATAAAATTCCAAGAGAGGTCTCCGACTGGCCCACTTTAGGTCGGAGCCCATTCCTGAACCTACCCCCGGGGCCAGCCCGGGTTCCCTGGGCCAGCCTGGGTTCCCTGGGCCGCAGCGAGTGGAAAGAAGCATTTTCCCGAAAGAGGGAATTGGGGCCGACAATAAATGCACAGTGCTGGTCAGGGGGAAGCGGCGCTTACCTAGGTGCAGGTGAGGGCCCCAGGCAGCAGCTAACGTCGTCTTTGTCTCTCTCTCTCCCTGTCCCTGGAGCAGAGGGGATCGTGATCAAAACAGAGGAGCAGGAGGACGAGGAGGAAGAAGAGGAGGAGGACGAGCTGCCGCAGCACTTGCAGTCCCTCGGGCAGCTGTCCGGGAGGTACGAGGCCAGTATGTACCAGACCCCGCTGCCAGGGGAGCTGTCCCCCGAGGGCGAGGAGAGCCCCCCGCCCCTGCAGCTGGGCAACCCGGCAGTGAAGAGGCTGGCTCCCCCGGCCCACGGGGAGCGGCACCTGGGCGAGAACCGGGGCGGGGGCAGCCAGCAGCAGCGGAACCGGCGCGGGGAGCGGCCCTTCACCTGCATGGAGTGCGGCAAGAGCTTCCGGCTGAAGATCAACCTCATCATCCACCAGCGCAACCACATCAAGGAGGGGCCCTACGAGTGCGCCGAGTGCGAGATCAGCTTCCGGCACAAGCAGCAGCTCACGCTGCACCAGCGCATCCACCGCGTCCGCGGCGGCTACACGTCGCCCGAGCGCGGGTCCGGCTTCGCCCCCAAGCACGCGCTCAAGCCGCGCCCCAAGTCGCCCAGCTCGGGCAGTGGTGGCGGCGGCCCCAAGCCCTACAAGTGCCCCGAGTGCGACAGCAGCTTCAGCCACAAGTCGAGCCTGACCAAGCACCAGATCACGCACACGGGCGAGCGGCCCTACACGTGCCCCGAGTGCAAGAAGAGCTTCCGCCTGCACATCAGCCTGGTCATCCACCAGCGCGTGCACGCCGGCAAGCACGAGGTCTCCTTCATCTGCAGCCTGTGCGGCAAGAGCTTCAGCCGCCCGTCGCACCTGCTGCGCCACCAGCGGACTCACACGGGCGAGCGGCCCTTCAAGTGCCCCGAGTGCGAGAAGAGCTTCAGCGAGAAGTCCAAGCTCACCAACCACTGCCGCGTGCACTCGCGTGAGCGGCCGCACGCCTGCCCCGAGTGCGGCAAGAGCTTCATCCGCAAGCACCACCTGCTGGAGCATCGGCGCATCCACACGGGCGAGCGGCCCTACCACTGCGCTGAGTGCGGCAAGCGCTTCACGCAGAAGCATCACCTGCTGGAGCACCAGCGCGCGCACACGGGCGAGCGGCCCTACCCCTGCACGCACTGCGCTAAGTGCTTCCGCTACAAGCAGTCGCTCAAGTACCACCTGCGGACCCACACGGGCGAGTGAGCGCGGCCCAGCCCACCCCGGGGTGCCCCGAGCCCCCTGCTGTGAGCCCCCCCTCCCTTCATCCCTCCTCCCCAGGACACGTGGGGTAGTGAGACCGGGTCGCTGGCTGCCGTGTCCACCCGGGGCCCCAGGGAGGGGAGAGCGCGGACCTGGGGAACCCCTTCGGGCTGTTAATTTCGTTGACAATAAAATGGATGAAACCAATCAGCACGGGGGGAGTGATTTGGCTGCCGGCCACTCGGAGGAGCGGGGCAGGGCCACTTAGTTGGGGATAGAACTTTATAATTACATTTTGGATACTGTGGTTCTATTTGATAATAATAGAGTAATTTTTAAAAGACGAGCGTTTCCTGTTTGCCGTTTTTGTTTGGTTTTGAAGGGGAGGGATTGAGAAGATGGCCGAGGGACATGTGCCTAGTGTCAGTTGACAGGTTCCGTTGAGTCCTCTTTCTGTGCTCATTCCGTGTTGGCGGTGAAGGGGCACAGATGCCACCAGATTGTAAAGTCGAAGAGGAGAGACGGGACTGACAAGCTTCAGATTGAAGTGAGTCTAAGAGAGGGTGGAGCTCCTGCTTCAGGCAGTCCCTATGCCCCTGTGTCAAGGGGACAGTGGGGTTCAGGAGAGAGGCAGGCAGAGTGACAGGTTTGGAAGGGGCTGGAAAAATGGTTCTACAACAGAAGCTGGGCGCTTCCCTGAAGACCAGGCAGCCATCCTGCTTGGCTTGAAACAGGGCTGGTGCAGAGGCTCCTGGTGCCAGTCTATGGGGAAACCACAAAAGGCACCAGTCAGAACACTTTTTGTTTGTATGTCGCACCAAAACTACTCTTTCCACTTGTTAAATGCACCAGCGCACCCTCATTTTGTTAGGTATTCATTCATTTCCAGTCACCCTCGGTGAGGCCCAGAAAGAGAAACTGCAGGTGGATTACGTTGCCCACAGAATGATATACTCTTGCTCTGCTCCTGGGCTCGGCAGTGACCCAGAGAGAATTCGGGCAATTTGAAGGGACAATTCATGGAGGCCAGAGGAGTGCCCAGCTCAGCCATGTGAGCTGTGGAAGCCAGACTCCTAGGGGAGGCAGGGTGGCTGGCCTGCCAGAGGAGAGATGCTGAATGCAGGCAGGTGAAGTCGTGAGTCTGGGGACAGAGAGGGAAGGACAAGATACCTGAAGGGTGTTCAGAAAAGGGAACCTGGAGGGCAAAGTTGCTACATCATTGACTTGGAAGGGGCCATAGAGGTCATCAACCCCCTCCTTTATAAAGATGCATGAAGTAAGGCCCAGAGGGGAGATTTCATGGCCCAAGAGCTCATATTTGAAAGGATATGACTTGTTCATTGGAACTGAAATTTTCTAAAAGAGTGGAAGGACATCAGGCCCGGCAGCCAGAGGAAGGGGCAGAGGAAGGGCTGCTGTGAAGTGCTGGAAGGGGGCAGGTCTGGGCCCTGACCTACAGAACTGGCCAGGGAGTCGAGTCAGATCCAGGAGCAAGTAGTTATGTTTGTGTGCAGGGAACACTGAAGTGCCAAGCGTGTGACCCATGCACTGGCAACCACGGGAGGAGGCGGACGAGAGACAGGACAGCTTCCCTGCAGGGGTGGAATCCAGCTGGTCCCGTGGGCTGGGGAGGGTTTCACAGAGGAGAAAAATGAGGAAGACCTTCCAGCTGTGGGTGTTCTCTAAGGCCAAAGTGTGGAAAGTAGGCCCAGCTGAGTTCGGAATCAGTGACTGATTAAACCTACTGAACTGGAGAAAGGGCTTGTGGAGAGAAAACAGGGTCAAACGAGGCTGGCTGCAAGTAGACTAGGGTGCAGAGGGAGCCTTGGATCTAAGACTTCGAGACTATGGAGTCTGAGTTTGATTTTGTAGGAGACACCATTGAAGGCTAATGAGCAGGAGAGAGATACGATGTGAGCAGGTATCAGGAGGCTTCACCAGATGGGGACGGAAACGTCCTGTAATCAGACGTCCGGGAGAGCTGGCGTGTGCAGGGCACAGGTTCACGGATGATGTACCTGGTGCCTGGAGGCTGAAGGCCTGACAGAGGAGATGGCTCCTTTGAGCACCAGGATGTTAGCAGAGGTATTTTGGAGATGTTTAGTGGAAGGCCACTGCTGTTCAAAATCTGTCCTGGTCCTGGAAGTTGAAAATCGGAGGGTGCCGGAGATATTCAGACCTGAGCAGAAGACCATGGTGGTTTCGGGTGAAATCCAAGTAGAAACTCAGAGAGTAACTTCCTTTGTTACCAGGACATCCTCAAAGCACTGTGGAGTCGGTAGGAATCAGGCCTGTGAGCCTTCCTTTTTGTAGGAAATCTGGTTTATAAAGGATTCAATATAGTCAAAGACTAGTACTTCTTAACGCGGAGCTGGGCTGTCAGGGGTCCTCTGTGCACCGAGCTCCCCTTCCTTGGCTCTAATTCCCTCTTCACACCCTTTCCTTCTCAGGGTCCAGTGCCCTGGGCTCCAGGTAGTCCCTCTTCTTGTCCCGACTCCTCAACACCATTGTGATTCTCACTCTCCATCTGCCATAAACTCCCACAGCAGTCACAGACCAGCATCAAACAGAGGGTGGTCACTAGGGTGTAACAGACGCTGGAGTCGAACAGATGTGGATTTAAATACCATAGTCGTGTGGCCTTGAACAAGCTAATTAACAGAGCATCCATGTCCTCGTCTGCTAGCCGGGGACAGTAAAGTTCCCATTGTTCTCAGGGTGAATAATGTAAGGCGTAAATACATAGCAATGATGTTGCCACCTCCTCAGGTCTGAATAAAAACTTGCTAATTTCATGATCAGCTTATGACTAAAGACAGCTTAACTTACTGAAAGCAGAGGCTTGGGTTGGTCGTGGGCTAGTGTTGGATCCTAAAGAATGAATCTCTGAGAAGGAAATTTCCCAAACAGCCAGGAGCAGAAAATGACTTTGGGGTAAGGAAGTTCAAGTCCAACCACACAGGCAACTATACCTTGGTCTTGAAGTCGGAGCAGACAGGGCTTTAAACTCCCCTCTCAACCACATGCCAGAGTTTGCCATGGGTGGCACCCCTACTTCCTGGGTATCCCTTGCTCACACTGCTATCCTAGGATGCCCTTAATTTAATTAGAAAGTCAGACTTTCAAATTCCTGAATTGTTGGTTGCATTGGCCCTGTGGAGACGTGAGCCAAAAGGAATTACTATCTGTTGAACGCTTCTGACTTGTGAAGGCTTTGTGTCCGTCCATTACCTCCTGGCTCAGCCATTTGCTCCATGACGCTCATTTTATAGGTGAAGAATTTGAGGCACAGAGAGGGTAAGTCAGCCCAGAGTCACACAGCAACCACCTGGTACAGCCAAGGTTTGAACTCAAGTCTTTTTGACTCCAAAGCCTGTGTTTTTGGCCACATAACCAAATAACTCAAATGGTTATTGAAAAAAGAGACGTCAGAGCCTCTTTCATATTATTCCATTTACTCTCAGATTTTAAAATTTAAGACAGAATTAGGAGAATCACTATATTGAGCAGATCGTGCTCTGTGCCATACATTTGGCAAAATCCATAGTAAAAGAATAAAAAAAGAATTTTAGAGGCAAGAAAGGCCCTAGCTTTGTGGAGCCTGTGTTTGCAGCTGCAGAAATTAAGACAGGAGTGGATCGTCTGTGTGCGGTCGTTAACGCAGGAGGGGCGGCGCAGGGAGTGGGCAAGGGTCTGGCACCTTAGGGGATGCTCATCGCCACACAGACATTGGTATGTATCCGGCACCCCTTGTGTGCAAAGCATTGTACTGGGCTCCATGGAGAAACACAAAAGGATTAGGAAACTCTCGCTGCCTTGACAGCACTTAGAATCTGGTGGGGACTGCAGCCTAATTCTCTGGACTGAGGCTTTGGGGTCTGGAAAGCAGACGGAGACCTTTCGGCAGCTGTCTTGGGCAGAAGAGCCCCACCGCCATCTTCTCCCTGACCCTCCTTTCGGACTGCGTAGCTTTAACCAGCCAGGTGTCTGTGGGGACCTTTCCTGAGGCAATGTTGTGGCGGCTCCTCAGATTAAGGGATCCGGACGGAGGCCTCCAGGCCCTACTGTTGCCAGGGCAACAGTGAGTCAGGCCAAGGCCTCTCCTCCAGCTTTCTGGAAAGCATTTTCGGCTGCTGAAGCCTCTTACTGCTTCTCAGGCAGAGTGGGAAACTTCTAAATTTAAATTTTTAATAAATCAACTCTGCATGTACCATTTCTAGTTGGGTTCCTTGAAATGGGTATTTTTAGTGAAAACATAATAGAAGCTAACCCTTCTATTTCTATTTTCTACAAAAGATAACTCCAGGCTAAAATAGTTTTTCAAAGCAAGAAAAGAAAGGAAGGGAGGAAGGAAAGGAGGGAGGAGAAAAAAGAAAAGAAAAATTAAACTGCGTCCTACTGATAGTAAGTGGCCTTACATGGAAACTTCCAGGCAGGAATCAGACCTAGCCTTGTATTAGGGATGATAATAATTATCACTAGGATTCACTGGGTCTTACCAAGTTCCAGGCACATTTTATCTTTTGACAACCTGTGAAATCAGTATTCATGTCCCTTTTCACAGATGAAGTTTGGAGAGGTTAAGCAATCGGCCCAAAGTCACATGACCAGAATTTAAATGTAACGTGTGGGACCCAAAGTGTGCCGGTAACTGCTATTGTGGACTGCCTCCCAATTTCTTCTACGAGGATCCTTAATAAAGAAAGCAAACCAGTACTTCTTCTCCAATTGCAGTTCTGACTATCAGTCACATGGACACTGCATGTCTGGACCTGGCCAGAAGCAGGGCAACACTGCATCCCTGGCCCAGCTCACCGAAACAGGGGAGAACAGATATTGGGTGCCTCGGTGGCAGGGTCCATTTTAGACTGAGCCCCACTCTTCCATGGGGACCTTGGGAAGAAGCTGTCAAGGGAAGAGGGCTCCTTTTCTGTGTTCGTTTCTATGTTGGGGCCTAAGAAGCCATTTGTTTAACAGTCAGAGAAGGAGTTGAGGGGAGGAGATTATCACTAGGAAAATGCACCTGCTCCCCAAGAAAACAGCGCTCACAGCCTGACTCGAGTCTTTCGGACTTGTGCCTCTTGGGTCCTCACCATTCCTTCCACCACTACCAAAGAATGAAACTCACTGCTTTTCTTTATTAAATAATAAACAAGTTCTCAAACTAACATGAGGATGCTACGATAGGAGCATCACCGCTATCTATTAACTAGGGTAACATAAAGCAGAATTTTAATGACAAAATGTACCGAGGAAAATTTCCATCCCGCCTAGTAATTTTATTTAAATAATGAATATCAGGACAACAAATACTGTTTCCTTTTAGAATCAGTATAGTCTAATAAGTATAAAGGCTTTTTAAGAACTACATTCAATCCATTATTTATTTTCAGGATACACAAATACTATAGTTATGCCCTCAAAGGATTGAAATTGGATTTAAGCTAAATTCAATTAAGAAAATTAAACAGGTTATGAAGTGTGACATTCTTCCACTGGAGGTATGATCCCAGAACAACATGGTTCCACGACCAAATCTTCTGCAGGTAAATTATACAAATTCTAAAATTGAAGATAAAACTTTTATGTATGATTTGGACCCTTTCATGGATTGATTGTCATCACTGAAAATCGCCACAGTAAGTTTGCCCAGAAGTAAAGGCAGTAAGTTGGTTTGCATAGCTACCCCCTAAACAATGTAATAATAACAAATGCCCGGCTAAAATGATTATTATTCATTTCCCACTTTAGCTTATCCTGAACTAATCAATACCTTACCAAGCCCTTGTTTGTGATACGTTTTGAAATAAGTTTGGAAAAAAATAAATCTCAAATGTTTCAGTATTACTAAAAAAGCAAGGCATATCCAAACAGCACCAATCTCCAGTATATTTCATTCAAACGGTAGACATGTTGAGAAGAAATAGACCCATTTTTCTGGCCCAGATTTGTGCCAGCTCTTCAGAGTCTTGGAACAAACATAAACTAAACTGCATACAAACAGGCTTGGGTGTTCATTTTACTGAAAAAATTAACTCACATTACTATGTTATTGTCACATAATTGAGTTTCAGAATTTAAAACCCTTTTCCCCCAAATGAAAACAGCATTGTTTTCTTTCTTACTGTAAAGAAAGTTTCAAAGAATAAAAACTTCTCTCAGAATTGAATGAACCCCTTTTTTTCTCCAAGAGAAGGTAAGTCTCATCTGTAAATGTACCAGAAGAAATTCCTTTTATTTACCACCCAGTATGAGGACTTTTGACCATCTCCACACCTGTAAAATTAAGTGGATTGCTTGGAAGAGTTCACTCCCTTGCCGTAGAAACGAAATCTATAACAGTATATTTTAGCATCTCTTTCAAGAGTTAGGACAAAAAATCTTCACCAAATTTATAACCATCAGCCAGATTTTCTGCACTTCATCTGTCAGTGTTTTCAAGCTTTTGTTTTTGGAATCCCTTGTTTAAATAAAACCATTTTCAGAAGCTAAATATGTCAAATCATTGGAGGCAGAGGGGGAGTGGGAGAGAGCTGCTAAACTCACCTGCTGGGCTCCCCCAGCCCTGGGGGCTGCCCTGAGGGGTCTCTGAGGTAGAAACTGCCTCCAACACACCCTGCCCTGGGCCAACCCTGCTGGCCCTTCTCCCTTGGTTCAATTTTTCCCAGTCTCCATCCAAACTCCAAATGTTTAATTTATCCGGTGACACATTCCATGCTTACTTCTTTGATAGGCCACAGGGTTTAAGTTTATTTCCTCCTTTTGGGGTACACATGCATTTCTATTCTCTATAACCTCTACATTACCAGGCAGATGTTCATATCAGGTTATACGGCGAGTCCCTCTAATCTCACCAGTGAAATCTATCAAGCTGACATCCACCAAGAATCCCTGGAAGGCAGAAGGAAATAGCAGCACAGATGTCCAGAAAAGCCCTGTCAGAAGCTGCAAGGATCCCTGAAGTTATTTTTACAGCAAACGCTTACACTGTGGAGGCAAGGGGCAGTCAGGCACAAGTGATAGCCCCGTGGGACCCTTGGCCACACAACCTGGCTGTGGGGAGCTTTCAGGGTCACCCTCCTCTGGGCTTTCCTGAGCCCTGTGGGTGTGGAGGATGGTCAAAAGCCCTCATACTGAGTGGTAAATAAAAGGAATTTCTTCTGGCGTGGGCCCCGGGTGGCACATGTGCTTGATATTCTCAAGGGCAGGCTTCCGGTCATGTGCGTGCCTACTCCAGCATCTGGCACCAGAGTCTGGCCCAGGCGAGGTACTCAATAACCATTAAATGAACGGCAAATAAGCCACAGGTGAAAATGCACAGGGAAGAGACACCAGTAAAACCCCCAATCTCTGTCCAGTTGGGATGCAGATGATTTTCTTCATTAAAGCTAATCCAAAACCTTTAAAAGACAGCATAGAAAATGTATTTTATCATTCCCTCCAATACTTTAGCCCAGATTTTAGATGGAGTCTCCAGGTCACTACCAGATCCCCTTACCACAGTCTCAGGGTGGCTCAGTGATGACAAAAATCCTTCCGGGTTGCCCTGCCCTTTGAAGGAAGGTCACCCAGCTCCCCGACAAGGAGTCCAAGGCAGGCAGGCAGCAGAGCGAGACTGCAGGGCAATGGAGCAGCTGGCATCTCCCTGGCATCCAGGTTGCCCTCCCACCCTTCCTCTACCGGCTGAGCTGTCAGACTGTTTCTGTTTGCAGAGGACAGCAGCGACGCCGTGGCTTCCTCTCATCGTAATTTGCCTTGTTCTGCTGTGCCTTCCTGCCCTCTAGAGCAGGGGCACACAGCACGACAGAGAGGCGTCGGGACCCCCCTGGGCAGGGTCCTCTCCCATCCCAGGCCCCCGGCCCCTTGGAGACTTCCCTGGGGACCGTCAGAGCCCGCTCCAGGCTCCCGGAGAACAGCCGTGCCCGTCCTCAGCCTCCCTCGCCGTCCTCTCAGCTCCATCACTTCTTGAGACTCATCGACTCCCTCAAAAATCTGGGCCTCGAGCCAGCACCTGTGAACTGGGCCATACAACGTCCGTCTCCCAGGAGGTCTGTAAGCGATGCTGCCAGGCCTTAATAAAAAGAAAAACAAAAACAAAAAAACCACTTGAGACTTTTTAATTTAAACATTGGATTTCTATAGATGCATATATTTATGCTTTAAGTAAACGTATATGCATTTTGTGAATTTAATTTTTAATGACTTTTTAATTTAATTTTAAAAATTCCTCGGCCGAGTCTCCGCTCACCAACCGGCGGAACCCGCCGAGCGACCGCTGGCTGGACGCCCGGCCCTCGGCCTGGCTCGGGCGTCCCCGCCACGTGGGGCCGCGGCCGGGCGGTGCTGCCCCCTGCTGGCCGGACCTCGGAGGCTCGGAGGCCCCTGCGCCGCACCTGGCGGCCCGCGGCCGCTCTAGGAACGCCGGGCCTCTCGGTGGTGGCGCGGGGCCGCCGTCGCGCGCCGAGGAAGGGGCTGTCCCCGAAGGCCGGGGTCCGCGGCGCGGGAGGCGCTGGCGGGTACGCCGGGCCTATGCCGAGCGGGCGGCCTCGCCCCCCGGGCTCCCCGGAGCCGTCCTTGCGCGCCCTGAGACGCGCCCTCTGGGGCCGGAGTCGCTCTGGCTTCCTTGATTTCGTGCACGCCTGGCCCTCCCAGTCCTCCACGCTTCGCGGGGCACGTTCTTTGTGCAGATCCCGGTGCTGGGCACCCGCGGGTGAAAAGGGGAGGCCTCAGGGCTCTGCGGAGGCGGGAGAGCCGAGACGTGCCCCGCCCCGAAGGCTCATAGCGCTTAGAAGAGAGGAGCAAAAAGGAAATCCCGGCGAGCCGCGGGGACCGAGAAGGCAGGGCTGGCCCCCTGGCATTTACCCGAGCTGTAGGGATGCACACCCTTTCCCGCTCGGCGCTTCATTTCACCCACTTCTCTCAAGTCAGTTAAGCTAGTGGCAGATGTGTTTGCATCACGCGGAGGCGGCCCTTGAGAAGCGCTCTGACGATGGGCTGGACTTGTTTGTTTCTTGACACATTTTCAAATATTTGGTTATTTCCAAGAGAGAGAGTTGCCCTGTCAAAGGGTGTGGGCTTTCTTCCCGTCCTTCCTTCTTTCTTTCCTCCCTTCCTCCCTTCCTCCCTTCACTTCCTTCCTTCCTTCCTTCCTTCCTTCCTTCCTTCCTTTTCTTCCTTCCTTCCTTTCTTTTCTTTCTCTTTCAATCTCTCTTTCTCTTTTTCTTTTTTTAAGGCTTTTGATGCCTGTTGCCAAACCGTTCTCCAGAAGGGCCACTGCTTTACCTTATTCTCTGTGGGATGTAGGTCGGGTACCAGCAGGCAGAGCTGGGAACTGGAAAGGTGGTCTCTTGTGGGGAGGGGTGGAGATTGAGAACCACCTGGCATTTACGGAGCAACACGTGGTTCCCCGTGAGTGATGCCGGGACAGGCAGCGGCTTTGCCACCGTGCGCTGGGCCATACTGTGGGGCCTGACTCAGTGGATGTCAAGGCTTCCGGAACATCGGGCAGCCAGAGGGATCCTTTGAAGACGCAGGTCTGCGCATGGTCCTCCCTTGCTCTGAGGGTAAAATTCAAAGTTCCATCAGGCCCCTCAGGCCCTGCCTGCCTCTCCAGCCCTATCTTGGGCTGTGTGTCAGTTTCCTAGGGCTGCATAACAAAGTACCCCACACCGGGTAGCTTCACACAACAGAAATCTATTGGCTCAAAAACTCCAAAGTCAAGGTGGCATTAGGGCTGGTTCTTACTGGAGGCTCATAGGGAGAATCTGTTCCAGGTCTCTCGCCTCTCCTCTTTTCTGGTGGTTGCTGGCAATCCTGCGTGTCCCTTGGCTTATAGGCACATCACTCCGACGTCTGCTTCCTCCTCACCTGGCATTTTCCTTGTATATGTGTTTCCACATTCTCCTTATATCTTTGTGTGTGTCTCTTCTCTTTTTAAAAGGACAGTAGTTAGATTAAGGACTTACCCTAATTCAAATATGACCTCATCTGAATTTAACTATCTGCAATGACCCTACTTCCAAATAATGCCGCAGTCTGAAGTTTCTGGAAGGATATGGGTTTGAGAGGACACTGTTCAGCCCACGGGAAGCTGTCTCCCCCGACCCCAGTGCCCAGCCTTCTCTCGTCCTTCTGGCTCAGCCTCCGCCCACACTGTCCAGTCCTCCTGGGCCACCGTCACCATCTCCACCTCATTTCCCTTCCTCTGGTGAGGTGCTACGGAAATGGTGCTGCTTCCAAGAAGCTCTCCTGAACCCTACAGATGACGATAACCCTGCCCTGTTTCATGTCTCATGACACTCATCACAATTGTATCTGAAGAAGCACCTGAGTCACAGTGTGTCACTGTTACCTGTGCCTCCTCTGCTGGAAAGTCACCCCCACGAGGGCAGGGGCCAGGCTGAGTGGGTGAACAAGAATAAATGAAATGCATGGCCACAGGGGCTTACAGACGGACTCGGGACGCCTATCGTGATAGGACAGGCCAGAGAGACAGGCCCTGTGTCGAGTCCACTGCAAAGCCATCAGGAAGTCTCCAAGATGGCGGCCCCTGGACACGGGAAGCAACAGACCTGGTTCAGTGCAGGCTCCACCCTAGCCTCTGACCATGACTTACAAGGCCCTCTCTAAGCTGCCCCCACCCCACCTCGCTGACCTCTGCTGGAATCTCTGTCCTGTGCTGATCGTCGGCACTATTCACGATCCTCAATCCTGCCAAGCCAGTGCCTCCCCAGGGCCCTGATGGTCTCTACCCGTGGCCCGGAGTGCTCTGCAAGTAAATTTTTACATACCGGCTTCTTATCATTTAGACTTCAGCTCTGGTTGTCACTGTCCTGACCAGCCCATCTCACCCCGGCCATCTTCCATCACATTGCCCTACTTTATCTTCCTACAGTGTTTTCAGTACCTGTGATGATCTTGTTCATATGTTTGTTTTCCTGTTTGTCACTAACTCTCGGAATATAAGCTCCATGAGGGCAAGGGCCTTATTGGTTTGCCTGTTCACTGCTGAGCCCTCGGTGCCAGACTAGCACTGGTATACAGTGGGTGCATCCTACCTGTTTGCTGAATGACTGAATGAAAGTTAACCCCTCTTATCTCTTTTTCTTCATCTATAAAATAGGGGTAACCTTAGCTACTTTATAGGCAGTAATAATTGTATCTACTTCAGAGGGAGAATTAAATGAGAAAAGGTATATGCAATGCCTCCAACGTAGTAAACACTCAGCTTATCTGAGCCATTATCAATATTTTTGTTACCACACATCCTAATGTGGAGGGGGACGAGATGGCAGATGAGGTGATAATTCTTACATATCCCCAGTGATTCAACCCTCATCACCTTTACCACAAAAGGATGGAAGACTTGTACTATAACAGCCCTGGACTTGGACCAAGAGGTTTTGAAATTGAGTCTCTTGGAAACTTTCCAAGGCTGTGTCCTAATTTGCAAAAAGGAAATAATTATTCCTTTAAAAGCTTAAATGGAGGGTAGGGTAGAGCTCAGTGGTAGAGTGTGTGCTTAGCATGCAGGAGGTCCTGGGTTCCATCCCCAGTACCTCCATTAAAGTAAGGAATTAAATAAACAAACCTAATTACCTCCCCCCAAACAAAACAACAAACAAAGCTTAAATGGGTTATATGTAAATTATAATGCATATTTCCCAAAGTAGTATTCCACCAATTCATTTTATCTTAAAGAAATTATTTATTAATTATAATATGGGAAATGATACTGCTTGCAATTACTAGCAGGAAAGATGCTTAAATTTGTAATATTTATTGTTTTTCTCTGATTTTGAGAAGAATATTTTTCATGGCAGAAAATTTGGAGAATATAGACAATATGAGGAAGAAAGTTTTTTTTGTTTGTGTTTAATCTTTTTTTTCCCACCTCTAGTTTTTGACCCAAGCACTGAGGATTAGGTGACTCATGGTCCTTTTTTTGTTTGGTTGGTAGGTTTTGTTTGTTTGCTTATTTATTTGGGGGAGGGTAATTATTTATTTATTTTTAGTGGAGGTACTGGGGATGGAACCCAGGACTTCGTGCATACTGGGCATGTGTTCTTCCTCTGAGCTACACCCTCCCCACTGAAGGAGAAAGTTTTAAAGTCACCCATACCCTGTTTGGGGAAAGCATCCTAGGAACTTGTTTGGAAAACCCAGGGATTTTTGAGGAGAGCGCTAAGCGTTCTGTTCTAACCTGCAGATCCTGGGCTTGAGCTGCGCCATTTCCTGCCTCCAGCCAGCCCTGCTCACTGCAGATGGGCCCCCACAATCCCAACTGACAAGAGACAATTCTTTAATATACTCTTGCTACTGTTTGTCCTGAATTCAGTGGTTTTTGTACACTGACAGCCTCCTTGGTTTGTCTCAAGTCTGACATCAAGGGAAGATTCTGGCAGCAACCAAGGGCCTCTCTGTCCTGAACGGGTTTTTCCTCAAATTGCAGGGCTTGTCCCTAAACATGTTTACTAAATGTATAACGGTATATACAGTTGTAAGACCACCTAGATTTTTTTCTAGTTGTTGACTATATTGTGCAGTGTTTAATACACTGAACACTTAAAAGCTGTCCATCATCTCAAAAATCTGTACTGAAGTCTAGCACATACTTGAGCTCAGTGTTTGGTGAAATTTAAATGTGAATAAAATAGTCTACCCAAACAAAAAATGAAATAAAATAAAATAAATGAAATGAGATGAGATGAGATGAAATAAAATAAAATAAAATAACCCATAATCCCTCATTTTTTTAGTCCTCACTTTATGCTATTGAGCAAACAATGCAAATTCAAATGTGTTGGCAAGAGGAGCAGTGATGCCAGCAGGTCCAAAGACCTGGGCAGCCCAACAGGTAGGTCTGCTTCCTGAAAGGGCATGGAAAGTACCTGCTTGAGGGAGTCCTGGGAGTGGCCGGGAGGGGACACAGGAGTGCGGCCTGAGGAGGACATTTGACTACAGATTAAGAGTCTTGAATTCAGAGGTGCTTTTCTCAGGTCCTTAACTTTTTTTTTTTTTTTAACATTTCTAAGTAATTTATTAAAATAATACATTACTGAAAATACAGAAAAATATAAGGAAGAAATAATCAACAATGTCACCATGGAAATAAGAGCTGTTAGGATTTCAAAATATTTCCTTTTCATTTTTTGTTTGTTTCTATTTATTTTTACATTTGAGACAAAATGCTCTCTGTCATTTAACACAGTGATTCCCAACCATGACTGCACACGGAATCCCCTGGTTTTAGAAAATATGTGACCTTGTCACTTATTTAACTGACCTGCCCCTCCTCCCTGCGTTAGCGCTTTGCAAACCTCCCTAGAAGATTCTAATGTGCAGTCAGAATTGAGAGCCGTAACTTAACATTCAAGTCACATTTTCTTGTGAATTTATGAAACATTTAAATAGCTACATAGTTTTTAATCGAGGGACTATACCTTACTTCACTTAACTACCTTTCTAATATTAGACATCGTTTCTAGTCGTTTAAATGTTCTAAATAACATTTAAGAGGACTTATATATCTTTGAGCCAACATTTGTTCACATTTCATGCTTTTTCTAAGGATGGATTCAGAAATAGAATTACTACCAGGTCAAAGGGAATTGATCATTTTAACAAGTCTCTGGTTTTATATTGCCCTTCCCCTCAGGAAAGAGTATACTAATTTACAGTCCTCATTTACAGTACTGGCATGATAATTACTATTTAAATTTTTTCTAATTTGATAGGTGAAAAATGTTGTAATGTTTTAGTTTGCATTTCTTTGGTTTTACTAAGATTTACTGAGAATGAGCACATCCTTGAAGGCCTAATAAATATTTCATATTAAGGATAATTATTTGTAGCATTTTGTCTGTTGTAAATGATAGGACTGTTTTCCCAACTTGCTGTTCACCTTTTAATTGTGTTCATATTCCTAAATTCTTAATGATTATGCTGCCAAATCTATTAGTATTTTCTGTTGGGATTTCTCCCATCGAAATGCCTCCCCTGCTGTTCAGAAATTAGATACTCATTTATATTCTCTTATACTTTTATTTATGTTTGACCTTTTAGACACAATGCTTTAATCCACTTGGACTGTGTTTTGATATACAAAAAGAAGTTAGGTTGCTACTTTATTTTTCCCAGATGGCCAACTGAACTCTCCCAGCATAATTTACATAAATTGAACTCTCCCAGCATAATTTACATAAATAACCTTTCTTTTCCCCTGTGAATTTGTGACTGCTCTAACTCTCGGCAGTAAAACACTGTGGTTAAGTGCGTGGGCTCCAGTGCCAGGCTGCCTGCGTTTGCAGCCCCCGCTAACTAATCAGCTCTCCTTGGACGACTTACTTAACATCCCGGCACCTCGGTTTCCTCGGCTGTGAAACTAAGGTACCAATCACAGCACCTGTCTCACAGGGTTGTTGTGAACATCATCACTGCTCAGTAAGCATTTGTGATCATCTTCTATTACGTTTGTGTATGTACTACGGTGCAGTCCCAGGTCTGGAAGTGTTCTGTCCTGGCGCTGTTTTAGTAGATTTTCTAATATTTACAATGGAAAAACCCTCCAGGGTTGCTCCTATTATTTTCACATTTTTCTTAGTTTTTATCACCTATTATATTTTGGAAATAAATGGTCTACCTTTTACTTACTAGGCCTGGTCTTCCGTTTACATCTCAGGTAGGGAATTTGAAAAGGACACTGTCTGATTTAGGTGGAGGACTAGGGGAGGTCTGGGCAGTGAGACAAAGAGAGCTAGTGGGGAAGAGGTCAAGAGGAAGGACCGGTGGGAAATCCAAGAGGAGCAGGAGGACAGGAAGACACAGGGACAGGAAAGGGCAGAGAACAAAGCTGAGCGCTGAGGGAGTAAATGAACGAGGCGGCAGGGCTCGTGGGCCTGAGCTTGGAGTGGTGAGAGCTCCAGGCCGCCTGGATTTTCTCCAGGTAACAAGAGGGGCCCTGAGCCTCTGCCGCCTCCTGCTTTGGGCAGAAGACTGTGACCGAATCAACTACTCCACCATATCTGGGGAGGAAAGCAGGATGAAGTTCAGAGCAGAAAGGCCATCCTGGATTGAGAATGGGCCGCAAAGCCAACGGCAGAGGCTGCGGCAGTTTGCAGGGCCTGGGTGTGGCTATGTGAGTATAAAGGTGTGAGTGAGGACAGGCTCCTTTCGCCAGGGGGTATAGCTCAGGGGTAGAGCATTTGACTGCAGATCAAGAGGTCCCTGGTTCAAATCCGGGTGCCCCCTACCGGAGCTCCCTTTTGGAGTTTCCAGGTTCAAGCAACCTGGACACTGTAGTCTTAGACGGTCCCAGTAGTTGCAATGTTTTCACTACTGAAAACGGTACCCACTCCTGTCCTGCAGCTCCAGGGTGGCTGCCACCCGACTCCACTATCTGTTGAGCGATATCGTCCTGTCTTGCAAGGTAAGGGATTTCGAGGGCGGTCCGGACTTTACCAAAAGAGGCAGAGGGCGCTCAGCTCACGTACCCGACAGCCCCGTGAAGGGTCTGATGAACGCCGCTGCCCCTTCAAGAGAGCAGGATCCCAAGAATCAAGACCAGAAAGGAAAACACGGAGGCAGAGCCTGGGGACACAGACCATGCTGCCCGAGCAGAGGGCTCTGGGGTCACAGGCAACCCTTCAGAAATACCAGCGAGGTCAGTCTAGCCAAGGCCAAGGTCTACACCAGTGTCGTCTACACCAGCACTCCCCCCAGAAATAGAATGCAAGCTACACATCTGAGTTTACATTTTCTAGTATTCATGTTGAATATTTAAAGTAAAAAGGGAGAGATGGATGAAGGGGGTCAAAAGGTACAAACTTCCAACTATAAAGTAAGTCCTGAGGTGTCATGTACAGCATGGTGGTGAGTTAACGATACTGTACTGTGTATTTGAAAGTTGCTAAGAGCCTAGATCTTAAAAGTTCTCATTACAAGAGGGAAAAATGTAAGTATGTGAGGTGATGGATGTTAACTAGATTTATTGTGGTGATTATTTCTCAGTATATGCATGTACAAATCATTAAGTTGTACACCTTTAATACAATGCTATACATCAATTCTATCTCATTAAAACTGGAAAAATGCTTCAATAAAAATAAGGTAAAAAGATACCAGTGAAACTAATTTCCATATTTTTAAACCTAGTACATCCAAAACATTATCATTTTAACGTGTGATCAATATAAAAATTTATAAATGAGATACACACATTTTGTGGGATATGGGGACTAAGTCTGAAATCTGGAGTGCAGTTTCCTCTTACGGCACCTGTCCATCCAGACCAGCCGCCAGTGGGCGGCGGACAGCGCCACCGCGTGGGAAGCCTCACTGGCTTCCCTCAGTTTTCAAGGAAATGGGGTGCGATTGAGGGTTGGGCTGGTCAGGGTCCAGGGAAGAGACTCCTCTTGCTCCGCGGAGTGCAGTGGAGGGAGAGCGCCAGGGAGGAGTCAAAAGTCAGGGTTCGGGACCCAGCACTGCCACCACCCCACCTTCCTCATCAGCACAAGGGGCATTAGCCAGAAGAAGGAGGACTGTTCTCCCTGGACAGAGTGAGACGGGGTCACACATAACTCTGAGAAGGCGCTGGAGACCTACAGACTTCCAGACCCCTGGACAACCACTTTCAATTGATTTTTCTCTGCAGACCAAAGTATGCTTAATGAAAATACTTTTGATGTGTGCTGCAGTAACTCAGAACAAAGGATGCTAAATGAAGAGAATTCTAGGTTGTAAAATTGTATTGCAATGGATAAATTTTTTTTGCCTTCTTTGCTTTTTTTTTCTAAGGCAGATTTATTATTTATTTACTTATTTATTGATTTATTGAAGTACAGTTTACAATGTGTCAATTTCTGGTGTACAGCATGTTTCAGTCTTACATGAACATATGTATATCCCTTTTCAGATTCTTTTTCATTGCAGGTCACCACAAGACATTGGCTATAGTTCCCTGTGCTGTACAGTAGAAACTTGCTGTTTGTCTATTTTATATATAGCAACGTGTAATTATTTTAGACACAGAATTTTCACAGATATTGTCTTTTTGTTTCCATTCAAGGTATGTTTCTTCCACAAAAACATTTATAAGGCAAAGCTCTTGAAGAGTATGATTCTTTTGACTAACTCACCAAATTTAGATGCTGCAGAATCATAAGCTTTGACAATTTAATTCCCTTCGGGTACAGAATGTAAATGTATCCAATTTAAATGAGGAGCTCCAGCCAAAGAGTCTTCTGAGTTGCAGGAGAAATTTTAGAATTTCAGAATTCAATCTGGTACACCATTTTTGAACATTCATTGTTTAATTTGTTCAATTTCTCTCTTGCTTTGGTTAAAGATTTCCAACAGATCTGTGCGAAATGCAACAACAATTTTTGGTTCACATATTTACAAAAAAATGTTTAATACCAATACCATTGCAGGACACTTAGATTAGTTCACAAAGTAGGTCTTCAATGGCTTGAACGTTTCTAAAATCTTATTGGCATTAGGGAAGATGTGTCTAAGTAATGGATTATACTGGTGGACCTACAGAAAAGTCCTATTCAGTAGCTACTTGTACTTTCTTATACATATTGCCATCATGAAATATTTTCTTGTATTAAATCAGCTCTGTTACAAAAATAATTTACTTTTTGGAAAACTTTTTTAAAAACACATTCTGCTTTTATGTGAATTGGTAGACTCTCACAGCTTGTCTGGATGCACTTGGAAATTGCGTGTGCACCACGGGGCCAACGACATTGCTATTTAATTTGCTTAGAAATTACCGAAGACTCCCTCGCTAAGAACATTGTTTATATCACAACGCTGTGCTCCAAAAATTGCATTCTTGTCTTATGACTGCAGAAACGAAGAGTTCTGTTTTCTACTGAACTTTTTAATGGAGTTTATAACAGCATTCCTGGTAAGGTCAGATGTTTCACCTTTGACAAAATGAACGTCCAAAGCTTCACTTTGACTCCATGAACCAGATGCCAGGACAGCAGATCTGAAAGCAGGACTGTCCCAGGGACAGGCTTAGGGGGCCTTACTAAACAAAGACTTTGTAGTTCTTCAGTTGATCTCCTCACATTCCCTGGGATGGGGTTTTTACTTGGAAAGGCTCCTCTCCCTGGCTGGGGAGAGGGTGGATGTGAAGGGGGTGGGGTGGGAAAGGAGGGGGCAGAAGAAAGTGAAAGGAGAGAGACCCAGGTTTAGATTCTGGAGTAGAAATCAAAACCATTGAGGCCTGGTCCTGACCCTTGTCTGCAGCCCAAATGTGCCCGGGCACGAAGGGGACAGCTAGATCAGTGTTTCTCAGTGGTTCTTGAGTTTGCCTAAGAATCTTTAAAAGTTTCTATTCATATTTTAATAACAATCTCAACCGTTTAGATCAAGGCACACTATGGCTTCTTTTCAAGGCCATCTTGTAATCTGATGCCAGGGCTGGAGTGTGCCCTGTTTATGACCACATTGGCACCACACTGTGCTGACACTTCAGGCGACAGGAGAACAGGGGCCGACTTCAGCCTATGAGAGATGAATTTGCGCTGTGAGAGGCCATCACTGGGTGCGCTAGTGAAACAGGAGGGAAGGGGGCAGGCACAACCCTCCAGGGAATGACATAGCCATTAGCACCAAGATGGCGGGAGAGTCAACTCCCAGTGGACGTTGGGCTTCATTATACGCTCATGGTAACACAATAGCTGCTAAATGGCGCTCCCACAGGTGCCATGGCAGTTTCAAGGCAGACCATAAAAGGTCAAAAAGTGGGTGGTGGCCCAATTCCTGGAAAGCCCAGCCCTTCCCCAAAGTAGTTGGAATAATCCTACCACTTACTAGCTTATGAAGTTACCAAGCCCATAAAAACTAACAAGCCTGCACCTTGTGGCCTTTCTCTTGCCTTCTGAGACAGCCCGCACTCTGTCTATGGAGTGTGTATCTCTCTGAATAAATCTACCTTTACTCAGCTATGGCTCACTCTTGAATTCTTTCCTGTGCAAAGCCAAGGACCCTCGCTTGATGGGGTGCATCCCAGGGACTCGCCCAAGACCTGGGACACGGCCATCCTCTGATGCCCCATTTTCCTGTATCATTAGCAGAGGCAGTTTCAGAGACGAGCTGGGGGCCAGCAGGGTCTCCAGGTATGGTCAGCTTTGCAAGCCCATTGCCAAGAGCCTCTTCTAGCAAAACTATTCCATTTGAGTTGCTATTAACTTGAATGTTATTGGGTTTGTGATTTTGTTTGTATTGATTTCTAAAATTGTTTTGCCTTAATAGTGTATAAAACTGTGAGTACAAAACATTTGGATAGTTTTGTGTACATATTTGTATACAGAGGTAAGCACTACAGTAAACTAAAATTAAGCTACCCTGGGGCTCTAAGAGAAAAACAGTCCCTTTCAAAGGTGTCTACACAACAAGAAACCAGTAAGAGGTTACATGGTGGGTGGGTGACAGGGATGGAATGAAGTCTTAATTTTTCTTTGCATGCTGTTTCGTATGTTTTCAATTCTGTGCCACGTGAAAGTGTTCCTCATACAAAGGCTAGTTCACTCAAAAACTTAGGAAACCTCAGTTCAAGCACCCGACTTTCAGAAGCCTCTGGTGGATCCTCTCAAAGCACTGGGTTAGGTGACCACCCTGCTTCCCTGGCAACCCCGTCATAAAAGGGGGAGAGTCTGCAGGGAGATAGGGGGAGAGGGGCTGCTGGGTGTCGCAGGGTTGGCCCTGAAGGCCACCCTCCAAGGGCAGCTGAGTTGAGACAGGATAGAGCAGTGGTCCTTAGAGTCCTGATTCTGTCACTTACGCTTCATGATTGAGGCATGTTGCTTAAATGACAAATGTCACTGTCACCCGTGATGAGTGTGGTGGTGATGGTGGTGGAAATAGCCCTACCAAAAATCATTTTCAAAACTGTATACAGTATATGAAGGTCTCAGAACAGTTTATCTAGCACGTGTAAGTGTTCAATAAGCAGTAGGTCTTTAAATTACCTCCAGTGTCTTCTGTGTGACTAATGAAGTAAGAAGTCCTGAGGAGACACAGTAACTATTCCAGTAGCGGGTATAGCTCAGGGGTAGAGCATTTGACTGCCCATCAAGAGGTCCCTGGTTCAAAGCCAGGTACCCCCTTTAGTTATCCCAAATTTCCCTTTACCTCAGAGGGCTGCCTGGTGATACGCCAGGATGAAGATATGTGTGAGTGATGTTTCAGCTGGAAACTTTCCCTCATTCCTGCCTGGAAGGCATCCAGGGACTCAAGCCATTTGAGTCCTATAAAAAGAAATGGCTCAGGTAAGCAATGCCACTATTTATACAAAATTAAATTAGGTGAAAAAAGTAGTCACATATGTATGTTTGTTCTACCATTTGTGTTTATAAATAAAGTCAGGGAGAAACTGCATTCATTAGCCACATGTGCAGACTATCTGTGGAAGACTACGTAAGAAACTTGACATGCGCTCCTCCAGGGACACTGGCAGTCTCATTAGATGAGAGAGGGAGAATTTTCACTGCATACATTTTTTTCTTCATTTTATTCTTTAAATTTATGTATTTATTAAGTTTTTTTTAGAGTTTTAGGTTCACAGCAAAATTGAGAGGAAGTTACAGAGATTTCCCATGTGTCCCCTGTCCCTGCATTTGCATAACTTCCCCCGTATCAACATCCCCAACTGGAGTGGTACTGTTGTTACAATGGATGAACATGCAGTGACACATAGTCACCAAAGTCCACAGTTAACATCAGGGTTCACTCTTGTGTTGTACATTCTATGGGTTTGGACAAATGCATAATAACATGTCTCCCTCATTACAGTCTCATATAGAGTATTTTCACTACCCTAAAAATCCTCTGTGCTCTGCCTGTATAGCTATCTCTCTGTCCCCCAAGCCCCTGAAACCACTGATTTTTTCACTCTCACCATAGTTTTGCCTTTTCTAGAATGACAAATAGTATACAGCCTTTTCAGACTGGCTTCTTTTACTTAGGAATACGCATTGAAGTTTCCTTCATGTATTTTCTTCGCTTGATAGTGCCTTTCTTTTCAGTGTCAAATAATATTCCCTTGTCTGATGGACCACAATTTATTTATCTATCCACCTGCTGAAGGACATCTTGGATGCTTCCAGCTGCATACTTTTTTGTACCTTTTGAACACTATATCACATGAATTCTGTGAGTTCAGTGTTTACCTTTTTAAAGTACAACTTAAAATTTAAAAATAGTCAGATTAAGGGGACTATGTTCAGTAGCTTGTAATAACCTAAAATGAAAAAGAATATATATATATATATATATACACGCACATACAGGACTGGCCTGAATCACTATGCTATACACCAGCAACTAATATAATGTTGTAAATCAATTATATTTCAATTTAAATAAATAATCAAATTAAATGAGGTCTCACCCACCAAGATTGGTGGGGAATCCAGCATGAGTAATTTGAATGTCTTTGCCTTTTCTGCTGTGTTTTGCCAGAATCCAGGGTCTGGGCAGTCTGCTGCTGGGCACAGAGACTCACTCCGAGCCCAGGTCTGCTCAGGCCATTTGGAGGCAAGCAGCTCCCCCGGGGCCCCACTCCCTCAGGGCTGAGCCCAGGACTTTGCCAAGGCCCTTCCTGGTTCTGCAGGAGTTATCCTCAAAAGCTCTGTGTGCTGCTGGGAGTCAGCCTCCTGCTGCCATCCCTCCCTTCCTGAGCAGCTCCAGTGAACCGTCCTCCCCCGAGGCCCACCTCCCTGCACTGCGAATCAAGCCTTTGATCCTTCCCACCTTACACACAACTACAAGTCACTCTCCAGGAATGGCCTTGATGTCTATTTAAAGGCATCTCCTGGGAGCCCACCCAGCCTGGTGATTTCATTTTGCCTGCGCCCATACACACACACATGTTCACACTCACCCATACAGAAAACAAGGAAATTCACAAAGACTACTGGAGGGAGCCCTCACTGTTGAATTTGGAGGTTGCTAAGGAATCAATTCATTATTCTGAAAACTCGTAAGTGAAAGGAAAGAATCAAGCATTTGTTCTACATCTTCTATATTAATTATATTCCAACAGAACAAAATAGTTGATAAAGAAAATTCTTCCTCATTATTTACAATGGCCAAGACATGGAAGCAATGTAAATTTCCAATAACAGATGATTGGATAAAGAAGTTGTGGTACATATACACAAAGGAATACCACTCAGCCATGAAAAAGAATAAAATAATGACATTTGCAGCAACATGGATGGACCTGGAGATTGTAATACTAAGTGAAGTAAGTCAGAAAGAGAAAGAAAAATACCACATGATATCACTTATATGTGGAATCTAAAAAAATGGCACAAATGTATTTACAACACAGAAACAGACTCACAGATGTAGAAAACAAACTTATGGTTACCAGAAGGGGAAGGGCAGTGTGGAGGGATAAAGTAGGAGTTTGGGATTTGCAGATACTACCTACTATATATAAAAGAGCTAACCAACAAAGTCCTAATGTGTAGCACAGGGAACTATATTCAATACCTTGTAAAAGCCTATAATGAAAAAGAATATGAAAAGGAACATATATATATTCCTTTTCATATACTTTATATATATATATATGTATATAAAACGGAATCACTACACTGTGCACCAGAAATTAACACAACATTATAAACTGACTATACGTCAATTAAAAAAAAGAAAAGAAAAATGATATTGGACTTTTACTAAGGACACTGTGACTCATAGCAAAATATTATGACTAAAATAACTGAGTACTTCAAAAGAAAGAAAATTCTTCCTTATAAAAGAATTTGAGCTAATAAATGTAGAGAATTTGAATAAAACCATTTGCAAATCTTAATGAAATAATGGACCTAAGCAAGTATCACCTTGCTTACCTGCCAAAAAACTATGAGATGAATATTTGATGGGGACTTTTATAATGACATTAACAATACCTCAACACACCAGTTAATCTTAATTTCACAAAAAGAGAGACAAACAGACTGGATGAGCATCCTTACACAAAGGAAGAATTTCCAGTGATGTCTTCTTGGCAAAAACATGGAACATGGATCTGACCAAGCCTCTAGACCTAACCAGATTGGGCATGTTGAAAATGTTACAGGAAATGTGATGGTTAATTTCACATGTCAAGTTTACTGGGTCACAGGGCACACAGATATTTGGTTAAACATAACTTTGGGGGTGTGTTTGTGAGAGTATTTACAGATGAGATTAGCATTTGAATTGGTAAAAAGCTAAGTAAAGCAGATGGTCCTCCCCAGTGCTGGTGGGCCCCACCCAAACCACTGAGGGCTGAACAGAACTAAAGGGTGGGAGAAGGGAGGATTCCTCTGCCTGACTGCAGGGCTGGAGCACTGGGCTCCTGGCCAGACTAGAACTTCCACCATCAGCTCTGCATCTCAGGCCTTCAGGCTCAGGCTGGACCTACAGCCCCAGCTTTCCTGGGTCTGAAGCTTGCAGGTGAAGATCACGGGATTTCTCAGCCTCCACAGATACCTGAGCCAATTCCTTAAAATAAATCTCTTTCTCTGTCTCTATGGGGGTTATGGTTCTCTGTCTCTGTCTCTGTCTCTCTCTCTCTTTCTCTCTCTCTCTCTCTCTCTCTCTCGGTTCTGTTTGTTTCTCTGGTGAACCTAGCCAATATACTGAATGATAATTGATAAATAGCACTACTTTTGCTTACATTTGAGATTTACCATCATAAAAGTTAAAAAAAATTCCTTTTTCATAGACAAATTTTTAATAAAATTTAAACATACAAAAATCTAATTATACAACAGACACTCCCCCCCCCCCCAAAAAAAACCCAGTTTTCATTTTCTGCTTCGGATTTGGTTGCATATCTCACAGTAATAAACGACATAGGGAATGCAAAGGGGAAAACTTTCTTATCTCACTCCTCTTAGCACCATGGAGGTCAGCTGACACTTCCAAAGGAACTTTGCTGGAAAAGCAAGGTGAAACCAAAAAGCACAGTCCCAGAACCTGTCACTGTGGTTTCACTCTTCAGCAACCTCACTGGCACCACAAGCCACGCAGGCGAGGTGACAGATGTGTGAGCCCTTGGTGAGCATCTAGCTACTCAGCTGTCAGGCCAGGTGGGTCCCTGTCCCAGGGGTTGGCTTCACGGCTCATTTCGCTCTGGGTTTAGGGGAGGAACGTGCCTCCCTCCAGCCTCTAGAATGCCCCACTTTCCTTTATACTCAGGATGGTGAGATCCCTGAAACTTGAGCATAACATCACCCCGTGAAAGGGAAAGCAGAGTGAGCGGACAATGGGTGGGACTGGCCATCAGCAGGGCTGCCCCTGAGAGGCGCGTCTACAAGGAGGTTTAAAGTGACTTCTTCAGATCAGTGTATCACTAACAGTGAGCTCTGACCTAATCAACGGGTATCACAACCTCACAGCCTAACGCAGTGGGTGATGAGCTGTTATCTACTGAATATTTTAGAAAGAAACCAGACAGTAAAGAATTGGCTGCTGTTTTATCCAGCACTGCCAGGCAGACAGAGACCCAATTCAGTCCGTGTTTTAGAAAGAATTCTTGCAATATGGTCACCAGTTTTAGTTCTGGAGTTAGACTGTCTGAGTTACTGGATTTCTCTAAGCTTTGGTGCCTTTATCTCCAAATCAGGGATAATAATCGTACCTATCTCAGAGGGTTGATGTGAAGAGAAAAGGTGACAATTCAGGGACAGCGCTTAGTACCAGGTCCTAGGAAGGCCTGTAAGAGATGTCTTGGAAGGATGGAGAGTAAGTAATGGAGTCAAAGGTGTCCTGGAGGGGAGACGCAGAGACCAGTTAGGAAGCTGGGTCTTCCTACAGTTCAGGTGCAGCGAGTCTTAATGGAGTTGGTAACCATGGTTTCCTGTCCCCCACCCCCATGGCTGCTCTTCCCCCCACCCTCCGGCGGGTAGGTCTTGTGCCTTTAACAACACAGGGAAGGGAATTACTCATTTGGAGGAATAACGATTAGCACCCACTCTGTGCCAGCAGGGGGCGCGGCGCGGGCGTGGCCGGGAGGAGATGCCTCAAGACCCCCGTGGGCTCAGAAGGTCCCTGCTCACCAATGTGGTCAAGACCACATGGAGGACCACATGCCCACCCCACCCCTAACACTGTGGTACTCGGAAAGCGCTTTTAGAACTTAGGTGTGATACAGGGTGGGGGAGGGTTTGGGGGAGTCCCGAGGTTAACTCATTAAATTTCTGCCACTCAGTAGGATGGGACACAAAATAAAGATTAAGCTGTTTTGTAGAAAAAAGTTAAGTATCTTCCACCCTTCAATCTGCGGACTAAGATCTGTCCACACTGAGCAGATCCCGGAGCCCAGAGACTCGATGGAGCAGGGGCATGCGTTTTCAGGAGGCCGAATGACCCGGCGCAGTGACCCAGGAGGGGGGCATGGGGACACGCCGAGGTTCCCAGTATGGTAGCTGTGATTCTGGCCTCTAGAGACAGGACGGTACTTTGGAACAGGAATAATTTGTAATAATTTTCCGTGGCCTGAGAAAATACCCTCAAGAACATTCAATTCCCCTTTGCTCTGATTGCAGCCTCAGGAAGCAACCTTCTGAGACCTAATTTGGTTTCCCGGGTAACCTTGAGGCCATTCTGGCTTATTACGCATCTTTCTTCCAGAGCTTGACTAGGGAGGTCTTTAGAGCTAGGTCAGAAAGGGTCGCATCCACAAAGTCAGGAGTCTGGTCTGCAAGTCTGGAAGCCAAGGTCCATACATCGATGACCACACCGAGGTTCTGCCAGCTCAGGATTCAGTGCCCCGCAGAGTGCACGCCACAAGCCCGCAGCACCGCGGGGGCTGGGAAGTGAAGGGCGGGGCGCAGAGCACCCCAGGGACGGTGATGTTGCTGGCAGCTGTGAGCCGCAGTAAGGAGCCCGTTCCTCCAAGAGTGACGTCTTCTCTTTCAGGAGTCGGTCCTAGGGAAATCATCTGAGGAGTGGGCCAAGATGTGTGTTCCTGTTCATCCAGTGTTGTTTTATAATCCTGGGAAAAAATCATTCACTTGCCAATACTCTTAACTCTTTTTTTTTTTTTTTTTTCAAAGAAAGGCAGATTGCCGAATGCAGCGCCTCATTTGTGTCTGGAGTCTTGGCCGCTTGACTAGCCTACATTCTTCTACAGTTGGACCTCGAGTACTTGTTTGGAGGTTCTAGCCTGGGCTCAGCTACTCCCAGACACTTGACCAAATAACCATCCTCCTATACTGGGGAAGGCCCCTCTCACTTCAGAATAATTTAAATAAAACAGTAGGAAATTATATCCAATTGTATAGCACAACATAACCAAGAAAGTCTCAAACAGAAATGCAATGATGGCACGGTACTAGAAAATGTACAACTCTGCAGCACAGGCTTTCTGGGTTCCAGAAGAAGTAGGTCCAGAGCCCAGTCCCAGGTCCTGTTGCTGTGCGACATCGAGGTTTAGCCCTGCCCACTCCTCTTCCCCGAGAAATCTGAGGCTGCAGCTTTCCTGGCCAGGTGCCTCTCCTGGGGTTAGCCAGGGCCCTGACAGCCTCCGATAGGTCCCATGCCCTGGTCCCTGGGAAAGGAAACCAAAACAGAGCAGGAGATGGGGAAAAAGAAAAAAGAAATGAAGCATCTTAGATACTAAGGGGCTGGGTGGAGGTCCTCCTGTACTCCGTAATAATAGCAGCAACAACAATAACAATACTAATGAGGGAGGGATGAGAAGTGCTCTGGGAAGAGGGGTGTTTGGGTGGACACAGGTGTGCAGACTCAGGAAGGAGAGCAAGTGGGACAGGTGTGGAGGTGGATGCCCAGAGAAGCAGCTCAGGCAGCTCCCCAGGGAGACACAAGATGGTGAGAGCACAGGTTGGGAAAGCCTGCAATTATGAAAGTATTTTATAAAGAGCATATAGACAAGTGGGGGTATAGCTCAGTGGTAGAGCATTTGACTGCAGATCAAGAGGTCCCTGGTTCAACTCCAGGTGCCCCCTCTATTATGAGGCTTTCTTTCCAGAGGAAGTTACACCTTTTCCTTATGCATGGAATCTAAATTTCCAACGAGTGGTAAAGACCTAAGTGTTCCTCCTGTGACATTTCTCACACATTACATTTTTATCTCCTCAGCCGTCTTCATTTCCTGGAGGGGTAGAGGAAGTCTGCCCTAAGCTTCCTCTGTGTTTCCCTTGTGCCTAATTATCACCATCCTGATTTTATTTGTTTATACCAAGCTTGCTTCAAAAAAATAGGATCTGAAGCAGCTTGCAATAAAAGATACAATAAAAGTCCACCAATCCAGCAAGTTTAAAAAGGCAAGGGCTGACTTATATGAGGCCGTCAAAATCATAGAGACAGAAAGGAGAATGGTAGGTACCAGGGGCTGAGGAGGGTGGGTGGAATGGGGAGTTACCGATTAAGGCAGGCAGAGGTTCAGTTTGGCAAGATGAAAAAGCTCTGGAGATGGATGGTGGTGATAGTTGTATAACATTATGAATGTACTTAGTACCATTGAACTGTACACTTAAACGTGGCTAAAATAATAAATTTTATGCTATGTGTATTTTACCACAATTTTTAAAACTGAAGGGGAAAAAAGCGCAAGAATTTAAACGTTTGGGAGAGGATGTAAATAATTATTCTTAAGAGCCCAGGTTAGGAGAAGCTACTGCTGCTGAACACAAAATGTATTTCTGCACTTCCTGGTAATCAAACGGCAGTGAAAACATACCGATTCATCAACTGAGTAGAATATTTTATTAGCTCTGAAAAACAGCAGGCATTCATATGATAAGTCTTTATAGATAGAATATTAGAGAGATGATGGCTAGTGCCAAGGCAGCCAAATATAGTCACAAGGGTTGTGTATTACACAACTCCACCAGTTACATTATCCCTGGAGTTATGCAACATACTGACCCTAGATATTGGCAAAATTTTATCCCCTTTACTAAAAAAAAAATATATTAACTGTGCTACACACACAAACATATCTTCTGTCTTCTGGCTGTGTTCTCATGTGGTAGAAGGGACAAGAGAGCTCTCTGGGGTCTCTTTCATAAGGGCACTAATTCGTTTCAGGAGGGCTCCATACTCGACCCAATCACTTTCCAATGGCCCCACCTCCATATATCATCACATTAGGGATTAAGTTTTGGCGTATGAATTTGGGAAGGAGGCGTACCACAAACGTTGTTTATAAAATATGTATAATTCAGGGAAAGCTTTCTTAAACACAGCTCCCAAATCACAAACTATAAAAGATAACTTTGATTGCACCAAGATTTAAATTTTTATATGACAAAAAATTCCTTAAACAAGAGATGCTGAATTTTCACAACGCATATGATGCAGAATATATTTAGACCAGAATATAAGCAAGATGAAAAGTTTCTGGAGCTCTGTTGCAAAACATCATAAATATACTTAACACTATTGAACAGTCCACTTAAAATGGCTAAGATGGTAAATTTTATATTATATGTTTTCAACCACAATTTAAAATTTTTTAATTATTAAAAAAGATAATTCCTAGAGAGTAATCAGAAAAAAAGTTACCCCAACAGAAAAATGGACAAAGACAGAATAAACAATTCACAGAAGATGTTAAATAAACATGAAAAGATGCTCAACTTTGCTAGAAATCAAAGAAATGAAGATCAATTAAAACAATATAGAGGCACCATTTTTACCTCTGTCTCAAAAGTTAGGATAAGTTGAGATTTAACTAGATCACAAGTTGATGAGAGAGAAAATGGTATTTTCATTTGTTGAAGATGGGAGTATGATGGACACACTCACCTATGGAGAAAAATTTGGCAATAAAAATAGTCAAAACAAATATTAAAATAATATAAAACTATAATTGTAGAATTATAAGTGTGCATACAATCCAGAAATTTCATTTCTGGGTATATTCCCTTGAGAAATTCTAGCATAAATGCATCAGGAGATACATACAAAGATGTTCACTGCAGCAGTATTGTTAATGTGCAAAAAGCAGGAAACATTTTTAGTATGTCCATTAATAGTAGACTATAAATAAAACTTCCTGGATTCCTATAATGTAATAAAATAGTTCAAAGGAAGTCTTAACTGAGAGTCCAAGATAAAATAGGTATCAGGTACCAAAGGCAGGAGGGCAACAGTGCCCTGCAGATATTTGAAAGTCAGGTATAAGAGGGTCAGTTTGTTGGAGATCAGAGTATTGATGAGGAGGACTTTTCTGGAGAGAAGGGGGTGGATTGTTCTTTTTGAGAAGAAGAGCTGGGGGTATCCTCCCCTAAAGTGTAGCGGAGGGGCTTCACAGAGTCACTAGAGGGCTGGGGCCCTGGAGTTGAGGTTTGCAGTGAGGTGTGTCCAGCACGAAGCTGAGCTGAGGCACCTGCCCCGCAGGTGGGAAGGAGCCGCGGCTCTTTGGAATCAGCCTGTCCTACCAGAGCGGGTGGGAACGGAAGGCACATGAGTATTTCCTGCAGGCCACACCGGAGAGCACCACTGTGGAGTAACATCAAACTCCACACAAGAGGATGGGTCATGGACCCCAACAGAGAGAGTCTGTGTGACACAGATTCCAGAAAGCCAGGAGAAAAATGCTTTCCCAGGTCATGGGAGCAGTCGAATGTTCCCAATGGAGGCTTCGGAGGAATCCCATGGAAATGCCTGAAATGTAATTGCAAACACTTACAAGGCTCAGAGAAGGCAAATCCATCTTACTACAGTACTGACCAAGTAGGAGGTTTCTTATTCTCATCTTCTCCTCCCTCCCTTCCTCCTCCCCACCCTAAGTGCTAGGAATGAATGCTAGGTGGAGGAGAAAGAGGAGGGACCACGTCCGCCTTCTAGGGGTGGAAAGAAGTGGAAGTCAGTTTCAGAGTATTGAGTATTACATGGAACTGGACATTTGAATTACAAATTCAGACTGCAACCACAGGACTTTCTGTTACCTAAGAATGATCATTAAAGTCACTTGGGCAAGAAGAATATTTCACTGAGAAAGTTTAAAGGGACAGTGAAAGGCAAAAGTGAAGTTGCTTTTATTATTACCTCTTGAGTCCTACAAATTCAATGTACCAAATATAAGAGCGATATAGATAGCTCTCAAAAATATATGTCATAACAGAAACAGGCTCACAGATATAGAAAACAACTTATGGTTACCAGGGGGGAAAAGTGGTGGGAAGGGATAAATTGGGAGTTCGAGATTTGGCAGATAGTACTACTATATATAAATTAGATAAACAAGCTCCTACTGTATAGCACAGTGAACTATATTCAATACCTAGTAGTGACCTATAATGAGAAAGAACATGGAAAGGAATATATACATGTATATGTATGACTGAAACATTATGCTGTACACCAGAAATTGACACATTTTAAACTGACTATACTTCAGTTAAAAAATGGAAAAAAAAATATTGTCATGTGCAAAAGAATTTAAGATGCAGAACTATACTTTCCGCATTATGCAACTTGGATTTTAAAAAAGATACACAGAACAATAATAAATATTGTTACAGAATAAATATTTTACAGAATGTAAAAGTATTAAAAATGGGACTTGAATCTAGATTATATAAAGTTGTCAAAATTCAAAAAAAATCCCAGTTAGAAAATGGGCAAAAATATATGAACAGACATTTCAGTGAAGAATATACAGATGGCAAATGAGCACTTGAGGGGATGTCAGCATCACTAACCATTAGGGAAGGCACATTAAAACAACAGTGGAATGTCACTACACATCTATCGGCATGACTAAAACAACGTCAAGTGCTGGTGAGGATACAGGAAACCTGGCCCACTCATATATCGCAGGTAGGAATGTAAAATGGTACAACCACTCTGGGAAACAGTTTAAGACGTTCTTACAAAACTAAGTATGTGCTTAGTACATATGATGGTTAATTTTGTGCATCAACTTGACCGGGCCACAGGGTGCCCAGATGTTTGGTCAAACCTTACTCTGGGTGGGTCTGTGAGGGTGTTTTTGGATGAGATTAGCACTGGGGGGAACCCAGCTGCCATGACATGGGGGTACATCAAGCAGGGAACTGAGGCCTCCTGCCAACAGCCTGTGAGGAACTGAGTCCCCTTTCCAACAGCTGTGTGAGTGAGCCAGCTTAGAGGGTTTCCTTCCGCCCCAGCTGACATCTTATTCACGACCTCATGAGAGACCCTGAACCAGAACCACCCAACTACGCTACCTCCAAATCCTGGAACCTCTGAAACGGAATGATATAATGAAGATGTGTTGTTTTAAGCTGCTAAGTTCGGGAGTATGTTATACAATACCTAACGAATGCAGAGTCCTTCTGTCATCAGTCTGACACCTCCCCTAGAATCAGCCAAGCCTTTGGACCACTTTGGGAAATGATACCAAAGACAGTGATTTTTTTTGTCTTTTGGGAGAGAAATCCAAAGAAACAAAAAGTTTAGAAAAGTTTAGTTTAGACGTCAGCACGGATGGCAGGGGATGGCTAGAGGAAAGACAGGAAGAAGTGAGCAGTGCAGGAAATGATATGTAAGGCAGACTAAAGTAACAACTTGAAAGTTCAAGTGCCTTAAGCAGGTGGAGAATCTGGAGGTGAGGTGGGAGAGAACGTCATCTCGGCCCCACGCTGTAGGCTGTTTTGACGTGATCTCAACTGAAAAGCTGCGGGTGAACCTCTGAGCTTCATCTTCTTCCTGGATGTCAAGCCCGGCACAGACATTGTTATCTCCGATGGAACCTTCAATGACCTTCCAAGCTGGCATCAAGAATGACGGTCCTTTTTGGAAAAGGAGGATAGTTAAGGCATAAAGGGGGAGATTACAAATGAATGGGACTAACAGCTCTCCACTGAGTCAGAATGGGCAGCCTGTGTGTGTGGAAGTGTAAAGATGTTTATTAATTACACACCACTGGTAGCAGGTAGGGGTATAGCTCAGTGGTAGAGCATTTGACTGCAGATCAAGAGGTCCCTGGTTCAAGTCCAGGTGCCCCCTTTACAAGTCCTTTTTTCCCTCACTGAGCTGAATTGACAATACTGAGTTTATTACAGAGACTCCCCTCAAAAGCAGGAGGCTGGGGATGAGGAGTATAAAAAAAAAGGAGGCTGGCTGAAACCTATGAAACAGCACCCAGATGGCCACCCCTCATGACTCAGAGTCCAGTCAGGCACTCAGCACTGTCCTGGAGATAAGCGCAGGACCAAATCCATACTTAGTATCCTCATTGAGGGTCTGTGTCCGGAGACCCCAATGGTCCAACTTCTGTGTTGTCTAGGGTCCAGTCCAAGGCAAAAATTGTGCTGGTTATTTTAACAGAGAGAATTTAATATAGATAATTGTTAATCTGTGAGTCAGTTTCCTAGGGCTGCTGTAACCAAGTGCCACAAAATAGACGACTTAAGACAACAGACATTTATTGTCTCACAGTTCTGCAGGCTAGAAGTCTGAAATCCAGGGTGTGGGCAGGGCCAGGCTCCCTCTGAAGGCTCTAGGGGACGGTCCTTTCTGGCCTCTTCCCAGCTTCTGGCGTTTGTTGGCAACACTCAGCATCCCTTGCCTTGTAGATGATTCATTCCAGGTTCTGCCTCTGTGTTCACATGGCCACGTCCCTGTGTGTGTCCCTCTCTTCTTATAAGGACTCCAGTCATGTTGGATTAAGGGCCCGCCCAACTCCATTGTGGTCTCATCTCAACAAATTACATCTTTGACATCCCCCTCCAAATAAGGTCGCATTCTGAGCTACTGGCAGCTGAGATTCAACATATCTTTTGTGGGGAACACAATTTAACCCACAACAACCAGAAATCAGAAAGCATGAGCAGGAAGACTAAGTATCATGGAGGCAGTACCTGCGAGACGCGGCTCCCACGCCCAGGCTGTGGGAGCAAAGGGAGGAGGATGAACTTGTTACAGCCTACAAGCTTGGGGAGGAGGGGCTCTGTGTGTATGGGCCCCAGACCCCTAAGGTGGTGTTAGTGTCCCTGAGGAGACATGACAAAGCTGGCCCTGTGAGCACCAGACTGCAGGCGGCAACCACCTAGGATGGACTGTCACTGCCGGGCAACACGGACAGGAACCCAGCAGGCAGGAAGGACAGGTGCTTCCTCCTGCTCTTCCCAGCAGTTCCCCTCTGGAGCCCTATTGACAGGACTACCCAGGTAGCCACCTGACAAAGGATGAGTGTGGTTGATGGAGTCCCAGACCCCGCAGCACAGAGTGGGGTGCAGAAAGGTGGACTGGGAGCTTAAGGAGATTTGGGGCAATGGCAGAGAGGTTAGCCTGCATCCTGGGGTGCGGCATTGTGTGGAGAGCTCTGACCATATCCAGTTAATGTGTGTTCTATCTTTGAGGCGTTGTGTGTTTGGCCGGGCTGTTGGGCATTTTGAGTCTCGAGTGCTAAGCACAAAAACCATAATGGAGATGTCACTATAGATCCTTCCAGCTGTCAGGGGACTACTCCCAGGGCTATGCCCTCCTCCAGGATTGACAGTAGAGAGTTTGTGGAGCTGTGAGAGGTGGGACCCTGTTCCTTCTACTCAGGCAGGGAAATGAGTTTGCAGTAAAGCAGGTCTGGCAACTCAGCCAACTCATCCCACAGGGGCAGCTGGGGCAGAAGCGCTGGGTATGGCAGCACAGTGAAAGGTGTTAATTGGATCTTACTGGCATGCCAGGGGGTATAGCTCAGGGGTAGAGCATTTGACTGCAGATCAAGAGGTCCCCAGTTCAAATCTGGGTGCCCCCTAGTCTTTTAGTCACTGATGGTGGCTTCTGCAGCGGGTGAAGGGTCAGAGGAGATGCTTCTGACCCAAACAAGGCAGCTCTGAGCCAATGACATGCTTGTCCCACTCCTCTGATCCCCTCCCCCCTCCCCTCCCCTGGTCTACCACGCTGTCCAATGTGGACTTTGATCTCCTGGCTGAGGATGAGGACTTTTTCCTTGGAGGCAGCCAGAGAGAAATCTGAGATCACCTACAGAGGAATAATAATTCTCAGCAGTAGCAAAGGAAGCTAGAAGATAGTGCAGTAACACAGTCAATATGTAAGAGGAAATAGCAGCCAGCTCAGAATTCTATTCCCAGCCAAACCATTCTTTGAGAACAGACACAAGCTCAGAGAGTTTACAGCCAACAGATGCTCACTAAAGAAAATTCTAAAATAGATACTTTAGGGAAAAGTAAAATGATCCTGTGTAGAAGGTCTGAGATTCAAGAAGGAATATTGAACCAAGAAATTGATAGATATGCAAGTAGATCTAATATAACACAATACTATGGCAAATTTATCAAGTTTTTTAAAAGATAGAATTAAAATACAGGTTAACATTTTAAGAAAAGGGCTGATAAGAGTTAAGATGTCTTTATGCAGTTTGGGAAGAGGATAAAGATGTTGATTAAATTCAGTTTTTAAATTTACATGCAGGAGCTTTCAGTGTACCATTCTAAAAGCTGTAGTTTTGCCAAGCAAAAGGGAGTAAGGGAGTGGAGGGCGTATGCTAGTGGTCTTGGTAAACACTCATTAATTCTAACAATTTATTTGTTGATTCTGTTAGATACCTACGTAGATGACCTTGTCATCTAAGAAATTTGAAATTTGTATTTCCTTCTTTCCAATCCTTGTTTGAGCTCTTTTTCTTGGCTGGGACCTCCAGCATCATGTTGAATAAAGGTGTTGCTGGTAGATAATTTGTCTCATTTTGCTTTCAAATTTCACCATTAAGTATATGTTGAGGACTATACTTTTTGTAAATGGTCTTTATCAAATTAAGAAATTTTCCTTCTATTTCTAGTTTGCAAGAAAAATTTATCCTCGATCAGTATAGAATTTTCTCAAAACCTCCCTTTTTTTGCACCTGTTGAGATAATCATATAATTTTTCTCCTTTAGTCTATTAACATGGTAAGCTACACTTACTGCTTTTTGTAAAATAAACACACTTTTCACTCCAGATAGAAACCCAGCTTGGTCATGAAGTTCTATCACTTTCATATATTTGTGAATTTATTTAGATAATAATTTGTTTAATTTTTTGTACCTATTATTATGAGTGAGATTGGCCTACATGTTTTTTTTTTAATACTGTCTTCATTGGGTTTTGGTATCAAGGTTGTGCTAGCCTCACAAAAGAATTTGTAGAATGTATACATTTTTTCTATCCTAAGATTTTTATGTAAAGATTGAGCTATTTTTCATTAAGTGTGTGATAAAACTCACCAGTGAAACCATCTTAGCTGAATTTTTTGTGAAAAAGTTTCAAATACCTGTTTTAAAATAACAATTTAAAACTTTCAGGACTATTCATCTCTTCTATTTCTTCTCCTGCCAGCTTTGGCAAGTTGTAGTGTTTTTAAAGTTCTTGCTCAACTTCCACTTAACATAGTGGTAAAGTCCTTGGACTCTTAAAACTTTATGATGGATTCAAACTCTGGATCTTATCTGAGTGACTCTGGCAAAGATGCATAATTCTCTCAGCCTTAGTTTTGCTGTATATAAAATGGGCATGATGATAGAAATGAGCAAAATAATAGTGCCTCGTTTGTGGAGTTGTTGTGAGGAAAAATAAATTAATATTTTAAAAGTATATAGAATAGTGCCTGCCACATGGTAAGTTCCTTGTACAGGTTTGTTAAATAGATTTAAATTTTTTGTACATTATTTTTCATAATATTCTATGATTATTAAAGTCTAAAGAATCTGCAGTTTTTAAAAAATTCCTGATATTGTTATTTTTGTCTGCTCTCTTATTTTTCTTATCAGTTTCACCAAAAGTTAATCAAACTTATTTTGCTTTTCAAAGGTCAACTTTACATCTTGTTAACCTTTTGGTTGTTCATTTGTTTTCCATTTCATTCATTTCTTCTCTTCCTTTTATTTCCTTTGTTTCTCCTAGTGTTCTTTTATCCAGTTTTTTTCTAACTTCTTGAGATGGATTCTTTGTTTGTGTTTATGCTTCTTTTCTAATATATTGCTCAAAGCTATACGTATTCCTCTAAGTGCTGACTTAGTGTCCATCAGTGGATGAATGGATAAAGAAAATATGGGGTATATATATACACACAATGGAATATTATTCAGCCATGAGAAAAAAGGAAACCTTGCCATCGGTGACAGCGTGAATGGAATTGGAGGACATTGTGCTAAGTGAAATCAGCCAGACAGGAAAAAAAAAAAAAGCCAAACTCATAGAAACAGAGTAGATTGGTGGTTGCCAGGGGTTTGGGGGAGGGGAAAATGGGGAGATACTGATCAAAGGATACAAACTTTCAGTTATAAGATAAATAAGTTCTGAGAATCTGTTACAGCGTGGTGACTGTGGTTAAGGATATCATATTGTACACTTGAAAGTTGCCATGAGAGCAAATCTTAAGCATTCTCACATCCTCCTAAAAGAAAAGGTAACTGTGTGAGGTGATGAATGTGTTTTAAATAGATTATAGTTTTATTTGTCAACTGCACCTCAGTATATCTGAGGGGGGAAAACTCTAAATTATTCATGATGTTTTTGTCTTATTCTGTAAGTTAATGAGAAAAGTATGTAAAAATTTCCTGCTCTGAATCTAGATTTGTTTTCTTCGCTATTCTGTCAAGCTTTTGCCGTACATATTTTGTAGCTATGTTATTAGAAACATAAAAATCAGGAATTCTTATATCTTCCTGGTAAATTCAGCCTTTTATCATTAATTAGTGATCTCCTCATCTCCAGTAATGTCTCCTGTCTTCAAGTCTGTTTTGCCTGATAATAACATACACTCACTTTCTTTTTGTTAATGTTCTGCAAGTCATATAGTTTTCCATTCTTTTACTTCCAATTTTTCTGTATGCCAAGTTTTAGATGTGTCTTTTGTAAACAGAATATAGTCAGCTGGTTGTTTTAACTCAATGCGATCATCTTTGTCTTTTAACCTTCATTTTGTTACTTTTAATGTAATTGCTGATGTATTTGTGTTCACATTTACCACCTTATTTTGTGCCTCGGTGTGTATCACTTATGTTTTTCTCTCCTTCTTCCTTTTTTTGTTTGATTGATTGAGATTTTTGTAATGCCATTATTTCCACTATTAGTCTGAAAAATATAAATGCTATATCTTCTATTTTAGTGGTTATGCTAGAAAGTCAATATGCATAGTTATTTCTCAAAGTCTGTGGTTAACCAATAACGTTACCCCCCTCTTAGGTAATTACAAGCATCTTAGGACACTTTAACTCCACTTACTTTCCTCCCAACTTATATGCAGTTTCTGTTTCTTACATTATTCCATGTATTGTTTAACCTCATTGTTATTGTTTTATACAATGTTCACTCAGCTTTATTCATATATTTACTATTCCTTTGCCCCTTTCTTCCTTCCTACATCTCTGTCCTTCCATCCAGATCATTTCCCTGCTAATTAGAATATACCTTTTAGTGCCTGCCTAGTGTTGATGAATTCTTTCAGTTTTTGTTTGTCTGAAATTGTCTTTATTTTACCTTCACTCATGAAGGATATGTTACCTGAGTACCAAATTTTATGTTAACAGTTCCAGTGTTTCAGTACAGTGGTCCCTCGGTATCCATGGGAGATTGGTTCCAGGATCCCTCACCACAGTACGAAAATCCATGGATGTTCAAGTCTCTTATATAAAATGACATAGCATTTGCATATAACCCATGAACATCCTCCCATATACTTTAAATCATCTCTAGATTACTTATAATACCTCATACAATGTAAATTCTATGTAAATAGTTGTCAGCATTTGGCAAACTCAAGTTTTGCTTTGAGGAACTATATGGAATTTTTTTTTCCAAATATTTTTGATCAGCAGCTGGTTAAACCTGTTGTAGAGGCAACACCCCCAAGGAATTCCCGGAGAGGGGAAAGAGGTTTTGCTTCTGACATGGTTTTCAAATCGTTACAGTCACCTCTGGAAATCGGGAAGATGTATGTACACCCTCCACTATCGTAGTAGCAAGAGCAAAAAGAGAGCCTCCTTTCTGGGGATTACAGGGAGGGTGAGGGAATGAGAAAGAGAAAGTGGAGTCTCCACACAAGCCATGAAGGGCGAGTCCCCAGGAGGAGGTGGGGGTGGGATAATGTCATCAGCCTCTTCACAAAAAGGTGACCCCAGTACCTGTTGTCAGTAGGATGGTCAAGGGAGGCTCCTTGGAGAAGGTTCTAGTGTGGACCCTCAATTTTTATAACAAGACATAGCACATTAATTTAGTATTCAGAGGAAGTGGGTAAAGGGCTGTAATTTCAGCCCCTGCTTCATTAATTGAAAATGTGAGCGAAGGAGGGGGCACCCAGATTTGAACTGGGGACCTCTTGATCCGCAGTCAAATGCTCTACCGCTGAGCTACACCCCAACCTGTGCCCAGACTTTCATCAGCGCCTTTTCACCCAGGGCCTTGTGCCCGGCTCGCTCCGTGTCTATTCAGCTCTTTCTGCGTGTCCCGGGTGGTAGCAAGTCTTCTCCACTAGCGTCCACTCCCCCATCTCCCCTCCCCAGCCCTCCTCCTCCTCAGGTCATGGTCATGACACCACCCTTTACATCTGGAAAGGTCATTTGAGTCTGTACTAGTGTTTCTACCTAAGCCAGTGTATAGTTATCACAACAAGAGCAGTTGGTTCCGGGTGGTTAGTGAACCTCACACTCGGGGCAGGGAGAGCCTCCTCCACATTCTAAGGCCTCAGGGGAGGTACTCATTTTTTCACTCATTCATCCACTCAACAAACACTCATGCAACATGTTAGGTGCCGGGCCCCATCATCATTGTCCCTCTTCCTCAAAGTCATTGGCCCACGAATAAAGTATTTCCAAAGAGTGGCGGAAGCCCAGGCAGAGAGCTGTGGGAGCAGGGAGTAAGGAATTACCGTGTCTGGGAAGCCAAGAGGGGCTTCTGGAGGCGATGGGCAAGGAGGAGTCTGGGGAGGCTTTCCGGCCAAGGGAGGAATAAGAACACAGGTAAATAAGAGGGTCAGGTGTGTCTGAACTTAGTGAGGCCTGAGACTGATGTCACACAGAAAGGGTGCTTATCAACCCTTCCAAAGGAGACAATTTGGAAGACTGGATTCCTGCTAATGCAACAAATGGGACTGTCTCTCTCTCTCTCTCTCTCTCACACACGCACCACATAATCTCAATTAATTAAAACCCCACAGTTGTCTAATTCGAGACATTTGGAGGATCCAGGTTTGCCCAGATAACATCAGAACATGGTGTTTACTATAACACATGTCCCCCAGCACTGGAGTGCCACCAGGGCTGAAGGTGAAAATTGCCTCCTTATTTGATTTCTTGCTTATATTTATTTTCACAGTTAAAAGTAGCCTTAGCAAGTGGGCAACCAGATTTGAACCAGGGACCTGTTGATCTGCATTCAAATGCTCCACCCCAAGCTATACCCCCAGGCCTACTCTAATGGCTAATTGCACTTCTTGGTCTGGGCACCTGTCTGCTGTTTCTGGACTCTTACAGCCCAGCTCTCGGGAGCAGGCAGCCTGCCCCGTGCCAGCCCGGCTCTCACTGCCTCACCACTCACTCATCCACCTATAAACACCTGCTAACCAGCGTCTATGTGCCAGACATCCTTCCATCTCCTTCCATTTCCTCTTCCTCTCTGGCTCCGCCTACCTCTGTCATTCCGTTTCCATCTGCCCTGCAGTGGGTAATCATTGGCCTTCCCAGCCTAACAAAGCCCTGGTCCCTTCCTCCCCTCCTGCACTAGGGCGCTGAGGAGCAGAGAGGGCTCTGCACAGACAGGGGAGCAGGGACAAGAACCTAGCAAGGGCAACACCCCCCGAGACACAGAGAACCCCTTCTCCCTTTCCCATTGGCTGCATTCACTCAACTCCCTTCACCCACTCAACCTGCAGATATTGTAGAGAAACAGAGTGAATCCATTCCAGATTCCTTCTCAAGGAGAAAACTGATTTGGGGAGGGGGTGGGACACCATGGTAACTTGCTTGTGAGTCCCCTGGGCATGGAAGACAATGGCTTGCAAGCTTCACAGCAGAGGGCAGGTGGCTCTGCATGGGCAGCGAGAACACGGAGGCAGCCAGGGAGGAGGCTGTCCTCTAATCCAGAAGGCTGGGTGCTGGTGCAGGACAGCACCGGAGTGCGCCATCCCCAGCCACTAATGGGGAAGCCAAAAAAGGCTTCAAGTCCCTGTCAATCCTCCCCAGGACCCCATCCTCTCTCTCCAGAGGAACAGACTCCAGTAAAGCCTGCGATGCTCATGGGGCTTTAGGGAAGTAGCTATTGTGTCCACAAATACTGAGGAGGGTCCTAGACCCCATGGGCTGATTTGTGACAAGTTTTCCTGGCACTGAAATTGATCGCACACTTCTCTTGTTGGTCAATGCCTTCTTCCTCCATTGATCCAAGGGGGTGACATTTTCAGTTTCATCCACCGCAGGGGAAGAGGGTGGCCATCAGCCCCCTAGCACATCTGCTGGAGCTGGAACTGGTCCCTAACTGGGCGTCCTGGGGCCCAACACCTACCTATATAGAACCTCTCCCTCATCAGGCGAAGCCAGGTCAGCCCAGCCCGCTGGGCAGCTACCCTCGCAGAAAGCAGGCAGTGAGGCTGCTGGCGGCCCCTGCTCCATATTGGACCCCCAGCCCTCAGGCTCCTGGCCATTATCCCTTGCATTCCATGATCCCAGCTGCCACTCCAGACACCCCTGGGAAGGGGACTCATCTGAGCAGCTCTACTAGGAAACAGGCCTGAGGAGCTAAAGTAGCCAAGGGTGTGTCCACTGGGCTCAGAGGGACAGGCCCTGGGGGAGATATGCCTCCACTTGGGCTTGGTCCTTGGGAGGTAGGGCAGAAAGGACCCCAAGAGGAAACACTCTGAGGACAGTCTGTGGGAGAGGCCAAGCCACCGAGACACTGGGGGTGGGGAAGGGACAGCTCCTCCACACGCTTTAGTTAATTGTGGTTACCAAGGAAAAGGCCATAACTAAGCAGAGCCAAAATTTTCAATTACTCAGTAAAGCAAGAAATGTGGGTTCTAAGCAGTGTATGGCTTTTCAGCCAGACAGAGAGAGCTCTCACTGAGCCATAAGCACAGGAGCTGCTCGGGTGATGGGAGAGGTGGGAGAGAATGGGGCTGGAGGGTCCTCTACCCATTTGTTGCACAAAATGTTCAAGGATGCTGTTGCTGCTGTGTTGTGTTGAGGAAAAACTGGCAATGTTTACACTGTCAATACCATTAAGCAGAAATCTTTTGGCTTTTCCATAGCAAATTTCATAGACTGTTTTATTGCTATGTCATATTTTCAACAGTTAAATAAAACTGGTTTCTTTCTGAGACTGAGGGCGATGTGGTGATGTGGCTTTTAGTTGGGCAAAAATTTCTTAGATATAACGCCAAGAACTCAATCTATAAATTGGGCTTAGTCATTAAGAACTTTTGCTGTTTGAAAGACACTGTTAAGAGAATGAAGACAAGTCACTGTATGGGAGAGAGTATTTGCAAGCCATATATCTGATACAGGACTTGCACCATAATATATAAAGAGCCCTCACAACTCAATCATAAGAAAACAAACAACCCAAACTAAGCTCCACCTCTACAGCCCAGAGCTTGACACAATGATTCAAACAATCCAATTCCAAGCCTGCTTACCTTGCCTTGCCTTTTCTATCCCATGAAAACTACAATCAAGGCTCTGCCTCATGCATTCCCTTCACTCCTTCTGCCTCCTGCCCGATCCTGGTGCTTTCCCATGTGGCCCTGTATGGTGTGGCCTGCCCCCTTCTCCTGGAAACTGAGTGGCAAACTGTCTTCCAATGGCAGTCATCTCCTGATCTGCTGGCCCCACTAAGTCTGAATAAAAACAAAATCTTGGGTCCATTTCAAAATAGAGCCAATATGCATAAACAAAGCCTTGGCCTTGAGGACACCTGAGAAGACACTAGGGGAGCAGAAATGCAATGAAACCTCTGCCCCCCACAATGTCATCATCAGAGCTTTCAGACCCTCCTCATAGATCTAAAGGTCATGGTTCTTCTTTGTCTATGGACCAGTCTCTACCTGTCCCTCTCCCTTGTCCCAGGACATCTGTGTCAACAATTAAGAAACATGAAAATCACTCCTGCTCAGGCAGCTGCTCACCCTGCAGGATGCCCGGTTAGCAGTCAAGCCCCTCCTGGTAAATTCCTATTTCAGTTTGTGGGAGGAGAAGCTGCTGGAGCTTCGGAGCAGGAGAGGGACATGATGGGATCCACGTTGTTAGAACATCACTCTGGCCGCAGCAGGGAGAACTGATGAGAGGGGAGAAGAGTGCAAGCCAGGAGATGACGCTGGAGATGGTTGGTGAACCATGGCGCTGATGAGAAATGGTTGGGCACGTGAAGCATTTAGAAGGTAGAGCAGGTAGGAGTTACTGACAGACCGGACATGAAAGGTGAGGAGAGTCCGGAGCTGCCCTGGGCTTTTGGCCTGAGCGGCTGGGTGGATGGTGGCCCCTTTGCTGAGCCAGAGTATTAGGAAAAGTAGATTTAGGTGAGGGTGTGAAATGAGTAGTTCTGTTGGATAAATTAAGATAGAGATTCCCATTAGGTATCCAAGGTGAGGTAGCTCTTAAGTCTGGAGGGTAAGGGGCAGTCCGGGCTAGGGATGTCAGACCAGGAGTCATCAGCGTGTAACAGGAATTGGAAGCCATGGGACCAAGGGTCAGAGATGAGAAGTGAGGCCAGGATGCCGCCCTGGGTGCTCTAACATTTCAAGGCTGGTGGAGAAAGGGAGCTGGATAAAAAGGTTGAGAAACACATCCTGTGGGTAGGAAGACAGCGAGGTGCGGTGTCTGGAAAGCTTGGTCTTCATGAGTTTCAGGGAGGATGTCATCCTTGCAAAAGTGCGAGAGGCCAAGTAAAGAGAAGAGAGAGAGCTGGCCTCTGGCATCAGCAAAATATTGACCAAATATAGGTCACTGATGACCTTGACAAAGGCTGTTTCTATGGACCAAGTAATATGAAAGCCTGGGAGTGGGAGGTGAGGATGTGGAGTCGGTGAGTACAGACAATTCTTCTGAGTGGTTATGCTGGGAAATGTGAGCAGAGAAACTAGGCAGGAACTAGAGGGGTCATGCGCTCAAGAGAGGCTTTTTAAAAGGTGGGCGATATCAAGGCATGTTGTGTGCCTGTGACAATAATCCTGTAGAGAGGAAGAAAATGTTGACGCAGGAGAGAGAAAATATAATTGCACTGGAGTCCTTGAGAAAGCAAGAAGCGAATTTAATTCACAAGTGATTGATCAGCCTTGAGAGCTGAGAATGAAAATACTTCTTCCTAACAGAGGGGAAGGCAGAGGATGTGAATGCAGGCAGAGACTGGTTGCTTGGAACTGATGGAAGATAGGTGGGGATGGTTCTCATCAGTTTGCATCCATCTTCTCAATACTTAAGGTATCCAACTACAAGAGGAGATGGGGAGGGAGTGTTGAGGATTTGAAAAGAGCTGAGAAGAGGTGAAGTCACCATCTCAGAAAGTGAGAAAGCAAGTAGATAGAAGACTGTTGGGCCTGTTCAGCTACATTCAGTGCTGACTTGAGATTTTAGTCACAGGTGAATCACGGCAGCACAGCTGTGTGATTTTCCCCAGCAACGTCCGGCTGCTTGGATGTGGGCCTGGATTAAACAAATACTTGGGGTGTGATTTTACGAGGTAGGTTCAATACAGGGAGAGAGGGCCAAGCAGGGAAGAGATTTTTGAGAGCGGTTGATGCCCTGGGCCATGGAATCCAAGCTGTGTGGGCGGGAGGAGAGGACACGAAGGGGAGCAGGGGCATGGAACGCCGTATGGGCTCTGGAAAGAGGACCTGACGAGGTCAGGGGATAGCGGTGACGCTCAGAGACTGAGTTTGAAATCAAGTCTTCCAAGGCGGAAGCACCACTGATTATCACAAGGCATGCATGCCAGATGCTTACTTTATAGACCACAGTGATGAGCCTGGGCCGCTTACCACGCACTGGTTCAGGAGCCCTTGAGAACTGGGATCTCGCCACACTTTTCTTAGGGATGCTCAGCCTTGAGCCTGAATCTAGTTCATAGTAAATATTTAATAGTATTTAATAGATATTTGTTGAATGAATGAAAAGGAAATAAATCCTATATGAACAGCTGTGCTAAGGGCACCTACCACCACAAAGTGGGATAGGAATTCATCTGAATTTAGTACAGAACAAAGGACAGAGCCCAGGCCAAGCGGTTGGACTGTAAGTAAAAAATTCCAGGTACCTCCTTTAAAGTGAAGTGTTTTTCTAGAAGCTTTTCTTCCTCAGAGCCTGATGCTGACACACTAGACTGTCTCCATGTGCCCACCCTCTCGCTGAGCTGCTTCCACAAGGGCCCCCTTCTCACAGCTGCACCTGGACAAGGTGGGGGATGGAGGCCGGAGGGAGGCAGGAGAGGATATGTAAGGGACCATGGAGACCAGACAAGGAGAGTGGAGAGTGGAGAGGGGCCCAGGGCTAGGTCATGCCTTCAACAGACATTTATTGAGCCCCTACCATGTCCCCATCTGTGCCAGGTGCTAAAGACCCTTGGCTGATTAAGACTTCATCTTGGCACCCAAGGAGCTCATGGTCCAGAGGACTGTCCCCACTACAGATATGTCTGCCAAGGGACAACGTGATCATCATCCTGGTTTCAGGCCACCAGGGTTGGTCTCTGCACCCAAGGTCAAGGGTCCTTTGTGGCTTGAGCTGCAAGAGCAGACCAACAAAGAGAAATGATTTCCTTGCAAATGCCTTTGTGCACAGCAAGAGGGAGGGGAGAGAGAAACTCTCAAGAGCTGGGGGATGAGACCTGGCGAGGTAGATTGCTGAGGGGGAGCAATGTTCAGCCCAGCTCATCATGTCATTACGGCAGCATGTCTCTCCTCCCTGTCTGGTCCTCCTCCGACCTGAACAGCACAGGGCCAGACAAGATTTTGTTGTTTCAAGTTTCAATCTGATCACTCCCTCTAGTGGACATCTGTTTAGTCTGTTTGGCCAGCCTCCATCTCTTTATTTCCTTAATAATCTCCCATTTCTTTACCTTTTCCCCCAAATACTCTCTCCTCAAAGGTGAGTTCTGAGATTGGTTCTACGTGTGAAAATAAATAAACAAGGGGGCACCTGGATTTGAACCAGAGACCTCTTGATCTGCAGTCAAATGCTCTACCACTGAGCTATACCCCCAGCTATTATTGTTTCTCTGCTAATATTATTTCATGTCAAGAATCATGTTGCAGTAACACTGGCAGTCACTGGTAGAGGCTAAATTTCAACTGCTACAACATTTTAAAAGGAATTTAGATCAGAGAAGGGGCTGACTTCCAGAGATTCAAGTGTTATCAGGACTCTCCCTCCAGCTTTCTTCTTTGCTTCCCTCTCAAATTGGCTTTAATTTCTCCAACCAAATCTCTCCATGCAGCTGCGACCCCCACCTCCAGCATCTCTAAGCTCACATCTCCACACCTTGGTTGCCAAAGGGAAAAGGGCTTAATTCTGAAAAATCCTAGAGAAGGACTCTAATTGGCCTGGCTTGGGTTCTGTGCTTATCCATGACCAACTACTGCAGCCAGGGGACAGGGTGCTCGAGTGGTATAACCACTTGAGGAGTGAGGTCATGTAAGAATGTATCTGCTCCCACTCAGAATCCAGGTCTACAGTGTGGAGAGGGAGGGTGATCCTCCAAAAAAAGTCAGGGGGAGCCAAGATGTGGTCCCAGGGGGCCATGACTGCAGCTCTAAGCCTCACCAGTTGAGTCTACCATCTTACAGAGGAGAGCAACCTATGGCTTCTGCAGCACTGAGTCATCAGAAGCCCTACACAGCCACAGATTCCTTGATGGTTTTCATTCATTCATCCAAGTGTGTCGTATATGCCTGTTGTGTGTCTGACCCTAACAACCGCCCAGTTCCTGGCCTCAGGAGCTGACAGCCTAGTGGTGATGCCTGACACGGCAACAAGGGATAATAACACGGTGTGAATTGGGTGCCATGGGAACAGAGAGAGAGAAAGAGAGAGAGAGAGCATTAATTAGAAGCCTGACCAGAGGCTGGGGTGGTGACATGCTCCCTATTTGAAATGGGTTGTGCATTCTGAGGAGCTTATTTAATAAACAGGGGGAGACAGGGAAGGAATTCCGGGTGAAAATGGCATTAACAACAAAGGACTTAGGGAAGTTCTTGACACAGTTCAAGGATGCCTGTGTCCTGCCATGATGGTTGAGGTGGGAGAGGGCCATGGAGAGGAGTGGCGCCACCCCAGGGCAGTTTGTAGCAGCAGGACCCCCAGGGGAACTGATAAGCCATGTGGGCCCTGGGTGTAACTCCAAGGGGAGAGAAGCCATCATCAGACCCACCAACATGTTGAGACTGGAGTTTAGAGCGTTTGATGGCAGGTCAAGAGGTTGGGGTTCAAGTCCAGATACCATCTCCCGATTTTGGCTTTCACATCTGAACGTCCTCTCCTTTTATTCACATCATAGCCCACTTGGCAGACAAGATCTCTAACCTTTCTGTGCCTCTGTTTCCTTATCTGTTAAATGGGAATTATAAAAGGCCCTACAATTGTGTGGATTCAATGAGATCCTTTAGAGCAGGAATCAGCAAACTATAGCCCACCGCCAGGGTCCAGCCCCAGGAGCAAAGAATGGGCTTGACCTTTTCAAGTGGCTCGTGGGAAATGGTACAGAGTAAGTGCTGAGCAAATATTAGCTGTTATTTCTAAAAATAATATACCATGGCACGTGAAAATGATATGAAATTCAAATTTCAGAATCCATGAAGACAGTCATACCCGAGCACCGCGGCTCCCACCCATCTGTGGCTGGTTTCCCCCCCCAAGGGCAGGGCTGAGTGGTCGCGCCACAGGAATCCTACAGTCCGCAAAACTAAAAATATGTACTTTTCAAGAAAAAAAAAAGTAAGTGCTGACTCCTGACTTCAAGCCTTTATAGAGGTCTGCCGGATGAATAGCAAATGCTTAATAAAAAAGTAGCTACTGCCGGTATTCTTACGGCCTAGAGCGAACACGGTTCCCTGGAGTCTGGAGTCTCCGGTGTCCTTACTTCGGAGCATCATCACTCCAGCTCCCTCTCCCTCCCGGGCCTCGGGCTCCAGGACGCCCTTGTCGCCCTTGTCGCTCTTCTCGGTGGGAGCTGAGGCGGTGTGGATGCGCAGGAACAGGCTTGCGCATGCGTCCTGGGGGCGCGGAAACAAGGAAGTTTACTTTCTCACAGTCCTGGAGGCCGGAAGTCCAAGGTCTAGGTGTCGGCAGGGTTGGTTTCTTCTGAGACCCCCTCCTCAGCTCACAGATGACGACCTTCTAGCTGTGTCCCCATGTGATGTTTCCTCGGCCTGTGCCTCACAACGCCTCTTTCTCTTCTTATAAGGACACCAGTCCTAGTGGATCCGGGCCCACCTGAATGGCCTCATTGAACCCAATCGCCTGCTTTAAGGTCTTATCTCCAAACACAACCGCATTCTGAGGTACTGAGGGTCAGGACCTATGAATTTTGATGGGGGACACACAGTTCAGCCCATAACATCTACAAAATTAATCTGGTCACACCATTGCCTTCCAAAACGTCTCTTGATCAGTAAGGTAATTTTGTTGTTGTTTGGGGTTTTTTGTTTGCTTGTTTGTTTGCTATCTAACAGTGACATTCTAAGATGGCAAGGCTGGTGGGAGGGGTGACTCCACCAACCTGCACCAATCTCTAAGACTCAGCTTAAGAATAGGGAATAGTTACTGGTCCTTTCTTTGGCCCGGGTTTGACACAGGGTAGGCACAATTTTTGTTAAATGCATGAATGGAGACCATTCTTGGCCACCTGTATCCAGTGGCTACCTACATCTCACAACACTGTGCCAGATTTTATCCCCAGGACTACAGGGTACAGCTCTTCTCTCTCTGTGTTGCATAGAGGCAACTTTGACACCGTCACACTGGGGGACAGCCAGCTCAGCCACCTGCGCCCAGCTGCCATGCTTAATCAGGGGCCCTGGAAACCAAGCTCCTATCACGCAGTGAAGCCCAGGCTGTCAGAGAGCACAGCCAATCAAAACGTGCCAACAGCAAAAGGTCCCTAAGACATATTCTGAAATGAAAAGAGCAAGCTGCAGAATGATACACACAGTATGGTGTGCGTGTTTTTTAAACCCTGTGTTCTTCTGCAGTACCGCCGGGTATGAAAATGCATGAGGAAGGAGCCTGAAAGGCCACACACCAGAATGACAGCAGTGGGGGCCACAGAGAGGGGTTGCGGGGTGGGAGGTGGCCAGCACAGAGAGCCCTCCAGCTGCATCTGCCTTCATTGCTTGCTAAGAAGGTATTCTTGTAAGAATGCATTTGCAGAGTCAAAAAGCTAACACTTTCAAAGGTTAGAGGCTGGTGAGTCTCTGTTCAGGGGATGCTCAACCTTGGTTCTCAAATGTGGACCTGCAGGAACTGAATGCCCTGAGGAACATGTTAAAACGTTGATGCCCAGACCTCCTGAAGGAAAACGCAGTCTACACCTTTCCTAGAATTCCTGTAGAAGGAGCCCGCCGGTAACAACAGGAGTAAATAAAGCAACCTGCACAGACTGTTGGCCCGGCCTGCAGGTTGGCAGCAGAGGGTGTGGAAGCAGCTCCCAGGAGCAGGTCCTGTCCTGGTGGTAGGGCAGGAAGCAGAGCTCTCTCCTGATAAATCTGGAAATGCTGACAGAGAGGGTGCAATGCAAGAAGGTAACTGCTGAAACATCAAGGGCCTGGCAGACCACAGGGTGGACTCCAGGCCCCCCGAGGACCTCACTCCTCCACCTCCGGACGCTCACTCGAGCCCACTTGGGAGCCAACCCTGGCTGGGGGCTTCTGGCCCCAGGGCACTTCGACCAGGCCCTGGCTGCTCTGCATCTCCCTGGGAGCCTCCGAACAGCCCAGCCCTGCCACATCTGCTGTAGGGGCCCAGGCCCCATGGCTGCAGGCTGACTGCAGTGCTGGACCCAGCTCACTCCCTGCCCTACAGGGGAGGAAGCGCCTCTCAGGCTGCTGCAGGGCCAGCCTTCACAGAATCAGGCCAGAAACCACAAGAGCCGCACTGCCAGCCGGCCTGTTTCCTCTGTGCTGGGCACATGGACCCCCCGCTGTGCCCCGCCCCCGCAGGAGTCTGAAAATGCCACTTCTGCATCAGCCTTACATACCAGCCACTCAGTATCCTGGTCAGTACCCGCCTTCTTCCCAGCTCTGAGCTCACTATGACTTAATTTATCTACAAAAAGAACCTGCTTCAAAGGTGAGACCTTCTCCCCCAGTGAAATGTCAGCGTCTAGAAAGCAAGGCACAGGTGTCTTGGCATGATCCTGTGTCCTGAGAGAACAGGGCTCCTGCCCTGGGTTGTTTCTAGCTGTCGCTTGAATAAAAGGTTCCTCACCTTAAAAAAAATTATAAAAAAAAAAAAGCCTTGAAAACTGCGTATCAGATCCAACACTATCATTTGAGAGATAGAGAAAACTAAGTTCCATTTGGTTCACCATTTATTTAATAATCGCTCTTTATTTATTACCCACATATGTGCCAAGCACTGTGTTAGGTGCTGGGGACATTCCAGAAAGACTCAGTTCCTTCCCACCAGGAGCATGAGGCTGAGGAGAGAACAGAAGGAACAGAAGGAAGCAGGAATTGGAGCTCAGAGTGAGGAGGACTTGAGAGCAGGTGCTGTGGGACACGGGGACAGAGACGGGGACACAGAGGGGTCAGAAGTCTCAGAAGGAGGCCACCCTCCAGTCCACGTCTGCTGTCAGGACCCGGCCTGCTCTACAGCAGCTGTTTCATCTGGGGCTCCGGGGCCTGGTCTGCCCTCTGCCCTTACCTCAAGCTCCCAGGACCGTCTCAGGCCAGACTGACGTGCGTGCGGAAGTGGCACAGGCGTTCCCTGGGCACCAGAACCCCAGGCCCCGCCCAAAGAGTCAGCTGTGTGATATCAAGCAGCTCGTCCCATCCTCCTCTGCCTGTTTCCAGAAACATGGACTCCTGACACCAGACAGTCCTCAGCAAGCGAAGGTGGGAGGCCAGGCCTGCCCTCATCCTGAGTCTCCGGCTGTCGCCTCCCCCCACCCCCCGCAGGGGCTCTGGCTTGGTGGGGTCACAGTCTACAAGGGAGGAAAGGGGTCCCGTCTACTCTAAGGGAAATGTTGGGGCTCCTCTCTGCAGGCCTTGGAGGGAGAGGGCACCCTGCCTGCTGGGGGTCTGGAGCAGGCTCTGCCCCCCTTCCAGATATGCGGCGGGCGCGGTGGCGGGGTGTCCTCAGACGGCAGTGCAGGTGACGAGGCCCGAAAGCAGGCTCTCATCCTGCTGACCACACAGGGGAAGAAGTGGAATCCAAGAAACCAAGAGGCACCCAAAGTCACGGTCCTGCCACCTCATTTGACAGATGGGGAAACTGAGGCCCAGGATGGGGAGTCAGTCACACCTGGAAGTCAGCTTGGTGCATCGCCCACTCTGCAGCAAGGCCTCCCGCTGCCCTCCTTCCCATGCACTCCCCTGCCTCCCGAGGCCCGCACCCTTCCTCCCAGCCCACTGGACACCCTTCTGGAAGAGGAACTTTTGTGGCCAGGGGAAGGGAAGTAGCGCATTTGTTCTGGTTCTCGGCCTCCCTAGGAGGGGAGAGTGGACAAAAGCCAGCTGCTTGCCTGCTCAAAGCAGTGGGAGAATTCGGGTGTGTGCGCTGGGACAGGATGGGGGTGGGGCAGCTACAAACACTCAGATCTAAGTATGTCTTAAGCGAGCATGCATGCTCACACACACCTACTCTCTATCCACAGCCTGAAGAACTTAACATTCTAAGACTGAACCTCATTTTCTGGGCCTGGGGCACCTTTAAAAGTATGCCCACAATGAATCCTTCATTCCCTAGTTGTTCTGGAGAACTCTCAGTGGGCCGAGCACAGCTCAGGGAGACCTAGGGCTGCAGATACAGATTAGGATGGGGCCCTAGTTCACCAGAAATAAACAGACCGGCAAGTGAGGAGATGTGTGTGTGTAAGAGCTGCCTCTATGGCCACCTGCAGGGCAGTACAGTGAGGAGCAGGTGCCACTTCATGTTTAGTCTCCATGAGACCTTGGGCAGGACATCTAACTTCCCTGCATGTCATTTCATAAAACCTAAGAATGAGAATTAAGGATACTTTATACATATCTGAAGACAGAGGATTAATCAAATTTATCTCAGTGTGCTTCCAGCTCTCTGATCCAAGAGGCTTATTTGATTCTATAAGGAATAAAACCAAGGACTTGGAACCCCCCAGGGTCAGCTTCTTCCCAGGGCTCCTTCACTTGCAGAGTTCCCCCTCCTGTCTCCCAGGCTGCCTGCCTCCTGCTCTGAGAAACAAACGTCCCCATCTTCCTGCACCTGGAAGTACAGGTCATCTGCAGACCCCCTCCTGACAGCAGTAGGAGGGATATCCTGGGGAATTTCAGAAAAGAGTGAGCAGGTACCCAAATACATTCTGATGGAAATCAGAGTTCAGACAAGGAAGAGCTTTATGGGACCCTCAGAGCCAGAGGCAAGACTGCTGACGGAGAAAGGAAGCCAAGCGCCTAGACTGGAGTGAAAATAACCTCCCCAATCAACGGCACTGATCTTAACTTGCCAAGGGGATGAGAATGGAGTGACAGTCTCCCTGAGACCGTCAGTTTGGGGGATGAGGGCTTAAGGACAGGTCCAGGAAGGAGGCGCTGCGGTGTCTCTGGCGTGAGGATGCTCACAGTCCCTCCGCCCCATACCCCGACCCTGAGCCGGGTCACAGAATGTGAGGGATGGCGGGAACCTCGGAAATGTTAAGTCTATTGGTGAGCAAGCTGCGGCCAAGAAAGATGGCATTTTATCGTGTGACCTCAGACTGCTCTCCCAGGCCCTTCGGCCTCAAGCATCCTTTTCCTCATCCCTCTAGCAGGCTGAGTCTCCCCAATTCCAGGAGGGTCGGGAGGCGGCACATCCTCCATGATGAACGTCCTCACCAGAGCCGGGCTGCCTCGGCCATGGCCCTGCACCGTACGGCGGGGCGTGGGACTCGCCGCTGCCACCGCGGCCCCCGCCGCCGCCGGGGGGACCCCAAGCAGGCCGGCCCGCAGCCTCTGTGCTGGTTCTTCAGGGATCTGGCGGCCGTCGGGGAGGGCTGCTCACTGCGCGCGTCAGCGTCTGAACTGCGGGAGCAGCTGCGCAGGCTGATGCCCGCAAGCTGGGCCCCGCCCCGCAGGCGGCTCCCCATTGGCCAGATCAGGAAGCTTCGCCCTCGCCCTGCTCACTAGTGATCCTGGCGGCCTGGAGCCCGCCCCCTATTGGTCTGCTCGGAGGCCCCGCCTCCGCGGCGTGCCCCGGAGCCCCGCGGACGCGGGGCAGGTGTGGGCCCCTGTGAGCCGAGGCGTTCTGCGCGAATGCAGCCCCGGGCTGGTGCGGAGCAGCCCACCGGCGTGGCGGGCGGAGACTTCCCTTACCGCCGCTGACTCCCAGAGAGCAGGAACCAGGTCACATGTACGCACGGAGTCCAGCATATTTTTATTGAGCATTGATGGGGCCAAAGTTCCTCCACCGTCACAATTCTTAAGGGCCTTTTAACACCAGAACCCCAACATTGTTTTACAAATGAGGAAGCCGAGACCCAAAGCTGGGGCCAAACCAGGCTCCAGCCTCCCAGGTTCGGGAGCACTGCTCTGTTCTTGCACCACGTAGCCTCCTCTGGCTCATTTTAGGTTAAAGAACGTTTTGAACACCTATTGAGTGCCAGGGAAACCCACAAAGCCCAGCCAGGAGCCTGGCACATTGAATGCTTTTGAAGAAAAGAAACGCATGTGCACAGCGATTGCTCCTTCTGTTACCGGTATTTACACAGGGCGTTTAGCATTAGAAAGGCCTAGAAACTCTGAGCCCTGAGGCATCCCCAAGGAAACACCTGAAACTAGCACTTGCAGCTGAGGGTTAAGCTCTCAGCAGTGACACTAGCACCACATCCTGTCTGAGCTCCTGCTGACAGCTCAGCCCTGGCTTGTGGGGCCCCTGGCAGGGTTGGGGATGGCAGAGCAGACAAGCAGAATCCACAGGAGGGAAGGGTGGCACTGCTCCCAAGCCCAAGGGAGCTTGGCTGAGCTGTCACTGACGTGTATACACTCATTCTCACCTCCGAGATGATGGCAATGTTTCCATCTGCCCCAACTCTGTTCATGACTTGAGAGGAGATATGAGGATCGGAGAGGGCAGGGGGAAGTGGCACAACCAGGAACCCAGGCACCTGGAAGCAGGCCTGAACGCTGCCACTTCACGCAGTGCCAGGCAAATACGACAACAATCAGAATAGCTGAGGACCCACCACTCCAGCTTCAAAATCACCCAAACCAAGGGCTGGTCTGTAGGTAGCACCCAAAGTGGAATGACTTCAGAGGCACAAGAAGCTAGCTGCCCTCAGGACTCTCCATGAGGCCTGATGCTATTGCCCGAAGGTCCACAGTTCAAGCCTCACTGCTTTGGTAAGAATCTGTTCCACTGAGGTACAAAGGGCTCCTGGGGGATCCGGCCCAAAGGGAAAGTCTTACCTCTCTCTGTACCCCCGGGACCTTCCACTCCTCCAGAAAATAAAAGTCCTTCCCAAGTGGTTCTGACTGGGAAAGGAGCTGGAGATCAACATGGAAGAGAAAGGGGGCACTGAACTTGGAAGGAAGGACAAAACCAGGCTTCCTGTTTGTCCATTGCCTCTAAATCTAGTATGACCCTAACAAAGCTAAGGTGAGGTAGAAAGCACTGGGGTCATTACCACCTCTGACAGACAAGGAGTATGAAGCTGGAGGTGGTTAAAAGGTTCACCTAGATCTCCTGGCCTAACTCTGCCATAAGCCCCAAGTTCTTGAAGATAGCCCCCTCCTTTAATGTGACAAATCTGGTCTGGCAACCCCAAAGTCCAGGTTGGCTGACCAGCTTCCCCTAGACCAGGACCTTCCTCTTGGGGAGGAATGTCCTGGGCCTGCTGTGCTTCTGATCCCCTCTGCCCTCCAGGTGTCAGATGGGGTCCAGTCCATGGAGCATGCACACCCAGGAACACTGCAACCTTGTGGGAAATGTCACCCACTCCAGGTTTCATTCCCCCTGCCACTTCAGCTGATATCCAAAGTCAATTACGGATGTGAATTCCCACTGGGGGAATGACCAGAAATATTGGGAATCACTCTGGGCCAAAGAATACTCCTGGGAAGACACCTGGTTTCCAGGGCGGCAGCCAAGGCATCCCCATCAACACCCAGGCTGGTCTGGACAGCCGCTCTGCCATCCCCACACACAAGGAGGTGGCAGGATAATACCCTCCCGCCCCCCACAGTTCTTGGTCCCCTTTGCAACCACACACAATACTTACAAAAACATTTAGAAAAGCTCCATTAAAAGAAAAGAAAAAAGTTTCAAAATAACAGTTTCAGATTTCCAGTACCTATTCTGCAGGCTGTCTGTCCACTCTTATTTCTCATGTTGACAGAAGCGAAGACCTCCGTCTACAAAATCAAGCCCCAGGCCCTGGATGTCTCTCTCACCCTCTACTGGAAAGGCCACAGCCTCTGGTCCTCTTGCCTGTCTGTGGTGCCTGACAAAGGCCCCCACCAAAGCTTGGCATCCTCTAAGCTTTAATGGATCCTTTATAAGTCAGGAATGTAGAAAAGGCAGCAAAGAGTGACAGGCTTAGGAAACAGGAAATTGAGGCATCTGGTCACATACACACACACTTGTCACCAAAAAGGCCACTGCTTCCCATTTGAAAGGAAAAAAAAAATCTCTCTAAAGCCATCCCAGAATGAGGAACCAGCATCAGGCACAAGTGGAAAGCCCTGCAGGTGTAGAGGAGGTCCTGACCCGGTGCCCCAGGAGAGCTGGAGGGTGGTCCCCGCTGGCCCTGGCCTGGTCAGCCCTCCTCGGAGCGGCTGGGCCGGGGCAGGGGTGGGCTCCCGGGTCGGGCGGAGAGAGCAGGAAAGTGCGGGCCCACCTGGCCTCGGGCGTGAGTCTGCATGTGGACGGCCAGGTGGTGGTTCCGGTTGAAGGCCCGGCCGCACTGAGGGCACTGGTAGGGCCGCTCGCCGGTGTGGATGCGCTGGTGCCGGAAGAGGTCCGAGGGCCGGCGGAAGGCTTTGCCGCAGTAGGGGCAGGCGGGCCAGCCCTGGCTGTTGCCCGTGTGCTGGCGCTGGTGCAGCAGCAGGCTCTTCCGCTGCGGGAAGAAGCGCAGGCACTCGCTGCAGTGGTAGACCTTGGCGGCCGCAGGCCTCCGCCCCAGGAAGGCATGGCGGCCCTCGGGCTCCTCGGGGAGCCAGCGGATGACCGGCCCGGGCACCACCACCTCCCCCGGCTCAAGTGCCGAGTGGGCTTCCCCCCACCCGGTCGGCGAGCCGACCCGGGCCTCCCGGTGCTCCTCCTCCACGTGGGTCCGCTGGTGGATGGTCAAGTTAATCTTCAAGCGGAAGCTCTGGCCGCAGTCGGGACAGGGGAAGGCCCGCTCTCGCCGGCGAGGGAGGATGCGGGGCGGCTCACCCACCGCCCCTGGTGGCCGAGGGTCCCCTGCCCGCACCCTGGGCACTCCCCCAGCGTGGAGCCGGCCGGAACCCCCAGTCCTGCTCCTGGGCCCTTTGGGGATTCTGCACTCGGTCTGGCTTGGGGTCTCTCCTAGGAAGAGCTGCCCAGACACCATCTGGCCCTCAGATGGTGCCTCTGTCTTGACGACCACATCACCGCCGCCACCTGGCGAAAAGAATCTGCATTGATTTCCAGCGGACCTCACCGCCCCTGCAGGGCCACAGAGCCAGTCCTGGCCTCCAGGCGGGGCTCCAGCCACACCAGTCCTGCCAGCCCCTGCCTTCACAGATCCCTTTCTCCCCTGAGTGCTCCAGCGCTGGGCACGGGTCCTGCTCACTCACCCCACTGAGCAGGCACTGCCTCCTAACACATCCGGTCTCACGCTGTCACACAGCCCAGAGGCTCTGATGGCCCACTCCTGGAGGTAGCTAAGGCCGTCAGGAGAGAGGAAACACCTCTGCTCAACCAGGAGCCAGGGAGCTGGGGGGCAGGGGGCAGACCAGGGGAGACAAAGTGAGGCCTATATCCTGGCCTGAGACACACTGGCCATGCAGGACCCCCAGATTTAGTTCCGATCTATGAATGACAATGAGCCCTGAGGACTCTGACTGCCCCCAGACTAGGTAAGAGGTGTCAGGCCTGGGGGTGACGGGTGACTCCACCAGCTCAGAGCTCACCCAGCCACATAACAAATCCACACTGAGCATCCACCACCTGCCTAGCCCCATGCTTTCAGGTGACAGAAAGCAGGCATGAGGACCTGGGCTTCCTGGCTGGGCCTCAGTGTGGGTCACACTTGACTCTGAGGTGGGACTGAGGCAGCAAAGGCTGGTCTCAGCAGTAGCTCCCAGGGGTCCCCTAAGGCTGGGAAGGCAGCTCCTGGCCTTGGAGCCCTGCCAGGAACACTGCAGTCTCCCAAATCCTCCAGCTGCTGCTCAGCCCCCAACCACTCTCTCCTCTGATCTCCCCTAGACCCCGGCAACCCCAGCTATCAGACCACAGAGTCTCCTCCACAGGTGACAGCGAACCTCGCCCTCTCCCTTTCAGAACGGAAACCTTCAGCCCGCTACAGACAACTTCCAAGGTCCAGGACAGGAGCGATTCCTATTCTTGCTGATGCATGAACTTAAACCACCAGCCAGGAGGCCGCTGCGGAGGAGAGCCCTTAACTGGTGAACCTCCAGGACAGCACCTGATGGCCAGACCTGAGGTTCTCTGCTCACCGCTCACCCAGTAGTCCTCACAAATCACTCATGGCAGAACTTCACTTCTGTTAGAAATGACCCACTGTTTTTAATTTAGTCCTCCAGCTACAGAACCGTTAAGAATCTGTAAGACTTATCTAAACTGAGGTGAAACCCTGCTGTATTTAGAAGGCCGCCATGGTATTCCTGAGCCTAGGAATCGCTGAAGGCCTCAGGCCCTCTTTGTGAAGGCCAAGGCTCCTAGATCTCTCCATTTGAAGCCCTTCTGCAGCCATGTCCCAAGCTGGAGGTAGACCTAGACCGCACGTCTGCCTCCCACTGACACAGGAACCAGGATGGAATGGGGAGGGGGGTGCGGAGAGCTGGATTCCTTCCTTTTGGCCTGGAATAGGTAATATTCACTCTTTCTTTCTTCCCTGTTCATCAGGGTGTAAGGCCAGTTTACAGAAAATGCACAGACTCTAAGCAGGAAGAGCTAAATTTAAATTGCAGGCCACCACATTCAAACTGTAAGAGAGAGAGGCTGTGAGCCTGGGCCACTTCACAGGGCGGCTGTGAGGAAGCCTTTCTGTCACCAGACTTACACACCTGGCAGCACGTAGCTTGTTTTCAAGCAGCACCTTTCCAGCCAGACCAGACCACAATGAGGGAAGAATAGAACCATAGGTGATTTGGGTCCCCAGAGCCCCAGGGAAGCACCACCTGGGGGTGAGGGATGGATCCCCTCAATGGGTCCCTTCGTGCAACCCCCACCCCACTCCCAAAGGGCCCCCGCGCTCCTCTGAGGCTCTGCTGTGGCCACAAGGCCTCCTCCCTTCACTCACCTGGTCCCATGTTGGGCAGGATGTCCCTGGGGGGGGAGGTTGGTGACTCCCCACCTGAAGATTCTTCCTCCTGTTTAACCGAAGACAGAACGCTGGTGCTGGCTGGGGGCCCTGTGAGAGAGAGTCCCGTGAGGGCCTTTCCCAACAGCGGGTCCTGCCCAGAGACACAGCCACTCTCTAGCAGGCCCTGGATAGGCTCAAGCGCCTGCCCACGAGGAAGAGGGAGCATGGGGTTCTGTCCAAGGACTATGGTGCCTAACCCACAGCCTCTGCATCAGAGAGGGGAGGAGATGGGTGAAGGCCACACCGCCATCCCCATGTGGGCAGTGCTAACAATTGGCCCCTCAGCATCTGGGTGTCACCCTGCAGGGCCTCAAAAGGACAGGGCGCTTGGGGAGGCCCAGAGCACAGCGCCAGGTCTGTGACAGAGCAGGGACAATGAGAAGGACCTCTTATAGGATGGACGCAGGGAAGGGAGGGGTGTCACCGCAACTGCAGAGGCCCATGTTCAGTGGGGGAGGTGCACAGAAATAACTGGAGAGAAAGCAACCCAGAGACTGAAGGGTCAGGTCGGCAAGAGGGGCAAGCCACGCCAGCAAAGCAGTCTAGAGACAGAAAACGAGGCTCTGCGTTATCTACCAAATGCTATGCTAAATGCCCTCTGAGTTATAGGATAGGCAGAAATGTCCCTTAAACAAAAGCAGACAGAGAACACTGGAAGCAGTGACTGAAGCCACAGAGCCCTCGTCCCCAGAGGAATACACATGCTGGCACATGCCAGCCACACAACACACACTGCCCGTTAACGCAACTGTCCTAAGAACCCTGAGAAGGCCCATACCCACCTCCTTTGCCTGTCCCCTCACTCCAGCCAGACACATATGAGGAACCCACACCTTTGCTCAGACTGTCTCTTCCTGCTGAAAATATCCTATGTTCTCAGCAAAATCTACCTCTAAGGCCTGTCTCAGTGGTCCCTTTCCAGGAAGCCTGTGAGTCCAGCCCAGCCCCCAGCCATCTCTCCTACCCTCCAGCTTCAGCGCTTACTCTCAGCACTGCACGCCTGGTACTGCTGCTGGGACACTGTCCACATGGCTGCGTGGCAGCCCTCACTCACCGGCGCTTGTTCCAGGAGGGGCTGCTCTTGTTTCCAGGTCTTGCTGGTGCTTGCAGACCTGACCATCTTTTGGTTCCTCCTGGGCAGGGCTGACAGGGATGGGGATGTGCTCTGGATGAGGAGGAAGGCCTGGGAAGGGCAAATCAGTGACACTGAGGAAAACACAGAGGTTCCCAGGTGGCCAGGAGCCTCTGGGGAATGGCTAAATGCAGTCACCTGGGGCATCAGATCAAATAAAGGGAATGAAAATTAAGTGGACTTTGCTGATCATCTAGTGACTAAAGTCTAGACTAAAACTTCCAGGTCTGAGAAAAGGAAACAGTATACAGAGCATGGTAAGTTATCTGACGGCACCAGACAGGTCATGACACAGCAGGACCAAGGAGCTGGCTTTGTAGGCACTCCCAGCTCAGAACAGTACAAGGGTAGCTCCCAATCCCAAGTCCTCCAACAGGCTGATGTATAAAGATCCCCTGGGGGGCACTCCCCTCAAGGTTCTTATCAGTAGCTCTGGGTGGTCCTAGGAAGTACATATTTTTAAGCAGCTTCCCAGGGAAAAAGACATGAATATTTCACAGAATAAAAAATTAGAATGGCTCATAAACAAATAAAAGATACTCAACCATACTCATAATGAGAGGTACCATTAAAACGACACCATAGCCAGACACTACAAGAAAACTACAGACCAACATCCCTTATGAACACTGATGCAAAAATCCTCAACAAAATACTAGCCAGCTGAAGTCAGCAGCATATGAAAAAGATTAAACACCATGACCAAGTGGAGTTTATTCCTGGAATGCAAGGATAGCTCAACATATGAAACTAGATCAATGGAATACACTGAAGGGGGGAAAAAACCCACATGATCATCTTGGTTGATGCACAAAATTCAACATCCTTTCATGAAAAAAACCACTCAACAAACTAAGACTAGAAGGAAACTACTTCAATATAACAAAGCCTTAATAAGGAAGGAAATCCTGATATATGCTACAACAGACATAAGCCTTGATGACACTATGCTGAGATAAGCCTGTCAGTCACAAAAAAGACAAATATTGTATGATTTCACTTACATGAGGTCCTTAGAGCACTCAAAATAATAGAAACATAAAGTAGAATTGTGGTTGCCAGGTGCTGGGAAAGGGGGCAAAATGGGGGAGGTTACTGTTTGATGGATATAGAATTTCAGTTTGACAAGATGAAAAGAGCTATGAAGATGGATGGTGGTGATGGCTGCATAACATTATGAATGTATTTAATACCAATAAGCTGTAACTTAAAAACAGTGAGGATGGTAAATTTTATGTTATATGTATTTGACTACAGCTAGAAAAAACAGTACTACTAATTAATACACAGTACAACAGAGATGAACTTTGAAAATATTATGCCAAGTGAAAGAAGACACAAAAAGCCACATATGATTCCATTTATGTGAAATGTCCAGAATAGGCAAATCTATAGAGTCAGAAAGCAGATCTGTTGTTGCTTAGTGCAGGGGGGTTGGGAGGGGGTTTGGGGCGACAAATGAAAGATATAGGGCTTGTTTTTGAGGTGATGAAAATGTTATAAAACTGACCGTGGTGTTGGTTGCACTTACCTATAAATACACTAGAAACCACTGAATTGTATACTTTAAATGAGTGAATTGTGTGGTATATGAATTACATCTCATAAAGCTATTTTTTTTTAACTACACTGAAATACTTCTTTTTGAAATTATTTTATTTATTTCTTTGTTTATTTTTAATTTTTTTTTGTAGGGGAAGGTCTATTTATTTACTTATTTTTAGAGGAGGTACCAGGGGTTGAACCTAGGACCTCATGCATGCTAAGCATGTGCTCTATCACTTGAGGTATACCCTCCCAGTCTACTGAAATACTTCTTATCTACTAAGCAGATCAAAATCCTTCAAGTCTGAACATATTCTCTGGTGGCAAGGCTGTGGGGAAAGAGGCCTTCTTTCACAATGCTGATGGAAGTGTAAATGATATAGCCGCCATGGAGGGGAATCTGGTGATAGATTCTTGAAAAATTACATATTCATTCACCTTTGACCCAGCAGTCCAGCTTCTAAGACTCTATCCCAAAAATACACTGGCAAAAATATGAACTGACTTATGCACAAAATATTCCCTAAGAATTATTTATATCAGCAGAATACTGGCTATTCCCCAAATAATTCATCAGTGGTGACTGGTTAAATAAAGAATGGTATATCACAGCATAGAACATGCCACACTCTCAGAAGAAATGAGGAAGATCTCTATATATAGTGCTGTGAAGTATCTCCAAGACACATAGTATGGGGGAATACAAAGGTATCTATGTGTTACTGATATTTTCAAATGGAAACATTGGAAATATAAATGAGAAAGAAATAAAAATAGTTATCTACAGGGAGAGGGTAGGGACAAGGACAGAAATGAGACTTCGCTGAATGTAACCTGTTAAATCATTTTGACTTTGTAAACATGGCTTATATGTTCAAAAAGTTAAACTACATAAAAAAAGAGTAAAAAGAGCCGACCCTAAAAATCTAAAAATAAGCAGAAACAAATAAACTTAACTGTATATCAAGTTGGTGGCTGGCATAACCACATGGAGAAAATAATTACTCCAAGTGACTTTAAAAGGCATTATTTTGTCTATTAAGTCCTGAATGAAATGCATTCAGATGACAAAAATAGCTGCAAGGAAATCTCAAATTTCAATTAAAAATGTAACTGTTAGTAATATTGACTCAACTATTTCAAATTATTTCAAAATGTAAGATATTATAGGATAATGAAATATTAGGATTTGGGTATAAGATAATGTAGATGAGTAATTACGCTAATATAGTTAGGAATTTAAGATTTCCATGTAAAAGTGACATACAGCTATAAAATAAAAGAACATTAAGTTGGAATTAGAAATATCATATGAACTCATGGTTTTTTCTTCTCAAAAATACACATTTTCTTAAAAGGCCTAGAAGTAATACCAAAAATTAGCAATTACTGGCACTCACACTGTAGTCTCTGAATATCATTCCTCAATGAAAGGAATCAAAAATCCTTGGAGAAACTCTTACTCCAGATCTGGGGAAGGAAATACACAAGATAAACCTAGAACATCTTATGGTGTCTGAACACCATCGAAGTCACATCAAAATGACCTATAGGTCAACTTGAAGGGGCTCCCAAGAGCTAAAAATGGGACAGTTTAAGTATGAAAATAATGGCTGCAAGAACTGCCTGTATGAAATATTCAACAATCTATGAAGTCATAGTAGGAATAAAAAAGAAAAGACAAACCCAAGTATCAGTCACCTTTGGAGGCTTCTAAAGCAGCAGCCCTTCATTCTGAAAACCAATGAAGGGAAAGAATTATGCGTCTATCTTGCCTTTTCTGTACAGAGTGTATTTCAAAGGAACTGAAAGAGCTGATTAGGGAAATTATTGTTTGTAACATAACTTCAGCTATTAAATATAGAAGTAATGACAGAATTTCATCATTTTGCAACCCCTAATAAAATAATGAATCTGGGTAACAATCTTCAATGGCTATTAAAATCATTAGGTGGAAAGTTGATGAGGAACTTTATGATAGAAGGATAAGGCTGACAGTCACAAAAAGGCAATCGGGTTAAGACTGAAACCATAAAACTCCTAGCAGAAAACATAGGCGGTAAGCTCCTTGACATCAATCTTGGCAATGGTTTTTGGATTTGACACCAAAAGCAAAAATAAACAAAGGGGAATACATCAAACTAAAAAGCGTCTGCACAGCAAAGGAAATCATCAACAAAATGAAAAGGCAACCTACTGAATGTGAGGAAATACCTGCAAATCATATATCTGATAAGGGGGTAACATCCCCTTATACAACATCCCCATTATACAACTCAATAGAAAAAAAAAAAAATCCAATTTAAAAAATGGGCAGAAGATCTGAATAGACATTTTTCCAAAGAAGACACACAGATGGCCAACAGGCACGTGGAAAGATCCTCAACATCACAAATCATCAGGGAAGTGCAAATCAAAACCACAGTAAGACATCACCTCACACCTGTTAGAATGTGTGATGAGAAATAACAAGGATGTGGAGAAAAGGGAACCCTCATGCCCAGAGGTGGGAATGTAAATTGGTGCAGCCACAATGGAAAACAGTATAGAAGTTCCTCAAAAAATTAAAAATAGAACTAACATATGATCCAGCAATCCCACGTCTGGGTATTTTTCCAAAGAAAACAAAAACACTAACTCAGAAAGATATCTGCACCCTGATGTTCACTGCAGCATAATTTACAAAAGCCAAGATACAGAAACAACTTGAATGTCCACTGATAGATGAATGGATAAAGAAAATGTGGTGTATATATGTATGATGGAATATTCTTCAGCCATTAAAAATATGAAATCTTGTCATTTGCAATAACCATGAGGACATTAAGCTAAATGAAATAAGTTAGAGAAAGACAAGTACCATATGATCTCACCTTAACAAGTGGAATCTATTAAAAACAAACAAACAAAAACGAGATCATAGATGCAGAGAACAAACTGGTGGTTGCTAGAGGTGAGGGGTGGAGGTAGGTGAAACGGGTGAAGAGGGTCAAAAGGTACAAACTTCCACTTTCAAAATAAATAAGTCATGGGAGTGTAACGTACAGCATGTGACTATAGCTAATGATACTGTATTGCATATCTGAAAGTTACTAAGAAAGGAAATCTTAAAAGTCCTCATCACAAGAAAATAATTCTGTAACTGTATGGTGATGGATGTTAACTAGACTTATTGTGGTGATCATTTTGGAATATATACAAATAAATCATTATGTTGTACACTTGAAATTAATAGAATGTCAACTGTACCTCGATAATTTAAAAAAAAAAAAGGCAAGCAGAACTTCATGCCTTCCAGTGTGATGTAGCAGGGAGTACACAGTGCCACCTCTGAAATAGTCTTGCCAATGTGGTTGAACTTGAATCTAAATAAGCCTGTAGACCCGCCTACCAGTTCACAGGAAATAGAAGAACATTTTGAATGACACCAAATCCAGAATGTGGGAAGTAATGGCATTTAAAAAGATGTAAGATAAATGACATCAAAATGTCAACAAATGACATTTAATGTCAATTTTATTTTAATTAATTGTCAATTTAAATATCAATAAATGATATTAAAAGGGGAGAGATGAGGATGTTCCATCAACTATGAACGGACAAAATATGGTACATCTATATGACAGAATATTATTCAGCCACGAAAAGTAATGAAATAAGCAGACACACTACAACATGGATAAACTTGAAGACGTGCTCATTGAAAAAAGGCAGACACAAAAGGCCACAGAGTATATGATTCCATTTACATGAAATATCCAGAAAAGGCAAATCCATAGAGACAGAAAGCAGGTTAGTGGTTGCCTGGGGCTGGGGAGGAGGGGAAGGGAGACAGGCAGTTACCCCTAGTGGGTATAGGTTTCTTTTTGTGGGACAAGAAAATTCCAAAATTAGATTGTGGTGATGGTCACACAACTCTGTGAATATAGTAAAAACACTGAATTGTATACTTTAATCCATGAATTGTATGGTGTGTCAATTATATCTCAATAAAGCTCATAAAAAAGGGGAGGGCTTTTACAGGCTTTTTATAGACTTTTTATAAACAAAATACAATTTGTGGACTTGGGTTTATTAGAATAAGGATCCAAATACCTATATAAAACATTTTTGAGACAATTGGGGAAAACAGAACATGGACTAGGAATTAGATGATAATCTGTTGGGTGTGGTAACGGTATCATGGTTGTGTTAAGAAAAAGGAAAAGCAGAGATGGATGAAGCAAATTCAGCAAAATCTTGATCATTTTTTGGAGCTGGGTGATGCCCATTTGCAGGTTCACAGTACTATTCTCTTTACTTTCATTTACTCTAAAAATTTGATTTAAAAAAAAAGCTACCAGAGGATCCTGATATGCGGTCAACTTTGGAACCACCGTCCACACACAGCTTAGGGTCACCTCCACAAAGGGAAGCCGAGACATGATGAGCCTGACAGCTGCAGGGCACAGCTGGAGGGCACGGCCGGAGGGGGAACGCTGCGGCTCCTAGTATTATGTCCCCACTCACCGTGAAAGGCTCAGCTTCTCATCCTCCATTTCACTTAGTCCTCAGAACAACCCAGTGAGGTCCCCCACAGATGTGGAAACTGTACGGCTCTATGACAAAGCCTTGCCTCTGCCCCTGGCCCGGCCAGCCTAGGATGGAGCCTGCCCCACAGGCCTCCTTCCTGGCCTCACAGTACAGGGAAGCCCAGGAGAGCGAGGGCACGGCTCCACTGGCCCCAGCCACTCCGCCATCTTGCCGCCACTCACCAGCACCCAGCCTCCTCAGGCATGCTTCCTCTCTCTCATTCCCCTCCTCCTGGCCCCATGGGCCTTCAGGACAAGGCTCCTCTCCCCTCTCCATCCGGGTGAGGATGTCCGGTTTGGAGATGGCATAATCTGCGTACAGAAAAGAGAGCTGGGTCAGCTCCAGTCACCTGCCCAGAGAGACACAGACATACCCAGAGGAACAGAATCCAGAGCAAAGACACAGACCACAGGAGGCCAATTCGCAGACAGGAGCCTTACCCAGGGAGACCAGCATCTCGTAGTTGCCCCGCATCACATGCTTGTACAGCTCCTTCTGCCACTCATCCAGCTTCCCCCACTCCGGCTCAGAGAAATACACGGCCACATCATCAAAGGTCACTGGCACCTGGAACCACAGGGTCATGCAAGCTCACCCACTCACTTAAAGGCGCGGCCTCAGGCTGTCCCACCCCAGGTGCCCCAGGGTTACCTTGGGGGCCTCCCCCTTGCTGCCCGGGGGCAGCCGCAGGATCCAGAAGTTCCTGTTCCGCAGCAGGTTCTCCATGTTCTCCAGCCGCCTCTGCAGCAGCCCGTATTCCTGCAGCAGGGTGCCCAGCACGGCCCACTTGCCCTCCAGCTGGTTCCCGAACTCCACGGCCGTCTTCTCGCAGTCGGCCAGCTTCTTCTCGGTTGTCCCCGTCCGCCCCTCCAAAGTCAGCAAGCGGGCCAGGCAGGAATCCACCTTTTTCTCCAAGGCCTGGATGGCGGCCACCACCGTCCACAGCGTGATCTCCGTGGAGTAGAGGTATGAGTTCTTCTCGGCAGTCGGCTGCGGGGATGGGGAAGGCGTCGAAGGTCTTTCGTCCCCTGCTTGCTTGTCCCTCTCAGGAGCCTGGCCACAGGAGAAAGGAGAGGGGTTATCAGAATTACAGTCAAAATGTCCACCTCAAAACGAAACCTGAGACTGGCACCTGCCCAGGTGAAGCCCCATCTTTGATTCTGAGGACCAGTCAGGCAGCCGTGGAGGGGAGGACATCTAGCCTCAAGCACAGAGACACTGGCTGGACCAAAACGTTAGCAAGTGGGAAACAGGAGGAAAAACATGGCCAAAGATGGAAAGTGTGGTCTCACAGATGACCTCCCTTCCTAGGCCTCTGCCTCTGCCTCTGCCTCTGAAATCCCGAGAACATGAGCTCTGCAGTCACACAGCCCGAGAGCAACTAGCAACCCCACCACTCACGAGCTGGCTAACTTTAGTGAGGTTTGTTAAACATTTCAACTTCAATCCCACATCTAGAAAATGGGGGCAACAACAGTACCTACATGATAGGATGGTGAGAATTAATGATACAATCTTTGTACACAGCACTTAACACAATGCCCAGTGCATGGCAAATACCCAATACCCGTGAGCCCTATGTTGTTACAGCTCAGATGATAATGATAAGGATGCTAATGATGGTGATGTTTCTGGCTCAGGGATGCAGTAGTTCATATGGCCTTTCTTCTCCATCTCTTTCATTACACTGTCCTTCAGCATCTTGGAAAAGAGCTTGTGACATCCTCAGCTTACCTTGGCGCCTGACAACAAGGCCTCGGTCCCAGTCCACCTTGCTAGAAGCCTTGCTGGAAAGATGAATTAATATTTCATCCCCTCACTGCTCTTATTCTCATGGTCAAATCCCCATCAAGTCCTATCTGTTGACTTCTGATACTTTCTCAAATCCATCCTCTTTCCTCCTTCTCCACTGCTGTCACTGGTCCAAGCCCCAATCACCCTTCCCTTGAACCACTGCCACTCTGCCTAGTCAGTTTCTCCAGTTCACCCTACTCCTCTCCTCCCTCCTCACTCCCACAGTACACCTTCCAAAGGGTGGTCAGTAACCTTTTAAATACACAGACTAGATCATGTTAGTCTTCTCCTTAAAACTCTTTGATAGCTTCCTAGTGTGCCCAGAATAAAACCTGAATGACTAATCGTATCCCAGCCTACCTCCCTGACCTTACATCCTCCTGGGTGTTAACCTCCTTGGATTCCTATGATGCGCCCAGCTCTCTCCTCTATCTTTTTTTTTTTTAAGTTGGGGGAGGTAATTAGGTTTGTCCTTTTTTTTTTTTTTTTTTTTTTTGATGGAGTTACTGGGGATTGAACCCAGGGCCTCCTGCAAGCTAAGCATGTGCTCTACCACTGAGCTATACCTTTCCCCCTCCTCTACCTCTGTGTTAGCTCTTCCTGCACCTCTCTGTACGCTTGGCTCCCTGTCATAGAAGGCTCCAGCTTAACCATTGCCTCATGGAGACTTTCACTGACTGACACATCTAAAATAGGCCCCCTGCCAGTCCCTTCCCTCACAGCACTAGTAATCTATGATCGTGCTATGTGTCTGCCTGTGTTATGGTTTGTTTCTGCTACAAGAACATAAGCTCCATGATGGTATGTGTTATTCGCTGTTGCATTCCCAGCTTCTGAAAGAACCCCCTACTCACAGCAGATGCTCAATAAGTACCTATTGAATGAATGACTCAACAATTAAACAACATATTCATTCAAGGACAATTGCTGAACAGCTATTATAGTAAAGGTACAATGCAGATGCAGAAAAAATTTTGTGGTTCTTCCTTCTCTTGGAGAAAAATTACGTACAGTAATAATCATAATAAATAAGTGTGATACCAAGGGCTAACAAAAGTTGACGGCATATCTGTCCTGTTTGGAGAGCTTCTTGGGAGCTCACGTGCTGCAGGCCAGCAGAGGGCAAGGAGCGGCTGGACAAGAAGGGTCAGAAAGAGTGCTGAGAAAGGGGTCCTGGGCCATGATGTCAGGTGTACCCCTACAGAAAGGCCTTCCTGAGGGCTTCCCCCAGGGAGCAAGGCCATAAACCCCAAGAACTCCCACCCTCTTTTTTTCCCTTGCACTCAGAGAACCTAAAAAAGGCACACACCAAACTGGCTAATTAAAGAAGAGAGAGAAGCTCCTCCTTAAAAAGCATCCAGAAAAATCAAAGCTTCAAAAACTTTATTACATGTATTAATTATAGTCGATACCATTTATTGAGCTTTTTACAAATGTTCTTCTAGTATGTCAAAAAAGGCCAAAAGATTTTCTCCGAATTGGACATATTGCACATTATCAGGTAACATTCTAGTATCTATCAAACTAGTCTTTTAAAAAACAAAAAACAAAAAAACACCTACAAACCCTCCAGTAAACATCTTGTCTTGGGTAAAAATAGAATACTTAGGTACTTTAAAGGGGCTGTAATTCCAGAGTCCTGGCCTGGGCGTCAGGCTCTGGCCTCGACTAGATGGGCGACCCTGGACCGGTCGCCACCCAGAGCCTCAGACTTCGGTTGTGAGAACCGAACGGGGACGGCGCCCCGACCCTCCCCGCCGGCCTCCGGGGCCGCCGGACCTCCAGCGAGACAATGGACGGGGGTACCAGGTACTTGGTTCAAATACGAGGGCTTGTCATCTTAAGTGTGACTAGAAATCCCGGCCTGTCCCCCGACGTCGGGGCCGCCCGCCCAGCCGGCCTGGCGTTTGGGCCGCCCGGCCACTCGGCCTGGAAGCGGACCGAGCGGGCCCGACGCGCGGGCGCGGGAGCGGGCGCGGGCGCGGGCGCGGGCGCGGGCCTGGGCGGAGGCGGCGCGCGAGGAGGCCGCGCTGTGGGGCCGCCCGGGCCGCCCGAGCCGCCCCGCCCAGACACTCGCGGGCCCACGCGGCGCTGCGGCGGCCCGGCCGGGCTGGGCGTCCGCGCGCCAGGCGCTTACCGGGGCGGGCGCCGCTTCGGCCATGGCTGCCCGCGTCCCTCTCTCAGAGGCTCTTCTCCGACCCGGCCTGTCGGGCCCGGCGCGGCGCGGCGGCGGCGGCGGAGGCGGAGCGGAGCCGCCCAGCCTCGGAGCTCCTGCCGGGCGGCCGCGAGCTGCGTCCGAGCCACGTGCCCCGCCGGCCCTTTAAACAAGAGCTGCGCTGGCGGCCGGGCCCGAGGGCGCGCACAGCGCCCCCTGCAGCCCGAAGGACCGCACGCCCGCGGTCCGCGGCCGTCCGTGCCCACCCGCACCGGCGGCCACGGAGGTCTCGCGGGCGGAACCGGCCGCCCGCCCTCGCCTGGGCCGCAGGAGTCGACGCCGGGGCGGGACGCGCCGCGGCCCCCACCCCGGTCGGGCTCCCGTCGGGTGGCGGCGATCTTCGGGCCAGGAGGGCGCGGGCCACGCGAAGGGGCGGCTAGGTGGGCCCAGACGGGGACCCTAAACCCTCTCCAGGGCGCTGGGGCTGAGGGACCCCAGCGTCGCACACCGGGGAATCTGGCCAGGGAGCTGATGGACACCCGCAGGGAACTTCGAAGCTTTGGAGGAAGAAGGGCAGTCATTGCTGGATAAACTCAAAGTGTATGCAGATTTGCCGTTTTAACCGCCTCTAACGGACCTAAATTGACTATTAGTTTGGGTATACATTATGCCCAGCCATGTAATTTAGATTTGGAAGTGGACCTCCAACTTAATCACAAAGCATTACAAGGGGAGGTTATTAGCAGAGGGAGACCAGAAGTATAACCAAATCCCCCTTCTTCCACAAAGCCATCCCTAGTTCAGACACCACTGAGCTCCCTATTCTGTGAATTCCCATTGTATCTGTTCATTCAAAAAAATGTGCAGTGAGCACCTATGTGGGAAGCCCCTGTGCTCAAGAGCTGTGGAGTCCAGATATAATTAAAGACACAGTCCCTACCTTCAAAAAGCATCACATCCTGTTGACTGTACCTCAGTGACCTTATCCATCTCTCCTTGTCCATTGCTCTCTTCCCACTGCAGCTCTGCCCAGTCAGATCCTCACTGGCTCTTGTTGATCTCACCCAAAAATCTACTAACATGTCCCCCACCCCAACAACAAAAGCTTGTTATGAGTCTTATCAGGTTAATATTCCCAAATCACAGCTAGATTCAGTTCACCCTTTCTGCTCAAAACTCTCAGCAACACATAACTCAATAAAATCCAAACTCCTTAATCTGACCACAACCCCTCTTTCCAACCATGTCCCCTACTACTCCCCTCCTCACATCCCACCCTCCATCCAAGTCGAATGAATTGGTGTTTAGTTGTACATGCCTTATAATGTCTATTCTGGTCATGTTGTTCCTTTTTAGAATGTCTTTTGTCCCATCATTAAAGATCTACTTCAAAAGTCATCTCTCATAAAGCCTTCCCCAATGTCCCACAACTGAATGTAATTGTTCTCTGAATTCTTGCAGACTTTTAGCTTCACTTAGGACAAATAATTTTCTATCTTCTATTAGATTTCCTTGACAGCCTGTAAGCCCAAGAACAAAATCTCTTATTTAACCTTTTATCCTTCCCTCTGTAGACTTTGCACATGGAAGCTACCCAGATACTCATGAGTGGACCAAATCTAAGGCTATGCAAACGAGCAGTACAGGAAGAAAATAGATTTTCACCCCAATGTTCATAGTGACATTATTTACAATTCCCAAGATATGGAAGCAACCCAAGTATCCACCAACAGATAAGTGGATTAAGAAAATGTGGTGTGCATATATATACAACGGACTACTACTCAGCTATAAAAAAGAATGAAATTTTGCCATTTGCAGCAACATGGATGGACTTGGAAGGCATTATGCTAAGTGAAATAAGTCAGACAGAGAAAAACAAATACTGTATGATATCACATATGTGGAATCTAAAAAATACAACTAGTGAATATAACAAAAAAGAAACAGACTCCTTCAGAACAAACTAGTGGTTACCAGTGGAGAGAGGGAAAGGGGAAGGGGCAAAATAAGGGTAGGGGATTAAAAGGCACAAACTATCATGTATAACATAAGCTATAAGGATATATTGTACAATATAGGTGACGTAGCCAATATTTATAGTAACTATCAATAGAGTATAACCTTTAAAAATTGTGAATCACTCTACTATATACCTGTAACATATAATATTGTACATCATCTATACTTCAATTAAAAAATAATTTAAAAAAGGAAACATTTTGATAGAATGAAAACTCAACTAGGGCAAAGATGGTTGTTTCAGACAGATGCATCCCAAGTATTTAAAACAGTGCCTAGATAATCAGTGCTCAGTATGTATTTGTTGAATAAAAGAAATGGATGAGGGCAGCAGTCACAAAAGGAGGCTTACAGACTGAGCAGTGAAAAATAAATAGTATTCGTCCCAAAGAGGGCACTCTTAGGAGAGGGGAAGCATAAGCTAGATGTGGTGGTGGGAAAATACGGCTTATTGATAAATGACAGGAAATCCCACTGTGGCAGCAGCATCGAGAATTTAGTGTGAAAGATGAAGAAACTGGGAGTAGGTTAGGTTGTCCAAGTCTTGAGTTCTGCACTACAGAGCTTACTCGTTCTCAGAAGCCAAATGCATCGCAAGGCTTTGAGGAAAGCCAGGTCCAATCTGTGTTCCAGGACAGTAACTCTGGTAGCAAAAAAGGATGTGATTAGGGGTAGGAAACCAGTTGGGTTACTGAGTAGAAACTAGGTAGGTGATGATTAGGACCTTACCTGTAGGAACAGGAAGAAGATAAGACAGATTAGCGACAGATTAGTCAGTAAGGTTTGGCATATCATTCTTCACTCTGTGTTGATTTAAATCTAACTTGTTCACTCCTGTCCTCCAGACAGCTGCATTGCCCATTTTCTTCTCATCGGCTAGCAGAGCAAACCTTCAATGGACAGGTGAAACAGGCAAGATTTCTTGTATCACTTAAAATGTGCATTCTGTGCGTGCAGAGAATGGCCTGGAGATCTTGTTAGAATGCAGATTCTGGTCCGGTGAGCCTCAGAGTCTGCATTTCTACCAAGCTCCCAGGGACGTCGATGCTGCAGGTGCAGAGACCACACTTTGGGTAACAAGGACTTAGAATCCAATCCAGACACGAGGTACTTATTTGTGGTTAACCAGAAGCAACACAGCCTATGGTCAAGTGTGTGGGCTCTGAAGCAAGATGGCCTGGGTCACAGCCACCTCTGCCTCACCTCTCAAGTCTCTTCCCACATCTCATGTGTAAAATGGGGTAATTAATACCCACCACACAGGGTCTTGTGAAGACTAAGTTCATTTCTACATGAAGGACAGTGACTATCACGTGAGTGCTCAGTAGATCTTAGTCATTTTTACACTAGTCTGATTGCTTAATACAATCATTTCCCTGCCTCAAGAACCTAACTTTGCTGGAGAAATAGGACCCTACTCTGCTTTCCTCCTGTGATGTAAGGCAAAGGCTGCTCACCCGAAAACACTCACGAGGAGGTAAGAATACTCAAGGCTGGGATACAGGGGTATCTAACACAAAAGCCTGGGGGCAGGAGGAGACTGAAGAATGGATTTGGGAGAGATGCGCGAGGCTTACCCCATGTCGTGAAGCTCAGCACCTCTCACGGCGCTGCCCTATGACTACTGCCCTGTGTGTTCAGTTTCTACACCAAGGGCATCCCATACCTTACAGCCACCGAGTTCATTTGTATCTGTTTAATTTGTTCCTTTTTATCCTTCCATCCCACTCACTCCTCCTGTGGGCAACTGTAATGCCTATATATAACTTTTCACTTCTGTGTGTTCTTACAAAATGATTTTTGTGTACATGCATTTTAAATTTACCTAAATGGCATTGTGTTACAGATCTCATTCAGTTCCTTACATTTCTCACTCAGCACTGTATGTTTAAGGTCCACCCATAAGGCTACATGCGTATCTAAGCCTGTCTTTCTAACTGCACCCCAGATCTCCTGGTGCACCCACGTCTCCCCTGTCCTACCTCCCACCTCCTAACAATGATTCCCAGACTGCCTGCAACCCACGACCACCACAGATGCAGTTCTGTGACTATCCCCATACGTGCTCTCTCCCATCTTTCTAGGTCTAAGGGCGGTCGCAGGTAAGGCTGTGCCATCGGACCTCTGGCACTACTGCTCCAGGTCAGGCACCCCCGCCACCTTGGCTTCAGGAGGGTATTCTTAACAAATGGAGAAAAACATTAAACAGTAGCACTGTTTTGTTGTTTTTTTTTTAACTTTGCTAGTAGCAAGTTTTATTCTAGGCAACTGCAAATCATCCAAGGGGACACTCACATAGGACCCACGAGCCCACTCCCCTCTCCCCAACATCAATGGGGCAGGTATTCAACACTCCTGAGAGACATCTGTATCATCTCAGGAAGAGTCAAGCCCAGAACTAATTTGCAAAGTGTGTAATCTGAACAACCTCAAGAAACAACTGGTGTAACAGGAACCAAGTCAAATAATCACTGGTACAAGCCCAACAACCTTAAGTAACAAAGTGGTCTTGTACCCCGGGCGGCTGCAGAGCACAGTGAGGACGGGATGGAAGAGCAGAGCGGCTGTGGGGAGAAACCCAAGCTCTCAGCTCCTTTCCAGGACTCCTCATTCCCAGCAGGGGTCTGTGGGGCCCACCCCACTACTCTCTTCCTCCTGGCCAGTTAGCCCCATTCAAGACTGCCAAGGACCCCCATAAGAGGGAGCCCAGCACCACGCGCCCAGTTTCTGGCCCAGCTAACTGTAGGTGGGCTGAAAGAGCCCCACAAATGATCCCCTCCTAGAGGGTAGGCCCAGTCCCCATGTTAGGAACGACTCCTACAACTCTGGAAATTTAAAGTGTCAGACTTTTTAAATCAACTAAAATCTAATTCCAAAAAAAAAAAGTTCTTCAGAGCAAGGTAATCAGTTCATTTAAATTATTTCTTCTACTTGTTATTAACAAAGAGACTACAAAAGAGGAAACAGAGGGGCTGCTTCCCAGAGCCCTTCTACACATCTGCTCACTCCTTGGGCCCAACTCAACCCCTGTGAAGACCTGAATGCTGGGACAGGCCCCAGAACCAGACACCAGGGCCCACGGGGTCAGAGAGCCAACCCCAACCGTGACTATCTGCTCAGATGGGAAAACCAGACTCAAAGGTGCCAAGGAGACGGCAAACTTGGCAGCAGAGTAAAGACAGCAGGAGAGGCCTGGCCCCAGACGCCTCCTCTTCCCCAGTCTTCAGGAGCGCTGCTGGGCCTGGTGCCTGGTCAAGGGAAAGCAAATCAAAGCAACTCCCCTCAGGAAGAAGTCAGTCCCTGACTCTGCAGTGTCTCTTTAGGGGGACCAGTGCCACTCCCCTCTGCCCCCCCCAGACGGGCGAGGGGCTGGCACCCTTAAAGCAGGCCATTGGGCCTTCCAGGCTCCAGGGCCGGCCTGCCGCGCTCCCGCTGGTGGATCTTCTGGTGCTGCAGGAGGTGCTGCTTCTGGACAAAGCTCTTCTCACACTCGCTGCAACTGTAGGGCCGCTCGCCCGTGTGGATGCGCTGGTGCCGCACGAGATCAGACGGGTGGCTGAAGCTCTTGCCACAGTAACCACAGATGAGGGAACTCCGGCTTTTCCTCCAAGGGATGTGGCCAGGCAAGGCGACCAGGCTGTTGGGTGAGAACCGCTCCTGGACACAGTGCCCAGCACTGGGCCCCTCCTGCAAGTGGCAGCGCTGGTGAGTCACCAGGCTCACCCTGCAGCTGAACGTCCTCATGCACACGTCACACTGATGCAGCTTCGCCTTCCTGGACGGGGGCTTCAGCCGGGGCCTGGGCCGAACACTCTTCTCTGGCTCCGAGGCTGGGTAAGACTCCCACCCCGAGTGGGTCCGCAGATGTGTGGCCAGCTGCTGCTTACAGCGGAAGTCGATCTCACACTCAGAACATCTGTAGGGCCCAGAAGTGTCCCCTTTCAGCTTCAAGCCCTGCCCACACTCCTGACCCAGGTGCAGCTGCCTATTCGACTTCTGCTTCAGGGGGCAGCCCAGGGTTCTGCCACCACTGGGATCTCTACTTCCCTCAATGGGCCCTTCTGGATTAGCGTCCTTAGGACCTGATTCCAAGAGGACAGAAGCGCCCTGACCATCCCAGAGCCCAGCCGGCTCTGGGCTCAGGAGAGCGTGCTCTTCAGCAATGTCTGAGAACTCTCCAGCAAGATCCACAGGGCTTTCCTGCACGTGCTGTATCTCCTGCTTGATCATAGCTGCTCCTGCTGCCAAGAGAAAGAAGAGCCACAAAAAAAGATCACATTCTAGCACCTTCAGTTTTTTCAGAGCTAAACAAACATTTGTGAACTTCAGAAGGGCTCAAATCAAAGTACCCCAGGATCAAAAGAATTAGGACAATTTGGAAGAGGATGAGACTGACTGGGTTCTAAGACCTAAAACACTAAACCTGTATTCAGATGGAGACATACTGATTGGAAATGTGAATATGTTATTCTTACAGAACAATGTTATAAATTCTCCAAGCCTGTCCACAAATTTGCATTCAATCTCTGTGAAAAATGACAAAATAAACTGTAACACCTATGCTAATTTAAGTGTTACAGAGTGTTAAAACGATACATGTAAATAATCTAAAAAAACCAAAATACTAAGTAAACCTATAGCTTAGAAGTTCAGCATCCAGCTCTGTTCTTCCTGCATATTCTCCTCAAACTGCCTGGTTTACAAATGCTTCTCCTGCCTCTTACCCAGTCAGCTTCACTCCTGAAGATCTGACCAACCTCTTCTCAGTCTCCAGTGGGTTTTGACTAACGCTTATCAGGCACCCTGCTCTGCAGGGCATGAAGAAGGATGATGGGGCTGTGAATCTTAAGGACTCCCCACAGTAGTTAAGGAAGTAAGATACACATATAATAGGTGAACTAATGATAAAGGAGTCTGTAATAAATAAATAGTAGTCTATAATAAATAAATGCCAGATGAGGACACGGACAAGCAGTGTTTGGTAGTTTAGCAGTGGGAGAGCTCACTACAGGCTGCAAGGAGCAGGGACTGGGATGGAATATTCTGGAGCCACTCACCTGGGTGGACCTGACCAGGGCCTTCCTCCTCCAAGTCACCCAGCATCTCTGTACCCAACTCCGAGTCTCCTTCTGGCTGGCCAAGCACCTCTGGGTTGGAAACAGCACCGTGTGAGCCCAGGAGAGAGTATGGGTCATTTGCTGATGAATACGGTGACCAATGTCAAGGAGTTGATATTAAAACTTCAAAAATTCAGTCACTTTCCCCTAGCAGTTTGGGACAATTAGAAAATTATGGCCAATTCAAATGATCCATTCAGCTAACTGCTGCCTTTGACGCTCCTTCTGAGCCACTTGTGGTGCGGGCGGTCAGGCTCCCATCAGCAGCCCTGCCTCACACGGACATGGTCCCCTTTCAGGGCATCTAATTTCATCTGGGCTACACACTGGAAGGTAAGGTGGGCACTGCTATGCCCCACTGTGACAGACAAGGAAAGAGCCACTAGCAGAACATGTGACCCAGCCACACAGTCACCTCTCAACCCATTTGTCACGTCCCTCCCCCTCCACCCTGCTCCGTCATACTGGCCTTCTCGGCAATCCTCCAAGGACCTAGATTTCAAAAGATTTTGTCAACTAAATGAAATGCATTTATTGTGTAATAGCCTGTATTTTACGTATAAGGATGTGTATCAAGCACACTTCTACTCAACACAAAATGAACACTGAGACCACAAGGACTGGCTGCAATTCTAGCTAAATGCCAAGAAACACTGTTCGGTTAGTCTGTGCTGCCCACCTCCATCCCAGGTAACAAAAGATTTCTTGTCAAACAGTCTCAAGTGTTAAAAACAGCATGAGGAACCCTCGCCATGTTACACTCTAACGCATACGATGACATCTTACCTGTCAGTAAGTATTACCAGCAATGTGACCAGACAGCAGAAAGACAAAACACACAACACTGAGACCTTTCCAAAGACTTCATAAATTGAGGGCCTGGAGACTCCTATTTCTCAAGTCGGCTAAGGCCAGGAGAGGATCCAGGTGTAGCCTGGGTCACAAGCTACCTGGCCAGGAACTGCAGGATGTCTGAGAGAATTTTAGAGAGAAAACTGCCACTTACTCAGAGAGACCAGAGTCTCATAGTTGCTCTTCATCACGTTTGTGTACAGCTCCTTCTGCCAGTCCTCCAGATTCTCCCACTCCTGCTCTGAAAAACAGACTCCATCATTTTCAAGGGACCTGGACACCTGAAATCACAGAAGTCACACAGTGAGCCCTCCAGTCACAGCCATGAAGGACAAGCCAGACACTGAGAATCTTCACTAACACGGGCTGCCCCCCACCCTCTCTGGGCTCACTCTCAACCCTCAAGGATTACCTTGGGGGCCTCCCCCTTGCTGCCCGGGGGCAGCCGCAGGATCCAGAAGTTCCTGTTCCGCAGCAGGTTCTCCATGTTCTCCAGCCGCCTCTGCAGCAGCCCGTATTCCTGCAGCAGGGTGCCCAGCACGGCCCACTTGCCCTCCAGCTGGTTCCCGAACTCCACGGCCGTCTTCTCGCAGTCGGCCAGCTTCTTCTCGGCTGTCCCCGTTCGCCCCTCCAAGCTCTGCAGCCGGGCGGCCTGGGACTCCATCTTCTTCTCCACGGCCTGGATGGCAGCCACCACGGTCCAGAGTGAGATCTCCGAGGTCTGCAAATAGGAGCTCTTCTCTGTCGCTTGTGGGGGCAGCATGCAGGAATTCAAAGGGGAGGAGTGGCGCTTCCTTCTGTGCTGAAGAATCAGACTCAGGGTCAGAGTCAGTGTCATTTCCAAATAACAGGTAAACAAACACAATGCGTCCACTGGGTCCACCAGCACTTACAGCCACCTAGTTTCTACTTCTTTTTGTAAATTTAAAAAGCACGTGCTTTTATATTCTGATACTGCAAATTATACACATACACTGTAATAAGAAAATACTGAAAAGCAGAAAGAAAGAAAAAATTATGCAAAACACCACCATCCAGAAATAAGCTGTTAGAATTTTGATGTATTTCCTATCAGGTTTTTTCATCTTTTAACTTTCTAAAATGATTTGACTGAGTCCTCTGACATTTCCCTTACACTTCATATTTTTTATGGTGTGTCCCTGACAGTAGAAAAATCACTCTCATTGAAGCTCAAAATGACTAAACCAAGATTTGTAAAGTCTTCCTGAAGCTGTCCTCTTGCCCCTACTGTCCCACGGCATGTTCATTTCAGTCCTAAACCCACAAAGCTTTGTATTCTCTTATACAGCCCACACTTCATTCAGGGCTGCTTCTCTAACCACAAGGAGGATACTGAGACAGAGACATTGAAAGGAAATATCTTTCAAAGAACTGCTAGGGCTGGAGCTTATGATCTAGAGAAACAGGGGACAAAATGAAACCAGTGGGCACAGAACTGAACACCTAAGTCTGGCCAACTACTCCAGTTAACCAGCTCGGTTCATTATTGGGCATATGAGTCAACAGCTTAAATATCCCCCCTTAAAAAAGATTTAAAGAAAAGTTTAATGTAAGGGAAAAATGCAAATGGAACAAAAGAAAATATGAGTTTGGAGGATAAATTCATTGCATCACATTGTCTACTTTTAATTTTAAGTCTCTACGTCTCCAGCCTTTGGGAGTCTCCTCTTTCCTCTCTGCGGCCCAGCATTTTGCTGCTAATGTTGGGACTTTTTCCAAACAGGAAGGTGGGTTGGGATCTGAGCAGAGAAATAACATCTCTCCTCTTCCACACAGTCAAAGTCTGAAAAGAGTATTAAGTCAAGTTTCTTCTTTTCTTTTGTTTTAAATTATCTATCATGACAGAAATAATTCAAATGCCCATCAGCTGGTGAATAGATAAACAAATTGTGGTCCATTCATATATAATAGGTTGAATTATGTCTCCCCCCAAAAATATGTGTAAGTCCTAACCCCAGGACTTCAGAATGTGATCTTACGTGGAGATACCCTTTACTGACGTAATCAAGTTAACAAATCTCCATGTAACCACCAGTCAAAAACATTAATTAAAATTAAATATATATATGTATACACACACAGCACACCTCCAAGATATTGTGGGTTCAGTTCCAAACCTCCACAACAAAGCAAATATCACAATAAAGCAAGTCATATGAATTTTTTTGTTTTCTAGTGCATATAAATATTGTGTTTACACTATTCTATAGTCTATTAAGTGTGCAAATTGTATCTTTAAAAAGCATATTCCTTAATTAAAAAATACTTTTTTGCTAAAAAGTGTTAACCATCATCTGAGCCTTCAGTGAGCCATAATCTTTTTGTAGTAGTAACATCAAAGGTCACTGATCACAGATCACCATCGTAAATATAACAATAATGAAAACATTCAAAATGTTTTGAGAAATACCAAAATGTGACACAGAGACACAAAGGGAGCAAATGCTGTTGGAAAAATGGTGCCAACAGACTTACTCAATATAGAACTGCCACAAACCTGCAACCTGTAAGAAACACAGTAACTGCACAGTGCAATAAAACAAAGCACAATACAAGAAGGCCTGCCTGTATTTGTGTGTTTGTTTTATAAATATCACCCTTGCAGTCCTTTGTGCAAGTAACTTTGCTGAAGTAACTACTATCCTGAATTTGGTTTTTCATGATTAACTGCCTTTTTTCATATGTTATACCAGGTTTGTTTCAAAAATATGTTCTTTTAATTTTGCATGTTTTAGGGGATTTTGTATAAATGGACTGTCAGTCTTCCACAGCTCCTGGGAATAGCCTGTTGTTGCAGGTGTCTGTAATTAATTCATTTTCACTGCTGTATAATACTCCACCACTTGACTATACCACAATTTATTTTTCCATTCCACTACTGATATTTCCCCATCTTTGTCATTACAACAGTGCTATGATGAACAGAACTGTACTCGGCTCCTAGTGGACATAGGCAAGTTTCCCAAGGGTACAAGAGAATTGCTGGCTCATTGGGTATATACACATTCTAAACTTAGGCAGATAATGCAAAATGTTTTCCAAAGCAGTTGTACCAATTTCACTCCTAAGTATCCTGGTTGTTCCACAACTTCATCAACATTTGTTACTGTCAAACTTAAATCTGTGTCCCTCTAGTAGATCTGAAATGATACCTCATCATGGTTTTCATCTGCATTTTCCTTGGTTACTAACAAGAGATAAGCATCTTTTTTATGTTTATTGGTCATTCAAATTTCCCCCTCAGTGCTGAAGTCTTTCATTCATTTATCCTTTGGGTTATCTCACTTCTCATAGGATCTATGAGATTTCTCTATAAATTCTGGAAACTAATCTTTATCAGTTAACTGTGTTACAAATAACCTCCCTTATTTGTGCCTCATTTTAAAATTCTCTTTACTATCATTTGATAAACAGTCCTTAGTTTTAATGTAGTTTTGTTAGCATTAATTGTTTTTTGGTTTGAACTTTCATGACAGGTGTAAAAAATATCTATAATCCCACAATACTGTCTTCTAAACACTTGATAGTTTAGCCTTTCACACAAGTATTTATCTCAACTAGAATTGAGACAATATTTGTGTATGGGGCAAGCCTTAATTTTCATATGGGAAATCAACAGATCTAATGCTATATAATGAAAAGTCATCATTTATTCACTGATCTGTAATCTCTGTCATAAATCAAGTTTTCATACATATCAGTCTGTCTCTAGCATCTCTATTCTGTTCTACAGGTCAATTTTTCTACTGCTTTACCAACATTACTGTCTCAATGACCATAGCTTTTTGATAATTATTGGTATCTGGTAAGACAAGTCCCACCTCCTTGTTTTACAGAACTATCTCAACTACTTTTGGCCTGTTGACAGTCTACAAACTTGAAAGGTTTCACAAAAATATCTTCAGAGATTTTTGTCTGGAAATGCATCAAATCCATAGATAAATTTGAGAAGTGGTATCTTTAGGATAAAATGTTTCAATCCATACACACAGTACACTCTCCTTTTCTAAGGTATTAATATCTTTCAGTATTTAAACATTTTTATAGGTACCTGTTCCAATCATCAATTGCTGTATAACAAATAATTCCAAAATTCAGTCACTTAAGTCAACGTCCATTTTGCTTATGAATCTGCAATTATAGGAGGGTTTGACAGTAAGTCTGTGGCAAGTGGAGCAAATCATAGGCAGGCAGGTGCTGCAGTCACCTGAAGAATCCCAAGACACATGGAGAGGTTGTATGGTGATCTGTTCAACAACCTTACCTAAGGTCCCAGTATATAGTCAGCATCAACCACTGGAATACACTTTCATTTCTAACAGAGTATTTTTGCCTTTTTTCTCTTTTTTTCTTCATTAATCTCTCTAAACATTGAAATCACATGTTGATAGATATATGGATAAAAAATAATATTATTCTCTATAACTGTGCTGTCCAATATAATAGCCACTAGAAACTCGTGGATGCTTAAATTTAAATTAATTAAAATTAAACTAAAATTTCAGTTGCTCAGTCAAAATAGCTACATCGCGAGTACTCAACAGCCACGTGTAACTTGTGGCTACTATGCTGAACGGGACAGAGAGAATAATTCCATCATCTCAGAAAGTTCTATTGGATGCACTACACCCTAACTAATTTTTTTCTGCTTGTATTAAAATCTCTACTATGAGGGTGAATTTTCCTTGTAGTTCTATCAATTTTTGTTTATATATTTTAAGGCCATATGATTGGGTGCACATAAGATTGGAAATGTCCTATCAGGCTGGTAAATTGAGTCTCTTACATTTTAAAAGTAGTAGCAGCCCTCTATCTCTAGCAATATTAATATAGTTAAGTCAATTTTCTTTTGATTAGTATTAGCTTGGTATGTTTTCATATCCTTTTATATTCAGCCATTTCTATAGCTTTATATTTTAGCTATATCTCTAACAAACCTTTTGTTGGACTTTAACCCATTCTGACAATCTTTGCCGTTTAACTAGGACATTTAGTCCATTTACATTTATTTTAATTGTGATTTATTTTTATTTACTTTTACTTTTTGTGCTATTTATCCCATCTTTCATCTTCTTTCTTGACTTCTCTTAGATTATTTTTTCTTATTCTATTATCCCTCTTTTAAATTCTAAGTTATACAGCCAAGTTCTAGTCTTTTAGCAACTACCCTAGAAATTACAGGAAGCATACTTACAAAGATCTTTAAACATCTGAATTCTGACCATCTCTTCCTAACTTTTAAATCAATGCTGCCATGTATTTTAATTCTGCTTTGTTTTTAACCCCACAAGAGATTAACATTTTATTTACTCAATATTTGTTTAGGTTTACCCATTTCCATGGCTCAACATATTTTCTTACATTTTCACTTTCCACTTAAGATAATTTTCCTTGTACCTGAAATATATCCTTTAGAATTCCCTTTAAGGAGAGTGTATTAATAACAAACTGTCAGTTTTAAATTGTCTGAAAATACTTTTATTTTACTGTTGTTTTTGAAAGATACTTTTGTTGAGTATAAAAATCTGAGATTGCATAGTTATTTTCTTTTAGTCCATTAATGATATCATTCTACCATTGTCTGGCTTCCACTGTTTTTGGTGAGAAGCTGAATCCCATTAGTCTTACAATGGTTCATTTGAAGGTCTCTTTATTTGGCTGCTTTTAAGAATTCTCTTTGCCTCGTATTCTGTACTTTCACTATTATGTATCTACATAAAGATTTCTCTGTGTTTATCCTGATTGGGATTTACTGGGTTTCTAGGTATTAGTACTTGCATCATTCCTACAACACCCTCTGCCATTAGCTAGTCATCAAACATGGCCTCCAGCGTAGATTGTGTGTGTATTCCCACTGGAATTCCAGTATGTTTTTCTTCTGGAATTGCGATATCTGAAATCTCTGAGGATCTAATTTTGTTGCTCATTAATTTTACTGGCTTTTTCTCGTACTTTTCCATTGCCTGTTTGGTAACTTTCTATTGTAAATTCATTTTTCTTGGAATTTTATCTGTGAGAATTACTTGAAGTCTGAGTTGGGTGTAGACTCCTTCAGAGAAGATGTGTATTTATTTCTGATAGATAGCCAGAGGCCCTACTTTAAACTAAACTCTTAGCTTAAGGTTTCCCAGACACCCAGGTCATATGAATTCAGGCAATAAACCCACTTGAAGGTCACCATGAATTCTCAAGGGGCACCTTGCACCTATCTCTCAGCACCAAGGTTTGACATGATTTTCTCTGCAAGCACTCTCTGGGGTAAGAGCTTAACTTCCAGTTCACACTGAATGTTGCCCTTTGAAGTCTCAGCTTTATAGGATTGAGGTAGGAGGCGTCTTATACTCCCCACCTTAGGCTCTGAGTTTTGTCTTCTATTTTCCAGGCACCTTGAGGTCATAAACACCACAGATGAACGTTCAGCACATGCCCTCAAAGTCAGGTTCAGAACTCTGTTTACCTCTTAAGAGTTCTCTCTTTCACTTAATCTTTGGGCTCCAAGTATTCTTTACTAACTACATTTCCACTTATTTGTGTTTCCTCCCAGCATTTTTAGTTGCTTTCATCAGGGCACCTACTTAGCCATACTATCAACTAAGACGTACAGAATCCTCATCTAAAGATGAATATAGAAATATGCTCAAGGATGATTTAAATACATTCTGCAAGGACAGATCCATAAATTATTAAAGCACAGCTGGGGATTTTGAAGGATCTTTAAGATTTCCTTTTAACAATGTCTGTTGAAGACATGCAGGTAACTGCACTGACCAGCAGGAAGAAGCACTCTGGGAGTTAGTAACCTGTCCTCTTGCCCAACTTCAGTACTACTAATTTGGTCTTGAGGAAAAGGCAAGTCTTTCACTGCATCACATTAGCTTAAAGGAGTCAAATGAGATTAACACCATGAACACTTGTATCTTGACTTCATAATTCAACTGTAACTTCTTTGAAAGCAAACACTGTGTTCTTTAAGTCTTTTAATTCTTCCCCTCTTAGTTCTTAACCACTTTCTACAAAAATCAAATACAATGCACCCTGCTTATGGTCAAGTTTTCATTAAAGGATCTCCTTAGTTCTTACCTCTCGCAAAGATTTCACATGATTCTGAAAGTGTCTCTAGATCAAGAAATAATGTACTAAAAAACAATGAAGTTCCATCTGCCCTTTCCTTAGCAAATCCTCTTTTACTATCAAAGTAACCACAATTTTGGATTAATATGAGGAACCTGGCAGGAACCATAGAGATCATCTAGTAACTAGTCCAACACTCAATTTACAGGTAAGGAAACAGAGACCCAGAGTGAACACAGTTGACTAAAATCACTAAACTGAACAGCTAAGAGCTGAGTTATGGCTGAAACCAAGCTTCCTGACTTCATGCCCAAGATTTTCCTTACCCCAAGTTCCGCGTCTCGCCATTCCGTGAATGGGGACAGTTAGAGAGAAAGAGATCTGGTAGCTTCACAGAAAAATCCCAGCAACTACACCGTGAGGTCACACCTGTCCCTATGGAGAGGAAGCCCAGCCTGACTTCAACCTGTGGGTGCAACCCAGGACTGAAGTCTAGCAGGAGAGCATCGCAGAAGGAACGAGGGAAACCCATCAGGCCGAGAACGAGCTGATCGCGAAGAGGCAGAGTCCTGGGGTCCCCGGAGCACCAGGGCGAGCTCGCTGGCAGTGATGGGGACCCAGGGTTTCCAATCCGCACCACCTCGCCGTCCTGGAAACGGGCTCTCTTTGGGCTCGACGAAAACGTGTCGGGACAGTAGCAAATCCAAAACCATGAAACAAGCCTCCGAGAAGTTTCTCGGCGAAGGCGCGTGGCGCTGGGGCTCCGGCCGCACGCAGAAAGAGTCGGATGGGGGAGGGCAGAGCGCAGGGGTCGCGGGGGGAGGTCGGTCTTCACCCGCGCCAGCGGCAGCCGAGGACACCCTGCCCGTCCGGGGTCAGCACCTCGAAGCCCCGCCCCGGCAGGGGTCCGCCATCCCGAACGCGCCCTCGGGTCCGTGTCAGGAGGATTCTTACCAGAGCAGGCGCCGACTCCGCCATGGCTGCCAGTCGCCCCTCAACACCCGGGCCCCGCCTGATATGCCTCGGGCTGCGCGCGGGTCCGCTGGGCGCCCCCGGCCCCTCTTCAGAGCCGCCAGCAGCCCCGTGTTGATACAAGGTGCATTGTGGGAGTGCGGCCCTCCCAGGCCAAGACGGGCGCCGGCCGCTCGTCCTCACCGCGCGGGATTTCCCTGCGCCCCCGTGAGGCAGGAGGGTGAACAGCAGCTCAGCACTCCGGGCTGCAGCGGGACGGGAGGATTCCGTCCTCCCAAGGCAGGTGCAGGTTCGGAATTCAAGGGCCTTTGTCTGTCTCTTGCGTGCCCGGCCCTCTGATAGGTGTTTCCGGGGCTTCAAAAACGTATAAAACCCAGACTTTGCTCTGAGGGAAGAACGTGTAATCTAGCTGGGGGAAAGAGATACGGTTCCAAATGGCAAGTGCTTTTATTCCAAAAGTATACCTGTTATTTCGCTTTTTAGAAACTAGAAATGTTACGGAAACGACAGGCCAGCCAAGAAACAAGCACCACTCGGAGGGTTGGAGTACTCAGATGTATTACGCCGGCGGGCTCAGAGGGGCTTCTGCTCCGAAGCTCTGAGCACCTCCAAGACATGCGCATGAGGTTTTACAGGGTTAAGTACAAGCTTGGGGTATTCAGCCAATAGGCATGGAACAGCTTTAGCAGCATCATTATCACAAAAGTGGAGGCAGGGAGGCAGCAAACCAACATTCCAAAGCCACATATATCTCTTTGAAAATCCAGCTGGCTAGCAAAAAAACATAAACAGGGAATCAGCAAACCAACACTAATTAACTTAGATTTACGAGTTAGTCCAGCAGAACTCAGATCAGTATTCCAGTACTTAGATTTGTGAGTTACCTTGTCAGCCCGGCTTTTCTTGTTAGCCCAGCCCGGCTTTTCTTTCACATTCTTAGACTTGTGAGTCATCTTGTTAGCCCAGCCTGGCTTTTCCTTCACAGAAACACACTTCTCATTTCAACAGTGGGTGAGGTGCCCAGGCCAACTCACTGAAGCCTATCAATTGTACTAATCACATGCCTTGGAAAATCCACGATAGTCCCGATTTCATATCTTTGCCTTCACAAGATCCAAGCCTTGAACGGCAATGAATTCACCAAAGGTCATGTTTTTGCATCTCTTAGAAGCCACTCATTTGTCCTTTCCCTGTGATACTCAGATCTTGACACATGTCTTTAAATAAACTTTTAAATGCAGCTCACAGTTATTCCCATTGTCGGCAGGGGGTATTAGAGGAAACAATAAAATACACTCTTAGTACCTATATCCTGTTGTATCTACATCTGTAGAACATGAACGTGACATGCAGGGCTGAAAGTGCCTTTAGACATCATCTTACCCAAATTCTCATTTTTAGTGACAGAGAAAAAAAGTATTTTTTGCATCGCAAATAATATAAATTAAGTTTAAAATAATGCTTTAAAATATTTATCCTGTCCCTTAAATCTTCTACCATATGATTTATAGCATAGATATTAGCATATATGTACACCCAAACATTTTTTTACTCAAGAAAGTTTATAGGCCACGGCTTTGAGACTCTTTCTGTTCTGTTCCCCTTACTATCCAGGAAGTGTCTAGATGACTGAGACCATGTCTTTTGTGTTCCTCTCCCAGCAATAACCCCCTGGGGAGCATGCCCACTCAGCTTCCATGTCAGCGAGAACTCCATAATCAACACTCCTTGGCTCAAGCTCTCCCCTACCCGCACTGTATATATATGTGTAGTGAACATCTGCTAACTTCATCAGCTTAGCACTTCTCCCCTCCTCAGGGCATATATGCACCTCCTTCCCTTTGGGGAATGGCTCCTCCTGGGTTCTAGTCATGGAATTCAAGTGGGTGCTGCCATCTTGTTCCATGGCAATTCCAGCCTGGTCATAGTGCCTGTTTGAAGGTCAGGCATCTAACTCAAGCCAGCCCAATCATAGCGCCCTAGCCTCCTGGCCATAATTATTGAGACTCAGGTAGACATATGACTTAAGCTGGACCAATCAGAGCTCTTCCCTGGGATCCTTCTAACCAGAGCTGAGGGTACAGGTTAATTTCCCCTCTGGTGAAGCTCTAAATATGAGTCAGGAATAGTCTTGTCCCCCATTTTTTGGAGTAAGTTAGTTTAAAAGAATGATCCCAACACACCGAAAGGAACAGAGATGACACATTTTTGTCTCTGTCCAGGATTGGTTGTTCAACTGTTCCTTGGAGTCTGTGAATGATTCCAGGTTCCTTTCAGAAACTTCCCCTTTCTCCATGGTTGGCCAGTCAGCCTCAGGTAGGGGAAGTGAGTGTCTGGGTAACCTGGAGAGTTTTTTATTGCACGTCCTTTTATCCATTTTGAATTTTGAATGTACGAATGTAAAATCTTTTCAAAACTTCATTACTTGATTGATTAAAAACTGGTGCAGAATTCCTTTTAGGGAGAGAACAGTGTTTTGTTTAACAAGAGAGTTTTATTGGCTATTTTAATTGTGGAAAAATAGGCCCCAAGGAAAGGCTTGGAAGGCAGAAGGTGAGCAAAGACAAAACTAAATTGCTCTCCATAGTAAATTAGGATTTGGGGGTTTCTCTGAGTATCCTGGGAGACAGGCAGTGAGGGGGCACAGAAGGGGGAGGGGCGCTATTCTTCTAGAGGCTGAAAAGATACAAAATGGAAAAGGGGAGATGGTCAACTCCGAGAAATTCCTGTTGAGAACGGTTCAAGGTCTTTTAAGAACGGAGATGGTGGGTGTTTGGGGCCTAATTTGGGGTCGTTCGCTGTGCTAGGCTGAGATGAGACCCTCTCCGCAACCTCCAAAGTATAAAAGTCTACTGCACTTAAGCGTTTTATCGGGGAAAAACAAAGACACAGAGCTCCGCCATCTGGGTTAGTGCGGAGCTGAGGGGTGAGACCAGCAGCGTGAAGGCACATATGTGTGAACTGGAGAACCCAGAAAGCATGAGCTACCTCTCCTCGCCCCCAGATCCTTGAGGGGGGGCGGGGGCTGCTGGTTTTGACAGTATATGTGGGGTGGGGGCTCAAGCCACCTTATGATTAAAGGATATTGATCCCATAGGGATGGAAGGCATGGGGACTAACCCAGGTAACCAACACTGGCTTACACTTCTAAGACTGGATATAGGATCCCTTTTGACCCTTAAATGAGTCTTATTTTTTTAATAAAGGAGATAGTAAACCTACAGAGATGATCACGCTGAGGGATGATATGGGTTTAAAATATGTCTAAAGAGTTTTGAGCAGAGGTTTCTCAGCCTTTAGGACACAGAGCCAGCATCTCACTAGGAGAATGATTCTTACAGACCTACAGGAACCTCGTAGGGTGGGGTGGGGGTGGGGTGTGAGATTCTGTCTGATACCCAGGTCCCCTCTTCTCAAGAATTACCCTTTTAGAGATATCCTTCCGTGGTGGCTCCCTAAGGAGTTGGTGTTGGATGGAATGACAGCCACAGCCTCCCTCAATCTGTCAGGGCCCCAGGATGATAAAATTGCTGTTACGTGTTTTTCTAACAGTAACAATTGGATGGACCAATATTACAAAACATAGTCACAGGCTGGTTCATCTTGCACCTGGCATGAAGTTTCCTCTTTTATCCCCTACTCTCTGCCATTCTCCAATATTCCAGAACCAGATCTCAGATGGCCAGGTATAGTGCCAAATCCTTGATCGTGAGATAACTTTGTTCACCTGTGGCTCTTCATTTTCAGTGGCGTCTAGCTGAAACTTGCTGTCTCAAGATTTCCAGTTTCATTCTCTCTGATCTCCTTTCAGAGCTACGGACTCTTGTTTCTAAGGAGTTCTAAGGGGGCCAGGAGGGAGCCTGTGGCACAGCGGATTGCAGACTATTTGGCAGCCTGTCTATGGAACAGTCTTGGCCTTGAAGGCCCCCTATGGCCTGGCCACGACTCACTTGGCATCTACGTCACTTTAACTTCACGCACACTGGCTCTAGCCAGGCCAGTCTCCTGCCTTATGACCCCAGTTCCTGCCGCCCTGACACAGTTCATCCTCATACCAGATTGCCTCTTCTTCCTTCCCCTGCCCCATTCAACTCATCCTTTAAGCCTTGATTCCTCCAGTTCTGGAGAAGGACATATAAGGATGCTTCTCAGTGGGAATCTGGCAGGAAAGTTTTCCTCTTCATTGTTTTTTTTAAAGATGATTTTTTACTGCATGCATTAATCTTTTAATTAAACTAGTTACTTTTAATTAATACATTATCAGAAGTAAAAGACAAATTCACCCCCAATGCAGGACCACCGTCCTGCTTCAGTAAATGGACTGCAGGGTCCACCCCAAGATCCTTGCTGCCTGGGGGAGGTCCACATTGAGTGTCACCACCTTTGGTCAGCTCTGGGTGGAGAGCTCCCTTGAGGACTCTCTCTGGGCCAGAGCTGGAAGCTGAGAGACTCATGGTGTAACTGAGGGGCACGTGGTGCAGTGGGATCTGCCAGGCTAGGACGCAAGAAGCCAGAAACTCAGTCTTAGCTCCCTCACTAGCTCGGTCACTAAATCTCTTTGGGAGACAGCTCCTTGAAGGTAAAATAGACTTGAGCTATATGCTCATATGTTTGAAACCCATCTCAACAGGGATTTCTTCCCATCTTTCATATGCTCAAAAGCAAAAAAAAAAAAAAAAAAAACCCACAAATAACAAACTTTGTTGGTCTTACTTCCCATGATTTAGGTTAAGAAAATATTGATTTTCTGCATGTGCTTTTGAAAAGCAGAATACTGCCACCTCCCAACCAAAATAATGGACTAGAGGGCCCCCTTCTGCTCTAACAAAACTCCATTGAGCTTGTTTATGTCTAATTTCTCATCTCATTTCCTTAAGATTTGCCTCCTCCAAAAAGCAGAAGAAAAAAATCCTGGTTCATTGGATTCCAGTTCATCAAGGGTTTACTGTATGAAGCCACGCTGGAGAGCCCTCCGGCCTTGTGAACATGCAGTCTGCAACCTGGACACCTTTTATTGAATGTCAAGATCCCCTTTGCACAGCAGAAAGGGGTCTGAGGAAAGCAGAGCGGCACAGATGGGGGAGGGGCGGAAGCAGAGCGCTCACAAACGTGCTCCCTGGCCGGGAGAAACGTGGAATCGATGGGAGAAGCGTAAGTCATTCTTGACACAAACAAGGGTCCTGGGGCATGCACCCGCCCCAGTCCCTGGCCATGCAAGACGCAGAAACGGAGACCGCGGCCCGTCAGGACCATAGAGCCGATGCACCGATACGGAGAGTCCTCTGGGTGCCTCCGGAGGCGACGCAGGGTCTGGAGCAGAGTAGGGTCTGTGTCCATGTCCACGAGCATGGTTGGTTAACAGATAGCACCAGTGGGGAGGCTCAGGGCAGGAGAGAGACTGACGCTCTTCAGACGCTAGCACCCCCCGGCCCTCCGGGGAAGAGACCCACTTCCTCCGTGACTGCTCCTGCAGCTCGAGCCTCTCTCTCACCCCTTCGCCCTGGTAAACCAATCAATCATCAGGATGAGGTATGACCCAGGGCACCACCTGCCTCTGGAGGCCCAGGTCTATGCTGTGCAGTGGAAAAAGGCTGCTGCACCAGATTGAGGAATGGGGGCCGGGGAGTGGGGGTGGGGGGTTGCCAGGAGTATGCTCCTAGGAAGAGACTTCTGGAAGCACAACCCCGGGCATTTTGTCTTTAATCTGTTCCCCATTCCCGGTAGCTCCATGAGTTGGCCCCCTGTTGCTTCTGATTATTTTTAGAGGGTCAGGGGAAAGAGTGAGGAGAGAGACCAGGGGAGGTCAGGCCAGAGAGGTCTCTCAAATACCAGAGGTAGGCAGTGTGTGTGGTGGGGGACACTGCCCTGGGGTCAGGGGCCCTGGTCCCCGCCCTGCCACTCTCTTCTTGTGTGATCTTGGGGAAACCATCTCACCTGTGTCTCACTTTCCTCAGCTATCAAGTCAGGAAAATCCTATCCCACCTACCTCAGAGGAATAGGCTAAGGGCAAAAATAGATAACGGATAGAAAACGTGTTTTAAAAAAGTATAAAGCGCTATTCAAACGCGAGGCAGTGTTGTCATCACAGAGATGCCATCCCTTAGCACATCCCTCCCCTCACTGTCACACCTTTGCTTCCTTTTTTTAGGGTCTCTTAACCTTAGGACCTTATTTCTTTATCTCAGAAGGGTTCCAAGACACCCTGATGGCTTCCCTGGATCACAATCAGTGATCCCAGAGGCCAAATGGGCACGCTAGGTGATGACGGGGGTGCCCACAGAGGGGTGCTCGCCTCCTCCCCGTCCTTCTGGCACCTTCCCTGCGGGAAGCCACTCAGCCGGCTCCTTGGTCCACCCTATGAGAAGAGCTGGGCTGTCCATCCCGGCCGGACAGGTCTAGGCGACCCCTGCCCGACACTAGGGGACCCTGTCTGGAGTGCAATTCCTGTTCCCGATTTCCAGCAGGTCGTGGGTAGAGGGAGGGAAGGAGCCTGAGAACCAAGGGCAGGATCGTTGGGTCCTCAGGACGTCCCCAGGCTCGCCCCCCCCCCTGCTCCTGTGGCCGGGCCCTCCCCTCCCCCGGCCCAGCCCTGGCCCAGCCCTAGTCTCGCTCTGGCGGCGCCTGGAGGGGCCGCGGGGCGCCGAGGCTCGGGCCGCCGCTGTGCACGCGCAGGTGGTCCTTGAGTGACTCCTTGTAGCGGAAGCTCTTGCTGCACTCGCCGCACGTGTAGGGCCGCTCGCCCGTGTGGATGCGCTGGTGCTTGAGCAGGTTCTGCTTGCGGATGAAGCTCTTGCCGCAGAGCGCGCACTGGAAGGGCCGCTCGCCCGTGTGCAGCCGCTGATGGTTCTGCAGGTGTTCCTTGCGGCTGTAGGTCTTCTCGCACTCGGAGCACTTGTAGGGCCGCTCGCCGCGGTGCGTCATCTGGTGGCGGATGAGGCCCGAGTGGCAGTTGAAGGTCTTCTCGCACTCGGTGCACTCGTACGGCCGCTCCTTGGTGTGGCTGCGGTGGTGGATGATGAGGCTCCTGAGCGCGCCGAAGCTCTTGCCGCATTCGGGGCAGGAGTAGGGCTTGCTGCGCGCGCCGTGCAGGAGGAGGCTCCGGCGGAGGCCGCCCGGGCAGCGGCTGCCGCCGCCCCCGCCGCCCCCCGGGCCCGCGCCCGCCGCACCCCCGCCACCACCGCCTGCGCCCCCGCCGCCGCCCTCGCCGCCCGGCTGCGCCCCGCCCGCGCCGCGCTCCCCGGCCAGTGCGGGGAAGCCGTCGTCCAGCAGCCCGCCCCCGCCCCCGCCCCCGCCCCCGCCGCGGCTCGGGGGGCCGCCCGCGCTCTCGGGGGCCGCCGGCAGTGGGGGCAGGCTCTGCGGAGCGGGCTGGGGCGGCGGTGGGGCCGGGGGCGGGTTCTTCACCATCAGCAGGCTGTCACCTGGGGAGGAGACACGAAGAAGTGACATGCTGACACTGCTCCGTCCGGGACCCACACCGTCCCTGCAAGGGGGCCCGGGTCCTTCACTATTTCCTCGGTAGTTTCCTGCGAGTCGCAGGCTAGCTGGGCCTCAGTTTCTCTAAAGGATGCGGGGATTGAACAAGGCAAATGGTCACGTCCTGTATGGCTCTCAGGCTTCCTGATCTTCAGACCCGACCAAAGCTACCAGCTGGAGAGCACCAGAAGCCGGTGAAGCAGCTGGTGCCCAGTTAGGACAGGAAACATCCCCAGATGCTGGGCACTGGGTACCCTGTGGAAGTCTCCTTGGAAGGCAGAACTGCCTGCAAATAATGACTTAATTGTATTCTGATGTTCAATGCTAATTAATCTAAGGAGAATCTCTTGACTGGAGGGAAAGAAATTGCCAGAACCTTTCCCAGGTGAGAAGCCTATCTAAAGGCCTACAGGAATAGAACGCAGGGAGCTGGGACCATCACCACCCTCCAGTTTGCAGTTGTGTTTCCACTAAGCGGGTGGCCTTTAGTCTGGTACAGCAGCGGGGTCAGCTGGGTTTGTTGAATCCCACCCTGGTGCCTGACCCCATCTGGAATCCCACCACATGTAACTGGCTCTCCATACCCTCGTGTAGTAGCGCCTGCCCAGCCAGCCTCCCCAGGAAGCACCTACTTGCTCTTGCAATGATGCCCTTTCGTTGCACCCCTGAGTATCCCCAGTCCACAGTTTCCCATTGCCTTGAGGGTCAGAGAGGCACAAGGTCCAAGCTCTGAGCATCAGAGCTGCGATCTTAGGCCCATGACTCAGATTTCTGATGGAGGAACTACTGGGTTTGCTGACTATATTTAGGGGTTATCTTTCTTCCTTCACCCTCCATCACCTCCCCCATCCCCAGTTCAGTCTTTCTCCCTGGAGGAGTCCCTCTCCCACTTGGGGGGGCAGCCCATGGAAGCCCATAGCAAAGAAGCGAAGCTGTGCTCTGTCCCCCACCTCTTGTCACAACCCTTCTCTCCTCTGCCTGGGACCTGTCTGCTTCCTGGAGGCCACTTCTCAGGCCACATATGCCACCCAACCCTTCATGCTGGCCAGTGCATGACCTAAGCCTGTGCTCTTTATGTGACACCCCTAAACAGGCTGGGCCCACCCACCTCTATCCCAGTCGACACTGACCAGGCAGAGAATCATCTACAGAGGACACTGGCCAGGGGTAGAGACCAAAGTAACTCGCCTGGCCTCAATTCAGGATGTCATGCCTTCAATCGTGTGTGATCAGCCATGGCCTCTGTCGCAGCTGCACTGTGGGCCTTGCTTTGCCCTCTCCCCGACCTGCTCTTCTCAGTCCTTTATAGGTGTTATTCCCTAGAGGACCCCCAAGGAAACCACGTGCATGTGCACCTCCATCTGGGGGTCTGTTTCCCAAGAAATCGAACCCCAAACAGTCATAATCCTACTCTGACAATTCAAACACAATGTGAGTGCCTGTCCACTTTAGTCACCATCCTGTCCTGCTCCCTCCTGCCCCCCACCTTTGTTCTCCCCTCCTGACCCAGCTTAGCTCCCGTGGTCCCTCTACCTCTCTCTCCTCTGTTGGGATTGCCTGGGGGACCCCCATGCAGTAATTGCATTCAAGCAGCTGAAGATTGCTGGAGAAAATCACTTATCTCAAAAGCCTAGCACCTGAGCTCACGGCCCAGCACGTCCCACTTTTCCACTCTCCGTGGGGATTACGTCACATCTCCTCCTCCAGCCTCTAACATGAGGACTTTCTCTCCGGAACTCACTGGCAAGTAATTGACTCAGATACAAGCACATGACCTTGTTCTGGCCAATGAGATGTGTTTGCCAGGAGGCTTCTGGGAAAGCTTCCTTACTCCTTAGAGAGAGTGCAGGAAAAAGATGGCCTTTCCTTTCCCTCTGGCTCTGGAGGCGATGCCTGGAACAGCTGAGGCCACATGCTCCATCCACACCAAGAATGGCAGAGCAGAGTTAAGAACCTAGATCCTTGGCAATATAGCTGTATCCTTGAATCAACCAACGCTGAAACTGAACTATCTCTTAGTTACGTAAGAGAATAAATGCCTTTATTCTTTAAGGCAGGGTTCTAGAGCAGCGAGAGCATCCTACCAGACGCAACGGTGCAGCATCAGCCAACTTAAAAAGAACACTCCTTTGACCCATGTGCTCCTCCCTCTCCAGCTGCCGTCTCACTCACTTCTCTGCTCCTTTTCATAGCAGAATTCTTTAAGAGTTAGCTATACTTGTTTTTACTACTTATTCACCTCCATTCTCTTTCAGACTATTACAATCAGGCATGTGTCCCAGCATGCCCCGAAACAACTTTGGTCAAGGTCACCAACAACCTACAAACTGCCAAATTCAATGAGCCTCTTCCTGGACCTGCATACTCAACCCTTCCTCACACTGAACATGGTTAAGCCCTGCTCTCCCTTGAAGGACTCTTCTCCTAGCCTCTCTGATGCCATGTTCTTCTGGGTTTGAGTCTGAGTGTTGAGTCATTGGCCCCCGGGTACAGTGGTCTGGCTTGAGGCTCTCCACTTTCTCCAGAAGCACCTGGTAACCACTAAACTCCCTACATCTACTTTCTGCTTCAGTGGAGCCTCACGCATATTACCTTTGAGTAAATAGATTTTTTTCCTGTCTTACACTGTCAGAGATCAGAGAGTAAAACACACTCATTAATATGTAAATCCAGGAATCCTTTTTCTAAAAATGTAATGTCCACTTAGGCTGAAATCTGACTTTGAGTCAAACAGGACACCGGTCTTTCTCGTACATCGCAAGACCAGAGAAGGCAGCTGGCAGGAACAGGTGTCATATATTTCTGCATTTTACTCTCTACCCCACTCCCTTCCCTTTTCTAAGCCCTCTCCAGAAGACTGCCAGGTGATGCCATGTCTTATCAAAAGTCCAGCTGGTTGTCCTTGGCAGCCACAACACTAGGTGGTTTTAAACCTCAAGGAAATCGCAGGTGAGATACTAATTTCACATTCTAACATTAATGAGTGGAAGGCAGGCTCACTTTGGGAGAAAGACAAGTGGCTTTAGTAATTGGGTGGGCAGGAGAAGCATTTCCAGCTACTCCTATCTCTCAAATTCTGGGCATTTCTTCCCAAAGGCAAAGTTTCTAAGGCCTCCTAGAGACAAAACAACATGAGGCAAACTGTTCTGACTCATTGGCTCGGCATATCCAAACTAAAGAAGTCAAGTCATTTTCAAAACCTTGCAATTTCTGCACAGGCTTTCCACAATCTGTTTTCACA